>NC_133168.1:81316680-81633488 GCF_040802235.1 Manis javanica
GAAGCAGCCAACCCTCAGCGTTACATTACAGGTCTGGCAAGATGCTAGTCTCTGCACCCCCAGGTAGTTGCGCTTGGCTTGTTCCAGGATAACATTCCTTGGTTCCAGTCCAACCCGTGATCCACCTCCATTAACTTAGAATTGCCTGGGTTTGAGGTGATACTAAACGTCACAGTAATGGGGGGTTACAGGATTTTGGAAAAAATAACCTGCTTTCAAAGCCTATTAGCCACCAAGCACCACCAACACTGCGGGCGGCATGTGCACAGCCAGAGCCCCTCCAGCGGCAGGCGCTCGGCCTCGGGACCCGGTCCGGCTCCTCCAGGCGACCCATTTCCTCCACACGCCAGGCCATCCAGAGAAGGACTAGCACGGTCTCCACGGCCTAGCCTCTCGTCCGCTGGAGCCGGTCAAAAGCACACCCATGGAAGAGGAGCCATCCCCGCGTAACCGGGAGCAGAGATGGGAGAGGCCGGGGCAGGACTCCACGTCCCACTGCACGGGCGCCCGGGCCGAGCAGGCAGAGAGTGATGCGGGGCCAGGGGGCAGGTGGGGGGCCCGGCGAGCAGGTGCGGGGCCTGGGGACAGGTGGATACCCCGGGGAGCAGGTCGGGGCCCGGGAAGCAGGTGGGGAGCCGGGAGGCAGGTCGGGGTCCCAGGGGACAGTTCAGGGCCCGGGGGCAGGTGGGGGGCCCGGGAGGCAGGTCGGGGCCTGGGGACAGGTGGGTGCCCCGTGGAGCAGGTCGGAGCCTGGGGACAGGTGGGGGACCCGGGGAGCAGGCCGGGGCCCGGGGGAAAGATCGGGGACCCGGGGAGCAGGCCGGGGACCGGGGGAAAGATCGGGGAACCGGGAAGCAGGTCTGGGGCCCGGGGGCAGGTGGGGGACCGGGGGGCAGGCCGTGCCGGCCTCACTAGCGCGCAGAGCTCCGCGGCCCTCCGCCCACACCCGCCCAGGAGTCCATCTCATTGGGCCCCGGGCTGGCTGTGTCCGTGCCCCCGGGGGTGATGGGCAGGAAAGGGGCTGGGACGCCGTACTCCCCGCACCCAGCACCGCGCGGAGGCTCGCAGGGGCTTCCAACAGGGGGCTGGAGAGAAACTTGGACCCGGGGTCTCCGGCCCGGGACCCTTCGGGACGGCAGCCGCCTCTCCCGCCCCTCTCCCCGCCCCCGTCGGTGCCTCCCACACCGCCGCCCCTGAACTTGCAGACGCAGGGGCCGCGGCCCCCGTCGGCCGGACGGGACTGCACCCCAGGACTGGGCGGCGGAGGGGGCTCCCGGGAGAGGCCGGGCAGTGGCGCCGACTCACCTTCCGGGCCGCGCCGCCGCCCGCGCCCGCAGCCAGCGCGGAGCCGCCCCCCGAGTACATGTAGTAGGCGATGCCCAGCGCCCAGAGCGCAGCGAAGCAGAGCAGCATCCGCGAGCGCCGCCGCATCCTCCCGACTGGGCGCCGCGCCGCCGCGGGTCTGCCGGGCGCGCGGGCGGAGTCAGGGGAAGGGCGCGGCCCGAGCAGGAAGCGCGGCCAGGGGCGGCGGGGTCAGGGAGCAAAGGGCGGCCAATCGGCGGCGGCCGCGGCGCGGCGGGCCGGGGGCGGGGCTACGGCGTCTCCATGGATGCGGCACGCCGCCCCGCCCCGGTGTGAGTGACAGGTGGCCTCCGGGCCCGGGCGCGCGCGCACGTGCGCAACCGCGTGCACCCGCGCGGCGCTGCCGGGCCGCCGCCTGGCGGACCTCGGCTCCCCGCCGCCCCGGACCCCTGGGCTCGCGAGGGCTCCGGTGCAGACCTCCCTCCTGGACCCGACTTTGCTGCCGCTCGCCACGGTTTTCTTGCTGATCTTAGAGCAAAGCGCCTCTGATCCCCAGCTGTCATTATTTATTTGGGCTGAGGTGGGAGTCTGGAGGTGATTTTCAAGCGAACGTTTTTCCGAGTACGGACCGAGTGCTTATGAGCAAGGTCCTTTTGTTTTTTAAATAAATGTGAAATGAAGAAATAAGACTGTGTATTTTACGTGTTTTTCCTTTTTAGTTGGTAGCTTTCTTTAAAGACAGAAGCACCCTAAACGTCTTTAAAGATGCAAGAAGGCAGGTCTGTCCTGTAGCAGAATCTGTGTGACCTTGATGATGCCCTTGTAACAGGCAGTTTCCACTTCTCTCCGGAATGAAAGGTTACTCAGCACTTGGTATTTTAAAAGTGATGTCAGGAGCTTCCCAGTCTGCAGGGTAATGGCAGCTGCCTGAATCTGAATCTCTATTCACATCCTCAACAAAATGCAAACAAGCTCTCAGCTCCACCAGGAGAAGGAATGCAGTGAACTGAATCCCATTGCTTCCTAAGTAAAAGAAAGAAAAGACATCAGATTCCCACAGAGCTCCCTCCACTGTTGGCAAGGACTTAAGTGAAACCCTGGCTTAAATCCCTCCATAAAGAGAAAGTCCAATACGGAGAACTAAAAACTGAGCACAGGTCAGGCACTTGACTGAGAAAGGGAAAAGGCTTGAAAGAGAATGGGACAGGAGGTGGCAACCTTGAAGAAGCCTTGCTTCTGGGAAAAGTCAGAAAAGCAGAACAAGAGTAATGCCCTTTGGAGGCCTGGCAGTTGAAAGAAAAAAGAAAGAAAAGAAAATTAAAGATCTTGCTGATATAAAAGACAACCAATGCCTCCCAAAGCCACTAATGTATTAAAAACTGCACTTTTGTATACAGATAGAACATCCTTGAACTAAGAACTCTTTGTCAAAATGCCTAGTAACAGAATAACATCAAATCAACTGCATACAAAAAACCCAGAAATCACCTCTCTAATGATGAATCATAACATTTCAGCTGATGAAAATCCCCCAATAAAACTACAAAGCAAGAGAAATTTGTAATGCCACATATCAAATTACCAAACTGAACAAGCTATCATGCATTTGGATACACACACACATAAACACACATATACACAACGAGAATCAAAAATCCAAAAACTTAAAGAATGGATTAGACAAAAATTAGGAAGAAATGCAAGAAGAGTTGATCACTTTCAGGAAAGAAATTGCAAATAAAGAAAATACTATCCCAGAAGCAGAATAATTACCAGGTACCCCAGGGAGACCATACTCAAATATGTAAAATAACACTGACAAATGGCAAGAAAATAATCAAGACATTGAAAAATAAGATAAAGAAAGAAGTAAAAACGATTGAGAGATAAGTGGTTGAAATGGAAGCCAAAACAGAAGAACCCTAATATATATAATTTGGGTCACTGAAATAGAAACACCAAACAGTGAAACAGAATTAATATTGAATACAGATGTTACATACAGCATGACGCCGCCCTTGGCACTGCTGTATGGTGTCGTTGAGGGTTGTTAAGGGATTAAGTCCTAAAACTTCTCATCACAAGGAAGAAAACTCTTTTCTTCCTTTTTTTATATCAATATGAGATGATTAATGTTAAGTAAAATCAAGTCATTATGCTGTATACCTTTAACATCTACAGTGCTGTGTGTCGATTATTTCTCAATAAAACTCAGGAGGAAAAGATATAATCCCAGAGGTGAAAGCAGAAATAAAATTTAAATTACCTATCAAAAGTATCTTCTGTGTACCTTGGAAAATGGGTCTGGAACAATCAATTCCAAAACATATCTTAGTAGAACTATTAGATTTTTAAAGGCGTTAAAATCAAATTACTTACAGAAATAAAAATTTAGGCTGGCATGAAACTTCTTAAGGACAACATCAAAGCAAGACAGCAATGGAGCAACATTTATAAAAGATTCAGGGAAAGGAAATGAAGGGCCCCCACCAGTAAGATGGTGAACTTGCGGCTTCTCTTCCTGGTCCTCGGTTCCCAATGGCGCCACCTGAAGCCCAGTCACCTCTCTCCCCCCTCCCACTCCCAGCACCTTGCCAATAGCCACCAGCCCCATAGAAGTAACACCACAATCACTCCATGCCCCTTCCTATATAACCCAGCACCTTTCCCTAATAAAGCAGATTTCTCTGGTGAACTGCTGCTGTGTGTCGCTCCTTTCCTTTCATTGGTGCAGAAACCAGGGAGACAGGACACCCCAACTGGGCCCTGTCTTCCCCCCGACACCACCAGCAGCTTGCCCTCGTCCTCTTTTTCCAGCGCTGGCTCATCACACTCACCACTCCTCTCTGGCCTTTAGGTAAGTTTTCCCCCCAGAGTGGGCCACTCTTCCCCGAGCTATCGCAGTGCCGTTGACTGTGATCGTCCGGCAAGGCCCTGACGCTCAGGGACGAGGAGGGAACTCTCCCCGCCTCAGGCCTTCATGGCTGTGGTGGACCCTCAGGCCCCCCTCCAACAGCCATAAACGAGGTGACTCCTTTGTGGATGAGAACGCTCCCTTTTTCCCCCCTCCTCCTTCTGTTCCGTCCTTCGAAATCTGTTCTGTCTGCCGAAAATTCCTAGTACTAGGTACCTCGTGACTCCGGCACTCTGCCTTCTTAGGGAAGTCTGGGTGATGACCCACACTTCCTAAGAAACTCCGACTCGTGTACGAGTTTCTGCAGACCACCAAGGATCATCGGGGATGCCCTTTGTCTCCTTGCCGTCTGCTTCCAGTCCTAGGATCTCCGTTCGTCTTCCCCTGTTTGTCTCCTTCTCTGTCCTTCAGCCATGGGAGCCTCCTCATCCCTCCCTGAAAGTTCACCTCTTGAATGCCTGCTTAAGCATCTGGCTACCCTCTCCCTGACGCCTGATATAAAACCAAAACTTCTCCATAAATATTGCTCCCAAGATTGGCCGACATACCCCCTAGATAATAACAACCAATGGCCCGCAGGGGGAACTCTTGATCCTAACATCACTTGCAATCTTTTTAACTACTGCCAGCGCCTGAAAAAATGGAAGGAGATTCCCTATATCGAAGCTTTTCGCCTCCTAGCTCAAAATCCCAGCTTCTGCACCACCTGCTCCCTGCCCCAAGTTCTCCTAGCCTGCAAGCCATCTCCCTCCCCTCCCCACACTCCCAGTCCCTCTTCAATTACCTTTGACCCAGCTGAGGAGCCTCTGCCATACAGGCTTCCCCCTTCGGCCCCTCCCCATCCTATAACCCCTCCACCCTCCAACACCCCGCTGCTGCCTCCACCCCCGCAGAAGCCTCCTGTCCTCTCCCTTCCCCCTCTTCTCCTACAACAGCCCCTCCCCCTTCCTCTACCACCGCGCTGCCGCTGCTGCCTCCACCCCCACAGAAGCCTCCCGTCCTCTCCCTTCCCCCTCCTACCCTCCCTCCACCACCATCTCCTCCCCCACCTCACCCCCTCCTCCTCCATCCCCCTCACCTCCCCCCCTCCCACAGATCAAGCCTGAGCCTTTCAGCCCCCCTCTAAGTTCCAGGAGCCTCTCCATCTTTGCCCCCTCAGACTCGGTCCCGAGGGCCTCCCAAAATTATCGCGTCTTTGCCCCCATCACCTGTTTCCCCCCCACAGACTGAGCCAGAACCCTTCAGTCCCCCTCAGACTCGGTCCTGAGGGCCTCCCAAAATTATCGTCCCCCTCCGGGAGGTAGCAAAATCTGAAGGCAGCATGCGCATTCACATCCCTTTCTCCTTAGGAGATTTAGCCCAACTAGAGAAACGCCTAGGTTCCTTTTCCACTGATTCCACGACATACATCAGGGAGTTTCAATTGGACCCTCCAGTCTTACAGCCTCACACATCATGACATTTTCGTGCTCCTGGCCAATAACTCTCCTCCCTGAAGAGCATAGACGAGTTTGGGACTTCGCCCAAATGCAGGCTACCGAAACCCACAGGACTGACCCCACCTATCCCTCTGGCCCCACTGCTGTCCCCGAACAAGACCCACACTGAGATTATAACACCGCCATGAGTCTCCGCTCTCGAGATATTTTTGCCTCCTGCTTAATAGCAGGTCTGAAAAAGGCAGCTCGTAAAGTAGTCAATTTTCAAAAGCTCCAAGACATAATTCAAAGGAGGGAAGAAAGTCCCTCCAGGTTCTTAGACAGACTCACTCAAGCCCTGTTACAATATACCAGCCTGGACCCAGAAACACCTGAAGGAAGACATGTCCTTATGACATACTTCCTAGCTCAAAGCTACCCCAACATTAAAGCTAAACTCAAAAAGTTAGAACAGGGCCCCGCTACCCCACTGACTGAGATTCTAACAGTGGCCTTTAAAGTCTTCCATAACCGGGAGGAGGAGAAAGAACGCTGTAAACAAAAGGCTGATCAGGCCAATTTCCAAGTGTTGGCCCAGCTGATAAAACCACAACCTGGGCGCCCCTCTACAAACAAGCCCCCCCAGGAGCTTGTTTCAAGTGTGGAAAAGAGGGACATTGGTCAAGGGCGTGCCCCTCCCCCAGATCTCCTACCACTCCATGCCCCAGATGCCACAAAATGGGCCACTGGGGGTATGATTGCCCAACCACCCGAAGGGGGGACTGGACGAACAACCCCCATCCTAAGCCCGCTGTAGTGGGGCTGGCAGAAGATGATTGACAGGGCCCGGGGGCTTCTTGCCCGACCATTTCCATCAACAAACAGGAGCCCAGGGTTACTTTAACAGTGGACGGTCGCCCCATCTCCTTCCTCTTAGATACAGGAGCCACCTTCTCAGTCTTGGGAGAATACCAGGGCCCTACCACACCAGCCATTACTCCTATAGTCAGGGTAGGAGGTAAACAAATTTTCCCATTAAACCCCCCCCTTTTATGTACAATCCAAGACATTCCCATACCTTTCTCCCACTCCTTCCTGGTTATGCCCCAGTGTCCCATCCCTTTACTAGGATGGGACATCCTTTCTCTCCTCCATGTTTCCATAACTATATCCACTCCCACAGCCCCCAGTACTCCCTTTCTGATGGCCCTCATAGCCGACAACCCCCCTCTACCCAATGAAAGCTCCGGTTCCACCCTCATACACCCTGTAAATCCCAAAGTTTGGGACATTACAAGCTCCTCCATGGCCCTATGTCCCCCTGCCTCTATCAAATTACGTGACCCCTCTCAGTATATCTGTCAGGCCCAATACCCCCTAACCACTTCAGCCCTCATAGGCCTCCAACCCATCATTCAAGATCTCTTGAACAAAAATTACCTCAGACCCACTCACTCCCCATTTAATACACCCATATTAGCTGTTAAAAAAACCAACGGATCTTTCCGCCTTGTCCAAGACCTTCGCCTCATCAACATGGCTGTTGTCCCTATCCATCCCTTAGTTCCAAATCCATACACCCTTTTATCGCAGATCCCTGCCTCGGCATCCCACTTCTCAGTCCTAGATCTCAAGGACGCATTTTTTTCTATCCCTCTGGACCCCTCCTCCCAAGATTTTTCGCCTTCCCCTGGACTGACCCATGCACGAGACATTCTGAACAACTCACTTGGACAGTTTTGCCACAAGGCTTCTGAGATAGTCCCCATATTTTTGGACAAGTCCTAGCTCAGGACCTCTAACAGTTTCATCATGATCACTCTGAGTCCACTTTATTACAATATGTAGACGATCTTCTACTTTGCAGTCCCTCATGGGAACAGTCTCAACTTGACACTGCCTCTCTACTTAACCTTCTAGCTTCTAGAGGTTACCGGGTATCCCCCGTCAAAGCTCAAATCTCTTCCCCTTCTGTCACTTACCTTGGATTCCTTCTGTCTCAACAAAGAAAGTCTATTACCTTAGACAGAAAACGACTCCTCTCTGACCTGCCCGTTCCCAAAACCAAGACAGAAATCCTTTCCTTTCTAGGCCTGGCTGGGTATTTTAGAGCATGGATCCCTAACTTCTCCCTGTTGGCAAGACCCCTATACGACCTCAGCAAGGGCCCCCCGGAAGAACCATTATCATCCTCACCCGGCACTCCTTCATTAAGCTCCGTCAAGCCCTTGTGGAAGCTCCAGCTCTCCATCTCCCTGATTTCTCGAAACCCTTCTCATTATACATTCACGAGAGGTCCAGTCAAGCTCTAGGAGTCCTAGGCCAATATTATGGCCCATCCTTTGCCCCAGTAGCTTATCTCTCCAAGCAATTAGACCCCACAGTTCCGGGATGGGCCCCCTGCCTACGGGCATTAGCCGCTGGGCAGCTCTTGCAGAAGGAAGCTCATAAACTGACATTCGGGGTGCCCCTTACCATTCTGTCCCCGCATCATCTAAAAAATCTCTTAACCCACAAAAGTTTACAGACTCTCCCTCCTTCCAGACTCCTGACCTTACTGTCCTCTTTCCTCCAAAATCCAGACATTTCTTTCCTCCCCTGCCAGCCCCTGAATCTGGCCACTCTTCTTCCTCTGCCCTACTCTCCTCATACTCCCTCGCATGATTGCCTGGAAGCCCTTCACAACTTCCTTCCGTGCCACTCCACGATCTCCAAAGGAGTCCTCTCACACTCCGACCTCATCTGGTTTACTGATGGGTCCTCCTTTAAACATGAGGGCACCCACTACGCAGGATACACAGTAGTCTCCCTCGAAGATGTCATTGAGGCACAAGCCCTACCCCCCGGTACAACCAATCAACAGGCCGAACTCATTGCAGCCACCAGAGCTTGCACTCTGGCCCTGCACTCCGAATGTCTCTCACATTGTACACTGACTCCAAGTACGTATTCCACATTCTCTTCTCTCACGCGGCAGTATGGAAAGAACAAGGCCTCCTCACCACAAAAGGAAATTCCATAACTAATTCAGCCTTAATTGCTAAACTTCTAGAGGCTTCACAACTCCCACACCGACTAGGCATAGTCCACTGCAAATCACATCAAAAGGATGACTCCCCCATTGCAAGAGGTAACAACAAAGCCGACAGAGTAGCCCGGTCAGTTGCCCTATCAGAAGACACACCAGACAACAATCCGTCTGCCCTTGTGGTTTTAGCCTTATCACAAGACACCCTCTGTTCCCAGGACAAAGAGTCTCTCTTCCGCCTCTTATATGATCTGTTCCATCCCAGCCCCCAATCCTTGATCCATTTTTTACAATCTTTTTTTTCTCTCTCTCCTGAAGACAAAACCCTACTTAACCAAATCACTCGCAGGTGCACCATCTGCCTACCCCCCTCAAGGCCCGACCCTTCCCGGCTCATCAAGCAAGGGGTAATGTCCCCGCCGCAGATTGGCAAATAGATTTCACTAACATGCCCCCTGTACGGCGTACCAGATACCTACTCGTGTTAGTAGATACATTTTCAGGATGGGTCGAAGCTTTCCCCACCACTAACAAATGAGCGTCCACGGTTGCCTCTATCCTCCTCACCCAGATCTTTCCTAGGTTCGGGATGCCCACTTCCCCCCAATCAGATAACGGTCCTGAGTTCACTGCCCAAATTATCCAGAACCTCTCCAAGTCGCTTTCACTCCCCTGGCATTTACATTGTCCTTATCGACCACAAGCTTTGGGAAAAGTAGAAAGAGCCAATAGGACTCTAAAGGACATCCTGACCAAACTATCTCTAGAACTACACCTTGACTGGGTTCACTTACTTCCCTTAGCTCTACTCCACGTTCGGGCCTTCCCAAAGAAACCTTCCTTCTTGTCGCCCTTTGAGATCATGTACGGCCCCCCGATTCTACCCCTGGGTCTCACTTCCCACAAAGGACCATTTCCTCCCAATACAGCCCTTCCACTACTCTCTCTCCTACGCACTGAATTGTGGAAATATCAGGATTGGCTCCTTCCTGATCCATCCGCCTCCCAAAATCCTCCTGTCTTAAAGCCTGGTCAACTAGTGTTTTATAAGCCGCCAGAAGATTGGCCCTCTCTCACCCCAAAATGGGAAGGTCCACACCCAGTTATTCTCTGCACCCCTCGGCTGCCAAGCTCTCACTGCCTGATAACTCTGTCACCCCTTGGATTCATACCTCCAGGTTGAAACCAAATACCCAGGACCCACCTTCTCTGGACACCCAAGACCCATCAGTCACAATCCAGAGTCCTTCAGATACAGCCCAAGACGCTGTCTACTCTACCACACCTCATCCCTCTGATCCCTTGAAACTCCGCATCTCCCATTCACCCCCTTTGCCATCTATACCCAAATCATGACTTTTTCCTCCTTTACCGCTCTCTCACTTTTTTTCCTCATTCCTATTGTCTTCCCCGCCACCCCAGCCTCCTTTGTATGGTGATTCAAAGTCAGACAGACTTACACACAACATCAAACAAAAGTTACTGCCCTCATTGCCACATCAGACTGCCCTCTGAAAGGCTGCTCTGAGCCTTTATACCTCCACTTTCCTCCCTCCACCGAAGTGTTCACTAGCAGCTACCTTTATTCTCCCTACCTCTGCTTCCTCTATGACCAAAGACAAGCCTATTGCAGGCGATGGCCAGACACCTACGGGGGATGTCCCTACTGGTCTTGCACCATTCACTACATGGGTAACTAACTCCCAGTACACACAGTATTACTCCTCCAACCGTTTCATGAAATATCCCAACGGCTCATTCTCCTTATCAATCCCAGATCCCTGGGACTCTCGATGGGCCACCGGAGTCACAGCCTCTGTTTACTATGGGGGATCCTCGACCCCCCACGGTACCCTTCATATCTCTTGAGAGTATGTTCCCTCTCACTCCCAGATCTCTCAAGTTGCATCAGATATCAGACATTCCAAAAAAGTCATTATCCAAACTCTTGACGGCGCCTCTTCATCTTCTTATTCCTCCTACTCTTGGTTACAGCTCATTCAAGACACCACCATCTTTCTCAACCACACCCTCAACACCGCCAATTGTTTCTTGTGTGCATCACTACAGCGCCCACTGCTGGCCGCCGTGCCCCTTAATATTTCCAACTACTCCTTCCATGCAGAAGGACAACCCCTCTGCCCCCTGGCAGACATACCCCTATGGGAACCAGAATACGCAGATAATCTCACCATCCACCACTGTGTAGGCCCGACTCCACCCCCCTCCAGCGCACTTCACTGCCTCCCAACTCCAGCACACCCTGCATTCTCGTCACCCTAATCCCACAGCTTATACTTTACAGCATGGCAGAATTCCTTGAGCTCCAACCTCCCTTGCCCTCACACACAAAAAGGGCTGCTTTCCTTCCCATCATGGTCGGTATCTCTTTGACCACCTCAGCCATTGGGGCAGGGTTTTCGGGAGGAGCCTTGGGTCACTCTCTATGAGCAGTTAGAGATCTCAACGCCAAACTTGAGGGAGCCCTGACATCCACTGCCGATTCTGTGGCCTCTCTCCAAAGACAGGTCACTTCGCTAGCTAAGGTCACCCTTCAAAACCGGTGGGCCTTAGATCTGCTTACAGCCGAGAAGGGCGGCACCTGCGTCTTCCTCCGGGAAGAGTGCTGCTATTACATCAACGAATCCGGCATTGTAGAAACTGACATTACCAAACTCACCGACCCTGCCTCCAGCCTCCACTCTGCTTCCAATTCCAACCCATTCTCTTCAATACTAACAAACCCCCTCCTCACCTGGCTCTGGCCCATTGCAGGCCCCATAATAATCATTCTTCTCGCCTGTCTCTTCTTACCCTGTATAATAAAGTTCATCAAATCCCAACTCAGAAAAATCTCTAATCAAACTTTCAACCAGCTTTTACTCAGGAACTATCAGCTTCTGGCCACAGAAGATCCCTCACCCTCACGTAACCTCCTCACCACATGCTGAGAATGACCCCTCTCTCCGCTGGAAACTGTTCCTGGAAACAATGGCCGCAGACGCCTGGCTCCTGACACCCATATCCTTCTGGCACCACCATTAGAATCAACAAGTCCTCGACCTATAGTTACAGGGAACCTTCATTGATTTCCAACCTGAAGAAGTCCACACCTACTCATCCTTACTGTGGGAGTCCTATCAACCTTTTCCTCCCAGTCCTCAAGCCCTCACTCCCTTCTCCAGCCCGGTTCAGCAGGAAGCAGCCAGAGAGAAAAGCAACGTCCACAACCCCATAGAGGAGAAAGGGGGGAATGAAGGGCCCCCACCAGTAAGATGGCGAACTTGTGGCTTCTCTTCCGGGTCCTTGGTTCCCAAGGGCGCCACCTGAAGACCAATCACCTCTCTCCCCACTCCCACTCCCAGCACCTTGCCAATAGCCACCAGTCCCGTAGAAGTAACACCACAATCACCCCATGCCCCTTCCTATATAACCCAGCACCTTTCCCTAATAAAGCGGATTTCTCCGGTGAATTGCTGCTGTGTGTCGCTCCTTTCCTTTCAGGAAATACGAGCCAAGGGATTTTGCGTCCAGCCTTCAAGGATCGAGGCTAAAGCCAAACAGATTTTTGAACCAAATGCAAAAATTCAGAGAGCATCATATGCCTTTTCCGGAGAATGAGCTTTCCCCAGCCAAGAGAGAACTGAGGAAACCAGCAAAATGACTGATTGGTGGAAGAAAAGTATGCACACATTATACCTACTGATAAAGTAGAACAGGTGCAACTAAAAATAATTAAAAAAGGGAAAGAGAAGAGGGAAAACAGAATCATATCATTGACTATCAGATCGGTAATGGATGGGAGCTAAAGAAGACCATATAAAATGGACAGGCCAAATGTTAAAAGATTAAGAAAGGGATAAAGAGTAACACAAAAATATAAAAATTTAACCACTAAGGCAAAAATATAAGCATACCAAAATATTGGAAACCCTATTCCAGAATCCTAAAAGAAAAAAAATTTAAATAGGAAGAAATACATACCAAATAGTCAAAGAAATAAAGTAAGTACAGTATAATTCTCGCAGTAATTATAAAAGAAACAGTATGACAAAGTCAAGACAAAACCGCATCAGTACAATCAGTTTACAAATGGGTTTAATTTACATATCAGAAGATCTTCAAATTCGGTCACAAAAGAAAACCCAACTCTACAAAAGCAGGAGCTGTGATCCTAATATCAAACAAAGAGGAAGAAGCGACAGAGCATTGAGGAAAAAAGGACAGTTATTAGCCAAGGCTGCCACTCCCAGCGAAGGCACATCAGTTAGGATTTGATCTGCCAAATAAAACCACTGTTAATGATATGGAATAAGGAGTGTATGACAGGGATTCAACTTTGCACAATGCTGGAGGTAGAAAAAAAGTCAGTGGAAGTCTGTTTCCATTATACATGGCTACAGGTCTGAAGTCCCTGTAGTTTGCAGACCTGGCAGTCAGAAGAAAAGCTGCATGGGACATGGGGACGTGCCAAGACAGAAAACCTTCCAGGATAAGACAGGCCTCCTGAGGACTGGAACCCCTTAAGGCAAACTGGGTCTACTGCCACCACCGAGCATGCTAAAAGCAAAACAAAACCCACCCTGGAATGTCACTTCACGCCCATCAGTATGGCCATTATTAAAGAACAAAAACAAAAACAGAATTTAACACCTGTTGAAGACATGAAGAAACTGGAAACTTGTGCATTGCCGGTGGGAATGTAAAATGTGCAGCTGAAGTGGGGAAACAGCATGGCAGTTCCTCAAAAAGCTAAACAAAGTTACCGTATGGTTTAGCAAGGACACCAAATATATGTGTACTCCCATGTTCATGCCACCATTATTCAAGATAGCCAAAAGGTGGAAGCAATTCAGCATCCATGAACAGATGAGTGGATGGCGAAATTGTGGTACATCAAGACACTAGAATACTATTCCTCCTGAAAAGAAAAGGAAATCCTGGCACATGCAGCAACATGGACGAACTTGGGGATGTGATGCCAAGTGAAATAAGCCAGGCACAGAAGGACAAATACTGTATGATTCTGCTGATGAGAGCTACCTAAGGGGTCAAATTCATAGCCACAGAAGGTAGAAGGTGGTTGCCAGGGGCTGGGAACGGGGGAAAATAGAAGTGACTGTTTAGTTGGCACGAAGTTTCAGTTTGGAATGAAAACAGAGTTCTGGAGCGGATGATGGTGATGGCTGAGAACGGGGGGACATGTGCTCAGTGTCACTCAACTGTCACTTAGAAATAGTTCAGATGGTCAATGTTATGTTCTGTATATCTTCCCACAAAACAAGTTAATGAGAGATTGGAAGAAATTATTTCCACACACCACTGATAAAGGGGGAATATCCCTAATATATAAAAAACTTAAGCGTTGAGGTGGGTGAAACACTCACACAGACTATTCATAGTAAAAATCCTTAAGAGTCAGTAAACCTAGGAAACAATGTTAAATCTTATTCATAATAAAATTTCAAATTGAAACTATGGAGATACTATTTATCCCCTCCCCCCAAATTGGCAAAACCCCTAAAGCATGGCAAAATACTTTGTTACCAGGAAGATAAAGAAGAATAAGGAAGACTTCTTTGAAGAGATACAGAGCAACTTCCAGCATATGCTATGAAATGAAGTAAGCAAAGTGCAGTAGGTTATAATATGCTACTTTTTGTGTAAGGAAGGAGAGAAAAGTAAGAAAACCTATAAATATCTCTAATCGTATGTGTCACACACAAACTCACCTACACACATACACATAACACTTATAAGCTAGAAAACAATGAAATTGGTTTCCTGTAAGGAATGACAGGAAAATGCAAAGCAATAGCAGGAGGGACGCTTCTCTGAGTGTGCCTTTATCTAGGTTTGACTTTCAGAAACAGGTTAATGTCCTACATGATCAAAAAGTAAAATAAAATCAACAAATATGGGGCAAGAAAACTGAAAAGAGAGCCCAAACAGAAATACCTGAACCCAACTATACTGCAAACAAATGACATAACCACAGAGAAAGCAGGTAGAAGAAGTAGCATGTGTGACTTTTAAAGAGAGGCTATCACCTCAGCCTAGAGAATAAAAAAGTAGCAAACAATGTTTGACCTCTTCTTTATTTTTTTCATAGTGTTATGGTGTAGCAGCTAACATATTTTAGGCATATAGTGCAATGGAGCATATCAGAAAATGTATTTCTTTGAGGAGTATGGGTTTCTACTAAGAAGAAAGGAGATATAACATGGAATGAGAGAAGGCACAGAAGATACCTGGGCAGTAGATTTGGATTAGAGATAACCTTACGAACATACATATGCACACACACGCATAAATATATACATATACATACTTATTTCCTAGATGTGTCCACTGAAGGGGTCCAAAGCGTAGAGCGCATATTGCAACAGATCTTGGTTTCTACATACCATTCTCTACGATGAGAGGGTTTCCTTGGATAAATTATTGATTCCATGACTGGAGCCTAGAAATTACTAAATAAGCCCAGAACACCTTGTTGTGATACTGAGTAAGACATGAAAATGGGGCAATGTTCAAAGATCACAGGAGCTAGCTTGAAGGGCCCCTACTGGCTAAATCCAGGACATACATATATATCAAAATAAATATTGAATGAAATGGGAATCTCTGAGTACCCTCTGATAATAAATAGATCAATAAATGAAGGCGATTGGTGGTGATGGTGGCGGTAGGTAGAATGTCAGCTGGTGAATATGAAGAGAAGGGTGAAGTTGGAATTCACCCTTCTGCACCTCTCAATAAGGATTGGTTGGAGGAGACTCATCAATGGAGACTCACTTGTGTTTGGTGGGAGGAGGGGAGTTGATGAGAAGGAGGATATTTACAAGGTCTTCAGATGTCTTTTAGCAGAGTACTTACTAGTGGCAGAGGAAACTTAGTAACTGTAGACCAAAATTAACATCACTCATGAGGGTCAGATGGACATCCTGCGCCTGCCCAGATACCTGGAATCAGATACAAACATCACTGTTTAGTATTCTGGCCAAGGGTCCTTAACTCAAATCTAATCATGAATAAATATTGGCAAAAACAAGGTTGAAGAACATTCTGCAGAGTAACTGGTTTGCATCCTTAGAAATGTCACTACTATGCCAGACAAGGAAAGGTGAAGGACTGTTCCAATCAGTGGACCTCAAGAGACATGAAAACTAAATGCAATTTCCCATCCTGCGCTAGAGACCAAAACACGCCGTGGAGGACTTGAGAGGGCAATTAACCGAACTGGACTATGGACCATAGATCAGGTCATAGTATGGTAGTGTGCACCGCAGCATGTACAGTGTTACACTTTCTGGTTTGGATACCTGCTACTGTGACTACCTAGAAGATTCTTGTTCTTAGGAAATAGGAACTGAAGTATCAAAGGTTAAAGGGGCAAGGTATACACAGCTAATCTCAAAAGTTTAGAAAAAAATGTAGGCTGGGAATAATAAAACAAACATGGCAAAGTATTAAACAATGGTAGGTCTGGGTAAAGAACATATGGAGATTATTTTTGCAGTTTTTCTGTAAATTTGATATTATCTTCTTTTAAAGTGATTTAATTTGCAGGGTGGTAAACCCTGATTATTAACTTCCTTTTGCAGATTAGGAAAGACATAGAAACCTGAAGTCATTCAGTTAAAGTTACACAACCTAGGTTTCTGAACGCCACTGCATCCTGTTTCCCTTGGCAGTTGGCATTCATATAACTCGGCCTTTCCATTTCTTTTACCTGTATTTGCATCCCTAATACACCTCCACCCGTATTTTCAGCGGTTCATGCATAGTTTCTATATTTTTATAGGTAATGAGCTGAGTAACAGACTTGCTGTAAGTTTTTACTCGCCCTGTACTCAGCCCCTGGAACGGTTCAGAGCATAGCTGTCATTTATCAATGTAATATTTTCATGCCCAAGGCCCTTAGGGCTTTTTTCTTGACTGTAGAGTGTGGTACAAACAGCTACATATTTGTAGGAACATGTAAATACATCTTAGGTCTTTCTGCTGCCCCTCTGCTGTACAGTCACAGTTGTCAGAGATGTCAGGGACACTGTACAATGTACTCATCCTTATGTCATTACACAGCAGAAACTTCTTAATCATTAAATGGTCCCATTTTCCGTATTCTAAAATATTTGAATGAGGGAAATATACCCAGTTAGGAGAAAAAAGAAAAACAAAATCAAAACTGCTTAACTAGGACCCACATATTAAACACTGAAATTGGATAATCAGTAATGTCTTTTTTTCCCCCAAATATTTTGAATTACATTGACACAGAAACAATTGTGAAAAAAAAAAAAAGATAATCAAGGATGCAGCCTAGGGCCCACCACACTTCCAGGTCCCACTGTGACTGGCTTCAATGGGAGGGGTTACTTTAGAGTGAAACCGTTTCATTCTCAGTGAGTCCAGGACTACCGTCCCTCAAAAGTGCCACTCACAGTGACATGAGCTCAGAAGTCCCATTCTCAGGGCACACATGGGTTGACCACCTGCAGCAATCTTCCCAGAAATTTCCTGACTTGAACTGTACATGAGAAATAATTCATCAATGCGGTTTAAGTTAAAGAATTCAATTGCCCTAAAAATACAAACATTAGTGATGCACTTATTTACTTTATGTTCAAGTGCTATTCACATCATTTCACACCATTATTACGAACCTTCGCCGCAGCCTGATGAAGTAAATGCTATTATTATTCCAGTTTTGCAGAGGCATAGCACTGCTGCATTCCCTGCCCAAGCAGCCTGGCCTGCTGTGAAGTCCAGGACTGTGGGTGAAAAGTAATCATTTGGTTACACCACAAGCGAAACAGGAGTGACCTGGAAAGACAGGGTGGAGGTCTGATTGAATAGCCCAGCAGGGGCTTGGGGGCTGTTGGAGACCTCCAGCTCTTGAGCTAGGTGCTGGTCACGTGATGTGTTGGGTCTGTGCAAAGTTCAAGGGGTTGTACACCTATGATACATGCACTTTCTACATGCAAATTATACCTCAGTAAAAAAAAAAATCAGAAACAATAAAGAATCACAGACTTCCTTTCAGTCTCTGGAAAGGCTCCTCAGTGGAACTGGCGCCCACTCCTCAGCCTCTGTCAGAAGGCTCTGCAGCCCAGCTGCCTTGTGTCCCTGCCTCCCTGCCAGGGCAGCCCACACTGCTAGCAGCGGAGCATCTCTGCAAACAGACTCTGGGCTGGTGGACGCGGGGCTTCTCACCCCGCAGTAGGGGCATGTCAAGTCACTGAGGGTGATGGCCGGGCCATCGGGCCGCTGACACACCTGATTCTCCTGCTGGGGCTGCACCCCTGCCCCTCGTGGCCCCAAGCTGCAGAGGCGAGCTCCAGACGGGAGCCGGAGAGTCAGCGCAGCAGTCCTTTCGTTCCCTACGGAACACCTGGGTCACCAGCCACAGGGGCCTGGGGTAAGAGTATCATCAGCACAACAGCCCCAAAAGGAATCCTTGAGGATTGCTTTGGAGTGACTCCCTGACCCACCAAGCCCTCCGTCGTGATTCCTGTCCCCTCTGGGTGACCTCTCATTGTCAGCTGAGAGGTGGTCTTCTTGCCCGACCTCCCCGCTGTGTAAATCCTTTCACCCGAGGCTCCCAGAAAAGGTGTCCACCAGGGTGGCTGTGCCACCAGCATCCCCTGCAGTACATCTTGGCTGTGGCCCCAGGGAGCCTGAGAGCTGGCCGAGGAGGGGTCCAGGGGCGGCAGGGGGGCTGCATTCTGCTTGACACTTTGCCCTGTCCACACTCCACAGAGATGTTAAAGAACCAGCTCTCATGGTTTCTGTGCACTCTGGCCTCATAGTTCTTCTCTCCCTCTGTCCTTGTGTCCCAGGCGGGGAGGAGCATCTGTGCCAGATGGCCCCTAACCTCAAAACTGTCACCTCTCCTCCTCTCTAGCCAGTGGCTGCTGCCTTCTCTGGGGGCGAGCTCTCCAGGAGGCCTCCCAGTCCTTGGCCCTAATGGATCTGTGTGTCTGCCCCAGCTGCCCCCCAGGCAGATCCGGGTTCCCGGGTGACTGTTTCCCTAACTCACCTGGACACCTGCTGTGTATTTTACAAAGGGCTTTCACAGGCACCATTGCACTGAGTCCCCATGAGGTAGGTAATACTCTGTTCATCTTGGAGGATGTCCTGAGGCTCAGAGAATTCAGGTTAGTTACCCAAAACCCATGAAACCAGTAGGCAGCAGCACCCAGGGCAGATCCAGGCCACCACACTCCAAGCCCAAGGCCTCCTCTCCCACCCCTGCCTGTGTCAGCTGCAGAGCCCCAGACTGGCTCAAGCATGCACGGATGTTCTGAGGAAGTCTTTCATTTATTTATAGTTTACACAGCACTCACTTCCAGAGATAATTGGAATCATCTTACAAAACCCACAAACACACATGCGTAAAATGTACAGAGGAGTGTTGTGTAGGCAGACCATGTAATGGGGGGTTTTCCATTCTCCTCTCCCCCTGCCAGATGTCTAATCCTGGAGAGCTTTGAAAATACAGTTTTCTGAGATTCCCATCCCAGACCTGCTGAATCAGAATTGCCAAGAACAGTGCTGGCTCCTGTACAGTGTTTTTAATCTATGATGCAAGTAGGTAAAGGAGACTAGGACAGATCTAAGAGAGAGAGAGAGAGAGAGAGAGATCATACATTGTATAGTTGCAGAGGTTTAGGAACCCAACAGCTGTATGAGGTACATGGCAGCCCATAGTTCCCCCAAACCCACTTCCCCTGCTCCTGCCTGAGAATGGGTATGGTCTGTTCTGGAAACAGCCCATCTCTGGGGCCTGAACAATTCTTTGTCATCCCAGAATGAGAGAGTGGAACTATCTTCTGTGACTTGCAGGCTTTACCACACCTGTAAAGTCTGATAGATTTGGAGGGAACAAAGATTCCCAGTCAATTAGGGAAGGCAAAGTTATTGTGGGATAAAAGGTCAAATGTCCTCAATTATCTTCATTTAAGAACAAATGAAGAGAGATTATATTTTAAAATGAGTATTAATTATAAGCTATGCTAATACTGTTGTGATAGTGTAGAGAAATGTCTTTATCCTCAGGAGATGTAGGCTGATTTAGGGGATGAAGCGCTGTGATGTCTGCAACTGACTTTCAAATGACCCAGCAAAAAAGTATTTACATTTATAGAGAGAGTTATAAAGATATAGACACAGATATAAATATAGTAGAGAGAGATAGAGAGAGAACACAACTGTGGAAAAATGTTAATTGTCGAATCCTGGGAGAGAGCTTAATGGTGTTACTATTCTATCAACCTTGTCTATATTTTAAATTTTTCAAAATGAAAAGTTGGGAGGAAAAAAAAGCACAAAAACAAACAAAGGAAATCTGGTGAATAATTGCAGTGAAAATAATCACAATTTTTCCTGAAAAAAAAAACAAAAACCAAAAAACCAGACATTGTAGCCAGACAGAGACCTCCAGCATGCTCGTCTGTCTGTCAATCAGTTATTCAACAGGTGTTTATTACAGGTCTGTGCAGGGCCTAGAACTTCTCTCCACAGTGAAAGGGAAATGAAAATGTACACCATCTGGTTCGTGTCCTTGGGCTGCTAATGATTAAATTCAACTCCACAGAATGTTTTTTTTTTCTGGATCTAATTTCTTGGGAAGGTCTAAAAAAGCACCTGAGTTATACTTCTGTCAGCCAAGAAGTTTCATTCCCAGGAAGACTGTCTGTCAGAAACTTCTGAGTCAAGAACAGAAATAATACAGGATGTTCCAGGGTGTCAGAAAAGAAGTTATGCTGAGAAAATTCCTAAATCAGATCCCACGTAGGGTCCACGGTGCTGGAACACGGATGCGGTGTGTCTAGAAGTCCTAGGCAGAGAAGGGAGAGCAGAGCTGGGCCAGTGTTTGGGGTGAGTGGGAGAAGGTTCAGCCTCTGCACGGACGAGGGATCGGGAGCCTGGGGAGGGTGGCAGCCTCAGCTCCTCGGGCCTGAGCAGGGCAGGGGGCCAGCTGCCTACGGGGTTGGTTTAACAAGCCTGGTGGCCCTTTCAGGGTTATTTTTACTTTAAAAGCTGTAGGAATGGAGGAACACTCTTCCTATGAAGGCAGTCGATAATTCCTAAACATTTCATTGAATAACTGGGGCACAGGCCTCAAAGTATAAACTCCCACTGAGATAACAGTTGCCCGTTCCTCAGGGACTCAAAATTTTGAGTACGTACTTTGTGCCAAGCTCTGTTCTAAATGACTGAACGCACTGAAGAAGACACAGAGAAAACCTCTGTCTTCAAAAAAATCTCCTGCTTCTAGTACAGTGCATACAATGCAGAGGGCATGGGTTTTGATTCATCAGTAAACATAAAGACCTGTCTCTATATCCGTCTACTGTAGTGGGGGTTGCAGGAGTGGCTGTGAGAGGCTCGTCCTGAAGGTTAGCCCACAGCCCTGAAGATGGCGCTGCTGAGGCTCAGAGGGGATTGCAGAGGCTCAACGGGCGAGCCTCCCCAGCTGCCTGCACCCCCTAGGACCACCCTGCTGACTTGAGAGGCAGTAGAGGACAAACAGAAGCTGCATGGAACTGTTTCTGACATGCAACTGTGAGCACTCCACTCTGATTAGAATGCTTAATGAGGATGTTTTGTTTTTATTTTTTAACACAGTTGACTTCGAATAAATGAGCCGCGTTCCTGAGGAACTTGTAATCGCTGTAAATAAAACAGCTTTTACCCTCAAGGAACTTACCGCCTTATTTGAAAGCGCACATGCACGCGCAATAGATAGGAATGGAATACAGAAGTGGCAAAATGCTGGGTTTGGACAGTTAAGAGGTCAATAGTGAACTTAAAATGCAGTATATGTGATAGAGAGCAAGCTAGGTCTCTACCCAAGTCTCTGGATTTCCAAACAAAAAAAAGCTTTACTGTCCTTAATCTCCTGCTGCATTGATCTGGATTTAAATCAGAAGCCGCCCTCAATTGTGGTTCTGAGAATTCAGGGAAGGAACAGGTCAGTGTCAGGCCCACCTAGGGAGGGCTGTGGGGAAGGGTCTGAGCCCGGCTTTGGAGCAGAGTGTAGTTGAGAGCTAAGTATGATCATCCAGGGAGAAGTGGATGAACGGCCAAAGAGTGGGCAGAGGTGGAGGCAGCAGGGAGGTGTGGACACAGCCGAGGCCAGGGCAGCCCCAGGGGGTGAGGTGGGGGAATGGCTCACGCACATGGACACCGGTTGCTCAGACTGCGACGGCTGAACTTGATGCACTGGGCAATGGGAAATGGGGCTAGATGAAAAGAGCACTTTAAAAAGATTAATTTGGTAATGATTTCAGGGTGCAAAGGTGGAGAGGACCTGGGATAGGCTGGTCTGGACTGCAGTGGGATCTCTGGGAAGGAGTGAGCCAGGGCGTGTGGTCAGAAGCAGCCTCCGCAGGGGGTGTTGATGAGGTGTCTCCAGAGCTGCAGGCTCTAGGAGATGGGACGACAGTCAAGGAGAGGTCCTTTTTATTCGTTCAGCCAGTATCTATTAGCCACATGCTTCATGCCAGGCACTGTTCTAGGAGCTTGGGTTACATTGGAGTACAGAGCAGACTTGGGGTGTCTCTGGGGCTTAGAGTCCAGCAAAGTGATGGGGTGAGAGCAGGGGGGGGATGCATCACACACGACACAAGTTGCCGGGATGTCTGCAGGTAGGAGGCACAAAGGACAGGACAAGCTGAGCAGGGCGGCCAGCAGTGTGCGTGCATGGGGAGGTACAGCCTGCTGCATCACAGGATGGCCACACTGGCCACGTGGAGCGGTGATAATTGAGCCCAGACTGCAGGGAGGAGAGAGAATCAGTCAAGCAGGTACCTGGGGGATGGGCATTCCAAGGAGCAGCCAGACCAGCACGTGCAGAAGCCCCAAGGGCGGGGAGCTTGGGGTCCGTGACGGGCCAGGTGCCGCGGCTGGTTCAGGATGGAGGACTGCATGGGCTGCTGAAGGATTTTGGCCTCCCCTCAGAGGGAAATGAAAAGGTGTGGGACAGAAGAGTGACACGGGCTGCTGCGTGGAGATCTGATTTTTGGGGTGGGGGCAAAGGCAGGAAGATACTTCTGGAGGGGTCAGGACAGGAAGCTGGTTCAACTGGGCTGGGAGCAATGGGGCCGGGGAGAAGGCCATGCTCTGGTTCTTTCAGAGGTGGAACCGACCCAGTTTCCTTTGAGGTGGAAGGAGAGGTGCCCAGGTCGGTGCCCAGGACGCTGCCGGCCAGCTGCCCTCGGCTGAGGCAAGGCCCCCAGCACCAGTTGGGCATCTGTTGCGGGATGTGTCGGGCTTGTGACACCTCATGAGCCCCCGGGGGAGAAGTCAAGCAGCGGCCGGGTGCACGTGCCTGGAGCCTGGCCGAGTGGCGCAGGCTGGAGGTGGGGATCTGAGGGGGACGCAGAGTGACCGAGGACTGAGCTCTGGGCTCTTGACAGATGCTCAGAATTTAAATAAATAAATTCTGCCCCCAGTTCTGCCCATTGCTTCACACTGCTCTTGAAAGCACTGCATTCCCTGCGTTTGGGCTGACAAGGCCAGCCATGGCCGCCCTGGCTGGGCCTCACGTGGCCTCCCAGCCCCACCACCTAACAGATGTGAGGGGTGATCTCTGTGGCTCAGCTCCAGGTCCCTAGGAACCGAAGATTTGATTGGCTGGACTGAGTAAACTGCATCCCCATCTCCAAACACTTAAGGCCCAGGGGTGGATTGGGTGCCATGGAAAGCAAACATGGTGAAGGTCCACTGCAGTGTGCTTGTAGCATGGGCACATGTGGGAAAGGCACACGGAGCCCGCTAGCACAGAGCAGGGTGGGGCGGGGGGAGTGGGGAGCTTGACGAGAGCTGGAAATGAGCTCATCAGGGATGCAAGGTCACCAGGATGCAGGAAGCAAGGGCTGGGTCTCCCCCGCCATAGAGAGTGAGAATCAGAGACACACAACAGAGGGAGTGGCATTTCTGCTGTCAGGACTGTCAGACCAGGCAGCACTCTACCAGGGTGAGGGCACGTCACATGGCAGAACAGAGCTGTGGGGGGAGGCCGCGGATGCATCCAAGGGGCGGACACAGACGCCTGATTTGGGTGCCCTTCCTTTCCTGTGCCTAGAGTACACCGGGCAGCCTCAGGCAGCCGAACTTGTTTCTTACGTGGAATAAAAGCAAAACCTGCTGCAGAGTATGCGTTTATCAAGTAGTTTGGCCCACACGTAGAAACCAAGCCATTTAAAGAATGAAATGAACCCAGCCAAAGATGACGCCTTGCCAGTGGGTTTCAGCCCTGGGCAAGTTCACTATGGATTCAGTGTGACCAAAGAAAATGACAGCACAACGTTCTTGGGTGAAAGAGTTATACCCAACTTTATTTCCAGGTGGCAGGTCAGTCAC
The DNA here is from genome assembly GCF_040802235.1 of Manis javanica. Lineage (NCBI taxonomy): Eukaryota > Metazoa > Chordata > Mammalia > Pholidota > Manidae > Manis > Manis javanica. The sequence goes on from NC_133168.1 coordinate 81,340,718, forward strand.
TAAAAATCCCGTTCACTCAGAGTGAGTCTGCAGGCAGCAAGCCGGTCTCTGCCTCTGGGTCCCTCTGTCCGCACAGCCGTCCCACACAGCTGTCCTCTCTGCACAGTCATCCTGCACAGCTGTCTTCCTGGCCTCTCTGCACAGTTGTCCCGCACAGCCATCCTCTGGGCCTCTGTCCTCGGCGCTGCCACCACTCCGGCCTCTGCTCTACTCTCCTGCAGCCTTGCGACCCTGCCACCGTGTCGCGCCCAGAGCACTGGGCGGAGCTCTTTTTATAGAGTCAACAGCCATGTATTGCCCACAGCTATGCAGTGAGCTAGTCAACCAGGGCCAGGTGAGAATCCTGGCCACAGGAACTCTCATTTTATCCACAGATGGGCAACCTGGAAATATTCAAACATTGAACAATTGCTGGCTTTGTTTTCGATTATTGAAGTTTAACGAACAAGACTAGTGGGGCTGTCTTTCTTGACCCCTCCCACACATCAAAGGCAAAGAGCTGCAGGTGACAGAGCTTCTCTTACTGGGCCTTGTCTTAATCACTGGGACAGTAGGTGAGTCACACCCTCTTACAACCTTGGTTTACTTGTAATCTTGTCCTTCAAGCCTCTCCAGGCCACCTGGGGGGAGGTAGACCCACCCGGGGCTCACCTGAGGCTATGTGCGGAAGAGCTTTGCAAAGAACAGAGCTAATCCAACCCTCAGCCCTGCTGTCCCTGAGGGTGGGTATGTGACTTTCCCCTGTGGCTTGCTCTGCAACCATGGCTGTGGTGGTGGGGTGGTAGGGGGGTGCTAGTCCTACCATTGTCCTGTCAGAGGAACCCCAAGGAGGCCCCATGCTGGCTGTCACTGCAGTGCAAGCTGGCGACCTGCCCAGACGGCTGGGGGCTTGTCATGTCACACGTGTCGCAGCTACTGTAAGCCATGCTGACACCGCTCCTCCTGCCGAATGCCACGTGGCAGACATGGCCGATGAGTGGGCCACCCTCTGCACCCTCGCTCGTCCATCCATCTGTTCAGATAGACACACATTCAGGGTCTTCTAGGGTTCTGGCTTTGCGGTCTGCACCTCAGTGCCAGTCAAAAGACCATATTCACAGAAAGGCAGCACAGCTCATTCTCATCAAGGATTAGAAAGTTAAATTCGTTTTTTCATTTAACAAATAAAATGAATTTTATGACTTCTTTCCTATATACACAACTATTTTTCTTTCATTCCTTTGTCCCTGGCACCCCAAGGTAAAATGTGTTAGAGCTGCAGTTTTGAGGAAAGCTCTAGATGCGGGCCCCACCCCCTTGTGGGCAGCACCGGGGCCCCCACTCCCAGTTCGGCCCAGTGGCTCTCCCCCACAAGCGGCCAGAAGCCTCCTGGGTCAGGCGGGAAGCTCTGGGCAGAAGCCCGGCGCAAAGTGGCTAATAATGCTGCTCACGGACCTGGAAAGTCTGGTGATGGTGTTTTCTCATATGTTTGTCATTCTTTGCTGCTCAAAATCGTAAACATCCTCCCTGAATCATGAGGGCTGTCCACGTTGTGAATCACACGTGTTCAGTGTAGACGCCCAGGTCTCCTGGCTTTGGGGGTCATCGACCCACCGATACGGTGTGCTCCACCGAAGCCTTGCCTGCTGGGGCAGTGAGACCAGCCGCCCAGGTTTGCTTGGCACTAAGGGAATGTGAAACTCTCAGTGCTGAAATTGGCAAAGTCGTGAGCAACCCCTGCCAGGTGGTCCCTAGCCACCCTAGCTGAAGCCACCTGTGCCGGGAAACAGGCTGTCTAGGGGCATCTGCGCCACTGGCCTGGGCAGAGGCAGCACAGGGCTGCTGGTCGTACTAGTTGTACAGAGGAGCTGGGCGCTGTGCCTGTGACTGGGGCCCAGAGCCTATTCCTACCCATCCCCTGGGCTTCCATGCATTCTCTGGTGTCACTCATGCTGACCTAGCTAGCAGGAGCTCTGCTGCCTGACCAGATGGAGGGGCTTCAGCTTTAGCCCCTCAGAGGCTCAGCAATGGCACCAAAGCTGCCTCCATTTCTCTCTCTCCAATCAGACAACAGCCTGGGTGGCTCCCTCATGGCTGTTGGGTGGCTGCCATAGGCAACAAGGGCTGTACCCGTTTCTTGCTGGCATCCAGTGGGAGAGGGAATGCTTCTGCCCCCAAGCCCCAAGCAAGCTTCCAGAAATGCATCCTGAGTGCAGTGACTTGGGCTGTACTCCCCACCTAAACTATGAAGTGGCTGGGCAAATGGAAGGTGCCAATTGGCACCTTCCCAAAACATGTGCACTGTGTTGGCAAGAGGTAGATGCCAGAATTCAAATTGGTTTTCTGTTTGGAAGTGGAAAGGTTTGGGGCGGGTAAGGGGGCTGGGGAGGCAACAGCTAGTATCACGGCGTCAGGCTCTCGCCCCTGCTGTGTGAGCACGTGAGGCCTCTTGCACAGAGCCTTCTGCAGACCCCACCCACAGGGAGTCTTTCTCCTCTGGGCTCTCATCTGCTTATTGGGTGCAGCATGCTCACATGTATCATACGTGTTCTTATATAGTATGATTCTCGTGCCCATCCATCTTGCCGACTGCACTGCAATCTCAAAGAGGCCAGCACGCACCTTGCACATCTCGGGCTCCTCCTCCAGCCGGCCACAGCTGCATGTTGCTTTGCTCCCAACAGCAGACTGGCTGCTGAATGATTAGCACTCAAAGTCCCTGATTCCACTGGCTCATAGGTGTCTGGGGCCTGGTCTGGAGAACTCCGTTCCATGAGAACTTGCGCAGTAAAGGCCTGGATGTCCCCATTTTTTTTAGTCAGTTGCACGGTGCTGATGATTCTAGCCCCCGGCTTTATGCAAACATTCCCGCCCATGGTCACCACGTCTGCCCCTCTTCCAGCCTTAGGGAGCTGTCCCTGTCACGGCAGATCTCATCCTCGGAAGCGCATACCCTCGCTTGTTCACCACGGAGAAGTGGGGCTGGGCGGGACCCAGCTTTGAGATGGAAGGAGACCCACCCCAGGGCCATGGGCCCACGCAGGAAGTGGCTGGAAGTGGGGCTGGCGCTTGTCCCCCATCATCCTGTTCTTCCCTCATTGGTGGGTTGGGATGAGAACTGAGGAGGGGACTTTTTTGTTCTAAGTCACCTTTAATCAAAGAGAGCTCACCAAAAGGGCCGAAAGAGAAAACCTGTCATTTTTAAATGAGCAGGCCAGTTGTTTCAAATAAAATTATTAGCCTGGTTCAAGAACAGCATTGTTAAAGCCCCTTTGAGGATGCAGGGGTGGGAAAATGAAATGCTGCAGGTTAAGCAGAGATCAGTCAGGTCCTGGTATCAAGGGGCTGGATTCAGAGACATAATCAGCAGGCATTTTCCCATGATTATTTCTGAGCCTTGCATGCGGCCGACATGCATGCAGAGGGGCTGCCTGGTCCTGTGGCGTGGTTCTCACCTTCTGTGGCATGCTGGGACCCCGAGGTGCTCTGTGATCTGGGAAGGTCAGAAATGCCCCTGCCTCTAAATCCCCCTGTAGGTGCATCACAGGGATTAGTGTATTAGAAGCCCTGAGAAGACCTGCAAGAAAGGAGTCTAACTGCCTCTAAACCAGCATTTCTCAAGTACATTCAAACAGACAAATCCTTTTTCTCACCCACAAAATGTCCTGTGCAGCCAGTGTTTCATAGAACACCATTTGGGAACCCTTGCCTGGGCCTGCCTCGTTCTGGCTTTGGGCTCTTGGCCCACCAAACTCTCAGAGAACTGCATTATAGTTCGACCTGGGACTTCCCGGCTTCATGCGTTAACGGCCCCTGCGCTGCAGGAGCAGGGCTGGGTGGCCACGCCTCCCAACCCCACTGCAGTGGAGTCCTTTCTAAAAAGACCCTGCGGCTCAGGCCCAGGGTCCAGGGGACGACGGGTCAGGACAAAGCCCCAGCTTCTCGGTGTGGGGTTCGTAGGGCACAGTCCAGACCCCTTCAGAAGAGGGGGAATGATCAGGAACATGAATGATAAAAGGCCTGGCAGGCCATGTAGAGGGCAGTCCAGGGTGGAGTGGGCGGGGAAGCCACACGCTGTCCCCACAGGTCCCAGGAACCCAGCCACCTGAAACCCCTTGGGGGGCAGGTCCTCGTGCTGATCCATGCCCCCATCCCAGCACACGCCTTGTCTGGCCCTTCCCTGGTGCAGACACCAGCAGTGCGGAGCAAAAGGATCAGCAGGTATCGTCACACACGCCCAGCGGGATTGGCGTCGGCCTGGATGGGCACCGAGACTGACTTAGGAAGAACAGCAAATGGAGAGGTGGCGGCCCTGCCTGGCAGGCCAAGCCACGATTAATTGTTTTTGGCAAGAGAGAAGGGAACCAAGGCAAGATCAAGGGTACTGTGCCAGCTGCACGCAGCTCTGTGGGTTGTACGCTGTGCCAGGTGGCCGGCTGGGGACTGAAATTGAACCTGCACTCTGCTTACGAAGCCTTGACCTCTCACACCGGACTGTGTGCACTTCTGTTCCTGATTCATGCAAAATCAGACAGATTCCCCAGATGGGAAGGGTGCCAGACCTTAGCTTGTGAAGTAAAGGAAGAATAGGAACCTGTTTAGGGTCACTCAGCACAAAATCTGGGCAGAAGGTGGGTAATAATCTGACTGTAGGCAAATCCAAAATCAAAAGCAAGAGCTTGCAGGTCAAAGAAGGCCTCGTGTGCACAGTCCAGGGGAAGCCGGCGGCCTCTGCCAACCTAGGCCCACCCCGCCTGTGGGTACACTTTCACAAGAGTTAGAGGCTTCTGGCCACCCCACCAGGTATGAGCTCTTTCCTATTTTTAATAGAGTAACAAGAGCCGAGGGTCTCAGGAAATCTTTGAAGCCAGACCTAGGAATGGGGCTGAACTACAGCATCGTGTGATGATCGTCTGTAAGCCCTGGGGTGTCAGTCCTCCCTGGGGTGTCGTGGCTGAGGCGGTCCTAAGGAGTGACTTCCACTGGTGCCCACATATATGGATCTTGGGTTTGTCAAGCAGGGGTCTCATGGCTGAGGCATCACTTGAGACAGGGGTCACCCTGCCGTGCATCCCGCCTTCTCCTTGACGGGCACTGTTACAGAAGTGTGGCTTCCACACCTGTTCTCTGATCTGGCCCCTGTCTCATTCTTCTCCCCAATTTGCTCTACTTTACATGCCTTGTCTCGGCCAACTGCTCTTTAAACTGTCCCCATTTTCTTAAGTCTTATACCATTTTTTTTCCTAGATGAATTCACTTCCCAACTTCACAGAGAAAATAAATGTCACCAGAAATGAGGCTCTTGAAACTTTCTCCCCCATATTGCTGTGGTATTGTGATATAATAAAAACTATGTTTTTTGTCTCTGGCACCTGGCCAGGGCTCCTAAAACCTTTGTAATTTCCTAAGTGATAAAAACAATAGAAGCAATTATTTCAAAATAAAATGTTAGAAAAACAAAACAAAACAAAAAAACAATAGGAGCAGCTTTCATTGTCATATTCGACTTTTATCACGGCTCAGGAATGGAGGGATCAAGGTGAAAAGAGCATTTTCCGTTATTCAAACAAGCCCTATTTAACAGCAGGTGAGTGTGTTAATGAGGTACCATTTGCAAAGCCTCTAAGGATGTGTGGACAATTTGCCAGGGCAGCCAATGGGAAGGGGAGAGGCCGGAGGGTGATTGATTACCAGTAGTTAATGAATCAAGGTGTCACAAAGCCTCCATTAAAACCCTAACTGAAGGGGTTCAGAGACCTTCCATGTTCCCGACTACACTGAGGTGCTCAGAAGGTGATGCATCTGGAGATGGTACTGAAGCTCTGTACATCCTGGCTTTCGGACGTTGTCCTGTGCACCTCTGCCATTTGTCTGTTCCTGAGCTGCATCCTTATATTATATATGTGTACATGTGTTATACACATGTAATAACAGTAAGTGTTCCCTTGAATTCTGTGAGCCATTCTAGCGAATTATTGAATCAAAGGAGTGAGTTGCAGGAACCATGATTTACAACTGGTTAGTGGGAAGTAGAAATCACAGCCTGAGACTTGTAATTGGCATCTAAAGTCGGAGGCAGACTTGTAGGGCTTGTGGAGTCTGGGATAACTCTAGGTATTTAGTGTAAGAATTGTCTGTGAGAGTATAGAAAACCAGCTTTTTTTTAAATTGTAAACTTTAGCTCTAATGATGTTTATCCTTTGTTCATTCTCTCTTGTCTACAGGAGTAAGTATCTTTTCAAGCTAAGGAAAAATATTCCCTTGATTCTGTCTGACCTTTAAGCTGCTGTCTCCTTCTCTCTCTCTCTCTCTCTTCCACGAACCCTCTTGAAAGAATATCATAGCTGTCTGCTTCATCCCACGAGGGAGTACAGGGCCTGGGTTTATCTTCCCACCTGAAATAAAAGGTCATAGAAAACTGGACAAAATTCTAAGAACTAATGTTTGCAGTCATTAGACAAAGGTAGTGCACGGTTGATATTACTGTTCAATGAGACACAAACCAGCGAAGCCCGGCAATTGCCCCAGCTTAGTGTCTGGAGACAGTTTCTTCGCTGTACTGCAGAAAGGTGCTCTCCAAACAGTCTGATGATCACACTAGGCTCAGGAGAAAGACATCAGAATTGGTGGGCAAGAGAAGGGCGAGGGCAAGTATTTGTGAGACAGACAGCGAGAGCTTTGTTTATAGCTTGGCAGGTGAATACATCTGCCCATGTGTGAAAGGCAATGACCTGAATCTGGGAAAAGAAACTGTGAAACAGAAGGCTAAACATTCCTAGAGCTCACACGAGGTTAGAAATAATTTGTGTTTCCACCAGCCAGAGAGGGCAGACTTGATGACGCACAGGACATCAGGTACAGTCCTCAAGAAGATAACCACAGTAGCAGTTGGGATAAATGATCCCTAGACCAAAGACTGATCCAGACCTGTCCTAAAAAAAGCTTGTCAGCAAGACTTGATAGGAGACAGAGATTGTAAATAAATTAACTGCCTTCTAAAACTAACTCCAACACATTTTAAAGGAACACAACGAAAATTCGGCACCTGAGTAATGTAAAATTCATAATCTCCACCATCTAATTGAAATTACTAGGCATGCAAAGATCAAGAAAATATGAACTATTATTGGGAGAAAAAATAATCAGTGGAAACAGACCCCAAAATGACAGAAATGGTAGAAAGTAGCAGATAATGATATTAAAAGTTATTATATATTTTATTATTCAAGAAAATACAGGAAAAGACAAATATAATGAGGTAAGAAATGGAAGATATGAAAATATGTGACTGGAATTTCAAATATGGACAATACAATATCTGAAATTTAACAATACACTGTAATGAACAGTAGATTAAATACAGCAGGGGGATTATCAGTGAATGTAAACACATAGCAATAGGAACTCTTCGAAATGGAATATGTAGAGAAAAAAGTTTGGAAGAAAGAGGAGCAGTGTCACTGATATGTAAGAAAATGTCTAGCACCAATAAACATGTAATTAGGGGCCCAGAAGGAGTGGAGAGAGAGAGAGTTAAGTAATTGAAGAAGAAATGGCCCAAACTTTCATAGATTGACATCTATAAACCACTGTAACTCCGGGGAGAGAAAATCCCAGGGCAAAATACCTAGCTGAAACCGAAATTGACCAAAGGGAGAAATAAAGTTTAAAACTTGTTTATTGCTTACAAAAAACCACCCAGGGGGCCTTCTCTCTCTCCTGCTGTGGCAGACGCAAGTGAATCCTTCCCACCAAACTCTCAGGCTGAGATAAGCCCCCAGTCATCCAGGTAATCACCCACTGATATGGAGATGGACTACCACTCTCCACCCCTGAGGAACGCCTGTTGATATGCAAATGCACTAAAGCCAGGGGAGAGATTCTGGAAATATTACAATTTTACGCACAGCCACAGCTTCAAGAATTTCAGCAAAACCCAAGCAGAAGCAAAGAATATGACACCAAGGAACATCGTAAGCAAATTGTTGAAAGCCAGAGACACAGGGAAAAGTTTGCAAGCAGCCAAAAGATAAAGACACAGAGAAACAAAGGTAAGAATGTCAGAAGAGTTCTTGCCAGAAACTATGTAATTCAGATGATGATGGAATGACATATTTAAAGGGCTGATAAAATTTGAGAACTGTCAATTGAGAATTTCATACTAAGCACAATTTCCTTCAAAAGTGAAGAAGAATAAAAGCTATTTCAGATAAACAAAATCTGACCTGCACCATGAGAAATGTTATAGGAATTTAGTTTTTCAAGGGAGAAGAAAATGATACCAGATGGAAATCAGAATCAGTTTGAAAGGATGAAGAATAGAAATCTTTGGAAATGAAACAACATACTTCTAAATTGCCTGTTGGTAGAGAAAGAATCACAAATGAAGTTAGAAAGTGTTTGAAACAAATAAACAAAAAAAGAAAATAGATAAAAATTTGTTGGTTCCAACTAAAGCAATTCTCAGAGGGAAATTTATAGCATTGTGTGCTTGTATGACATAGGTGGACAGTTCCAAAAATAAATGAACTAGGCTTCCCTGTGAACAAACTGTAAAAGGAAGAGCAAATTAAGGCCAAGGAAATCAGGGAAAAAAAACAACCAAAAGCCAATTTTGTGAGAAGATCCATAAAATCTATAACCCCCTCCAGCCAGACTGATAAGACATAAAAAAGATGAGACTATAAAAACAAAGAAAAAATTAAAAAGAGAAAAAAGTCACAAATTACTAACATCAGGAATGAAAGAGAAGCACTATTCCAGATTCTACAAACATTTAAGAGGATATAAGAGACTAGTACGAACAATTCAAGGCAATAAATTCAACAGATCAAATAAAATGAACAAACGTGATGAAAAATGTAAACTTCCCTTTAGAAGAAATAAGTTTTTGATAGGCCTATATCTATCAATTAAATCTAATTTATAGTTAAACCTCCCTAAGAATTGAAAGAGTAGATATACCTGGAGAAATCTGAAAAACACTATCTCAAATAGGTGATCAAAGTTAGTATAGTTATGCCGAGTTATGCTGATAGCATGCATGTATTCTTGAGGTGAAAGTGTTACTTTACCTCTGTGGACTTCCTCCCACAAACATATCATCCCAGTCTAATCATGAAAAAGCATCAAACAAACCCTAGTTGTGGTAGATTCTACAAAATACCTAACAGCACTCCTCAAACCATCAAGATTATCAAAAACAAGGAAAGTCTGAGAAACTGTCACAGCCAAGGGGTCCTAAAATAACATGACAGTTAGGAATGATGTGGTGTTCTAGATGGGATTCTGCAACAAAAAAAGGACATTAGGTAAAAATTTAGAAAACATGAATAAAGTTTGGACTTTAAATTATGTATCAATATCAGCTAATAGTCACAACAAATGTACCATATTAATGCAAAATGTAATGGTAGGAGAAATTGGGGGTGGAGTTGGTAGGAACTCTGTATTATCATCACAGCTTTTCTGTAAACTGAAACCCTTGTAAAATAAAAGGTCTATAAAAAAACCTTCCTCAGGGGACTGTAGTGGTAAATTCTACCAAACACTTAAAAAAAGGAATAATACCAATTCTATACAAACTCTTCAAGAAAGTAAAAGAGAAGGGAGCGTTTTCTAACTCATTCTGTGAGGCCAGTGCTGTCCTGATGCCCAAACTATACAGACACCATAAGAAAAAAAAATTCAGACTAATATCCCTTAAGAACACAGAAAAACATTCTCAGCAAAAGCTTAGCAAGTAAAGTCGAGGAATACAATTCAGAATACATCATTATCAAGTAGGGCTTATATAAAAATGCAAATTTGGCTTGACATGTAAAAACCAATGTAACTTACCATGTTAACAAATTTAAAAAGAGAAAACGTGTGATCATGTCAGTAGATGCAGAAAAAGCATTTGATGAAATTTAATACACACTTACGAATTCAAAAAAACTCAGAAAAAAGAATGGAAGGGAATTTCCTCCACCATCTAACATCCTACTTATGATGGAAGAATGTTTCACCCCTAAATCCTAAAGTAAGACAAGAATATCTGCTCTTTGGTTTCTCATTTCACTTTTTACTGGAGGTCCTCGTGGTTTAATAAGATAGAAAAAGCAGTTAAATGCATAGAAGTCAAAATCAAAAGATAAAACATTATATTCACAGATGCTTTGACATGATTGTGTATGTATAAAATACTAATCAATTTATAAAAATGATAGCCAAACTATTAGATGACGTTAGCAGTATCAATATATAAAAAATCAATTGTATTTCTATATACCAGCAATGAGCAAATTAAAAACATACCATTTATAATTGCATCAAACAATATTTAGTGAATATTTCACAAAATATGTGCAAGACCTATACACTGAAAACTGCAAAATAGAGTTGAGAAAAATTAGGGAAGACCTAAGTAAATGGAGAGATATGTCATGTTCATGAATTGGAAGGCTCAATATTTTTTAATGTCACTTTCCCCAGAATTGACTTACAGGTTTAGAGGATTCCAATCAAAATCCCAGCAGGCTCATTGGGTAAACATAGGCAAGCCATATCTAAAATTGATAAGTAAATGCAAATGAGCTCGAAGAACCAAAACAATTTTGAAAAATAAGAACCACGTTACAATATTCAGGCCACCTGATTTTGAGATTTACTGTGAGGATGCAGTATTCAAGAGGGTGTGGCATTTGTACTCAGATCAAAGGGACAGCCCGTCAGCAGGAATGGCAGAGTAAGGACCTCCAAAATTCCTGTCTTCCATAATGGCAATGAAACCGCTGGAAAAATTTCTCAGCTTCCACTTCTTCCAATCTCTGGAAATTAACCGAGGGCTTGCATTAACCTGGGAGCCTTTATTCAAGAAAAATAGCTGCATTTCCGTAAGAACACAGAGGTTCGTGGCACCTTAACTTGTGCTATCCCCACCTCTGTTTCCTCAGCTCTGTCATAGTGTTGAAACAAGCAGCCCACATAGTGAAAATGAGCACCTGTCAGCCAATCTGACAGCCAGAATGGGGTCAGAGTCCTTTCAAAGTCCCATTCTCAGAGACCCCTCTTGACTTATTTGGTGGTTCTCTGAAAGAGACCACATAAGATTTCTCTTTATTTGACCTAACTAGGAGTTTGCCCAGTGTGAAAAGCCTTTTCTCTAGGGGTTTGTTGGAAATAGTCAGGGGTGGTTTAGTATTGCAGGTGCCTGAAGGAGCGGATTAACATTTTGGGCAAATAATGGGTTACCCGAAAGCTAAAAAGTCAAACCCAGGGTTCAAGATGTCCATAGGAGACTTTGAAAAGCTCTGAGATAATCCTGGGAATCTAGAAAGCCACATGCATGTGCAGGGCAGTGTGCAAACTCTAGGCCAGTGTGCATCCTTAGGAGACACCTAAGAAGGTTTTACACTCTCACCTCTGGCTGACCTGGAGGCTGCGTACAAGCAGTAAGTGAAGACCAACGCACACATGTAGGCTGCCTGACTTAAGGCTGAATGTATTCCTCACCACTAAGCTAACCAAGTGGACTTCAGAGGCCACACATGACCAAAAAATAGAGACCCAACAGAATTAGTTCAGAAAATTCACTAAACAGTGACAATAACAAATAACAAAATAACAACCTCAAACCCTAGAGAGGGCAGAGATTCTGACCTCCAGAAGTGTCACATGGCATTCCAACAGAAGGTATGAGTGATGCAAAGAAATAATAAAGTATGGCTCATACACAAGAAAAAAAAGTCAATAGAAACTATTTCTGATGGAATCCAGACACAGGACCTATTAGACAAGACTTTAGGTCAGATATTTTGAGTACATTCAGAGAACTAAAGGAAATTGTGTCTAAAGAACTAAAGGAAAGTATGAGAATACTGTCTCAACAAAGAGAATGCTAATAGGTAACAGTTATATATGTATACGTATGCATATACCTAATACACACACACACACACACACACACACACACACAGACACACACACAAATAGAAATGAGAAATTCTGGAATCAAAGAACATAATACCCAAAATGAAAGGCTAGAGGGGCTGAACAGCAAATTTGAGCAGAAAAAAGAATCAGCAAACTTGAAAATAGGCCCACTGAGATTATTTAGTCAGAGGAAGAAAAGGAAAAATGAAGAAAAATGAACAGACCCTCAGGAAACTGTGGGATACTATCAAACATACCAACACATGCCTAATGGAAGTTCTAGAAAGAGAGGAGACAGAGAAGTGGGCAGAAAGAATATTTGAGAAATAATGGCTGAAAACGTCCCAGATTTGATGCCAAACATTTATGTACACACTCAAGAAGATCAACAAACTCCAAATACGATAAATTCAAAGAGATCCACACCTAGACGTATCATAATCACACTGTTCGCAGTCAAAGAAAACTATGAAAATGGCAGGAAATAAGCAACTCATCAACGCAGTGGAATCCCAGGAAGATCAACAGCGGCCTTTCCCTAGGAAGCCAGGGAGGCCAGAAGCCAGTGGAATGATGTATTCAAAGTACTGAAAGAAAAAGAAGGTTGAATTCCAGGTTCTATATTCAGCAAAACAATCCTTCAGAAATGAAGGAGTGGTTAAGACATTCCCATGTCAACAAAATGTCGATAGAATTTGTTTCTAGCCAACCTGCCCTACCAGAAATGCTAAAGGGAATATTTCAAGCCAAAATGAAAGGACACTAGAAAGTACACTGAATACACATGAAGAAATAAAAATCTGTAGTAAAGGTGATCACACAGGTAAAAATAAAAGACAGTATAAATGCACTTTTTTGTTCCTAATTCTTTTTTTTCTCTTAACCAATTTAAAACACTATTGCATAAATCAATAATGAGATCAAAGGAAAAAAACAGAGAGACCTGAAAGAGATCCAACATATGTATGTCGAACTGATGTCTGGCAAAGATTGCGAGGTAATTCAGTGGGGGGAATGGATTGCCCGTTTAACAAATACTAGAACATCATATAAAAATGAATCTTAGACTATATGCAAAATCAATTCAAATTGGGTATGCGAGAAACACACTCACTGGTCCAAACTCAGTCAGTGGACACGGAGACAAAGAGAACAGTGGAGCGAGGCTTTGGTGACGGTCTTGCAAGATTGGGTGTCTGGTGGGCAGGCACCCCTGGGGCTCTTGGGGCCAAGTAATTTATTCTCTAGCATGCGAGTCCCTCCCCTGGGTCCTCACTGGCTGAGTTCTACAGGGTTCATGTTCTTTCCCAGACGTCACCCAAGCCAATTATATCCACATTGGGCCTTCTCTTACATTTGTCTTAATTTCATTGGTAGGTTTAAAAAAACTCAAACTCGCATACCCAGGCCCTTACCAATTTCCCCCCCAACCCCACTCTCAGCCTGAACAGCTTCCTGGCATACTTTCCATTACGTGGCCCTTTGTTAATACCTTACTGTTAAAATGTTTAAACCTCCTGGTGGAATAAATCACATTTAGGTTTTAGGCATTTTCTAACAGATATAGAACTATATTTAAGATACAGAATTTTGTAAAGGAAACTCCTAGATGAAAAAATAGGAATAAATTAAGACTTGTGTTGAGCAAAAGTTTCTTAGGCATGACAAAAATTGTGAACCATTAAAGAATAAATTGATATATTGGACATCAAATTAAAACATTTTCTGACTCACTCAAAAAATGCTGTTAAGAAGATGAAAAGGCAAGCCTCAGTCTGGGAAAGAATATTTGTAAAACATATATATGATAAAGAATTTGAATATATAAAGAGCTTTCACAACTCAGTATCAAGAAGGCAACCCAATTAAAAGTGGGTAAACTTTTGAATAGATACATAACCAAATTAGATATATAAATAAGCTTATGACAGAATGTTAAACATGATTTATCATTAGGTAAATGCAAGTTAAAATCCCAACAATATTCTACTATATACCCATTAGGACAGGTAAATTTGAAGAGATTGTCAATACCAAGTTTTGGTAAAGATGTGTAGCAGCTATTGCCTCATTATTTTCAAAGGCCAGTATATGGATGCAACCAAAATGTCCATCGATAGATGACTGGATAAAGAAGATGTGGTATATATTCTTCAGCCATAAAAAAGAAAGAAATGCTCCCATTTGTGACAACATGGATGGACCTAGAGGGTATTATGCTCAGTGAAATAAGCCAGGTGGACAAAGACAAATACCACATGATTTCAGTTATTTGTAGAATAAAAAAACAAAATAAAACAAAGTGAACAAAATAGCAGTAGACTCATAGACACTGAGAAGTGGCTGGTGGTTACCATGGGGGAGGGGTTGGGGAAGGTGGGTGGGGAGGGGGAGGGGGATAAAAAGGCACAAAAATTCTCAGTCATGATGTAAGTTGTTCATGAGGAGAATACAGCCGATGGTTACATAACATCTTTTATGTTGACCAATAGTCACTACACTAGTGGGGGTGAGGGGTTAATAATGGGGAGAACTGTTGAACCATTGCGTTGTATACTTGAAACTAACATAAGATTGTATATCAGTGATACTTCAGAAAAAAAGGTTAAAAAAAGAAAAAGATGTTTAGTAGCTTTGCCAAAACTTGATTTTCTTTCTGGGTGGAACTCTCACCTAGTGCTGGTGGAGGTACAAAATGGTATAGCCCTCTTTGATGAACAGCTTGACAATCTTTTTTTTTTTTAGCTTAAATCTTTTATAAAATTAAATGTAACTTTACCTTATGCCCAAGAATCTTTTGCTACATGTTTGCCTAAGAGAAATGAAGATCAAGCTCCACGAGTTCTCATTTGTTTTAGCAGCTGTATTCATAATAGTCCCAAACGAGCAATGCCCAAAGGTCCATCAGTCGGTGAGTGGACCGACACCCTTTGGTGCATTCACACTGGGGAATCCTATGCAGCAAGAGAAAGTAGCAGACTTCAAAGATGCACCAGGGTGCGATCTATCTTAACAGCCTGAGGGGAGAAAACCGGTCACAAAATACTACATAATGTATGATTCCATTTACATGAAGTTCTAGAAAAGGCAAAACTTCTGTGACAGAATGCCGGTCAGTGTTTGCTACGGGCCTGGGGTAGAAACAAGATGCACAGAAAAAGGGAACGTTTTGGGACCATGATTCTATAACATGAGATTATGGTGGCAGTTATACAAGTATACACATTTGCCAAAGGCTATCAGAATGTACTCTTAAAATTGGTGAGTTTTATTGGTCGAAGGCGTATCTCAATAAGGCTGGTTAAAATGCACATACAGAGTGAGTCACTTAGCATGTGTGTCTCCTTGCATCCCCACCACAGCTGAGCACACAACCATTTACGTCCCCAGCTTTCTACCAAGGCTTTTACAGTTTCATTAGTTGCCTCTAGCTTTGCTCGTCACCAATTTGTCTCTCTGTGACGTTGCATGATTTGGACACTCCCTTCCTTTGACACATTTTCTCTTCTGGCTTTTACAATCTCCCTGTCTCCTGGATTGCGTCCCCCTCCCTGTCTGCTATGTTTTGTTTTCCTTCCAAGCTCCCCTGCTTCGTCTGCCCCTTAGGGGCTGGCTTTCCCTGGGTGGGTTCTTGTTTTCCGTCTCTGCTCTCCCCACTGCGTACTGGGCAGGACTGATCCCCCTCATGTAAGCTCACTCGCCACTTCCAAGTATAATAACAGCCCAGACCTGACCCCATCTGGACACCCCAAGTTGTCTTACGTTATGTGAAGGGGTGTAAGGAAAACATTAAAGGTAGTGCATTTAAATTTGCTTTAATTTTAAACCAAATACATACCACATAACTGGAAGGGATGTGTGACTAAGAAGTGATTATAGTAAAAAATAAATGAACGTCAGTGTTGCAATTACAGTGCAAATTCATGATCACTACCCTCCAATCAAACTGGGATTTGAAGCTTACAGCCAGAGAGAGACCTGCACCTTCCCTTAGACGGTGGCTGAAACTCCCCCTGGATCTCCCCTCCCCCCACCCCTACACAGCCACACTGTGGATCACCATGACAACTGCATCCTGAGGCAGCCTGCCCCCTGGGACCCTTCTCCAGATACTCCAGTCTCTCCGAGCTGTGCATTCTCTTTTTGGTTCCAGGGTGCATTTTAAACTGGGAAAGTGTCTCACGAAGCAGTGCGCCTGCTACCCTCATGGGTCAGAGGAGCCTGTCACCATGCATTTAAGGAAATAGAATCATAGTCCATGGTAAAGTGGATGTAATGGTCACAGGGTGTAAAATTCCCCTCCTCAGCTCCTCAAGCACAGACTTTAATAATTTCACTTTCGCTCCACCGTGGCGCTAGGATTTCTGAAACAGAGAAAGGCAGCAGGAAGACGAGGCGCACACCTCCTCCCACGCGCCGGCTGCCCAACCCCCGCCTTTAACCACGCTTCCCCACGACAGGTACACCCGGGCACTGAATTGGAGTGCCCATCTCCCGGCCTCACTGGAGTGGCAACCCGGTTCCCAAAACATCTAACAACCACAACAAAAAGATTTCGGTATTTGCATTTGACCTAACTTGTTTTAAATTATTTTAAATTCCGAATCCTTACCCTAAAAACAAAAACAGTAACCTACGACCCTATAAAAGCAAAACAAAACACAGGTAACCTGGTGGCCTCAGAGCTGCTTCAAAATCACTTTCCTTCTTGTCGGTTTATTACTGTGACTAAAAATTTCCCAATTAAAGTCATATGTCCAAGTTATTGCCTTGGAGGCTAAGTAAAATAAGTCACACAAAGAAAGACAAGTACTGTATGATCTCATTTATACATAGAATCTTAAGAAAAATGGACTCAGAGGTAGAGAGAACCGACTGAGGGTCGCAGATCTAAAGTACAATGTGGTGAGTACAGCTAACAATACTGTGTTATATATTTGAAAGTTGCTAAAACAGTAAACTGTAAGTGCTCTTATCATAAGAAAAAAATGTATAAATAGGTGATGGATGCTAACTAAACTTACTGTGGTAACTATTTCCACGATACATACATATAGTATATCACCGTGTTGTTCACCTTGGACTGATACAATATTTTCTGTCAATTACATCTCAGTGATAAGGATTGGTGCATCTCAATTAAACTGGGTGGAAGGAAGATCTGGCTAATGAAAGACTTTAGCAGCCCCCCGGGCTTCCCTGGGGATGGTTTTGGCATGTCCTGGATTACTAGTGACTTAACTGTGGCACAAAAGCACATCCTCTCTGGGAGAGCAGCCAGTCCCTGGCGGAGGGCTGCACTTGTGCAGTGACCTGCGGATGATGCAGTGCTTTTTGCCCCAGCCTGGCTGCCTTCTCTTCAACTGAACTGACTAGCAGAACAGGGAGTTAGCCTGAAAGGTGATTGAAAAACACCGGAACAAGAAGAGCCTTTCATCCCTGGGAGCGCTTCCTCCTAAGGATACAGTGCAGGGCGGAGCTCGGGCTCCCAGGACTGGATTCTGCTTCTTCCACTCTCCGGCGTGTCACAGAGTTGGCCCTAGTGACTGTGGTGAGAGGTGTCTGAGAGAGCTCACTGCTGCATGCACGCGGAGATGGAAGATAAGCCCCGGCTAGGCACGGGCCTGTGGGAGCTGTGCTTGGGCACTCCCAGGAAATCCCTCTTTCTTCCAGTTCGTTTGCTGACAGGATCATCAGCCCTCCAGGGACGGGGTGGGGGAGAGCAGGGAAGAACTTGACTTCCTTCCCTGCTCCCATCCTGGGAGGGCCTCTGGAACTGCAGGGAGCAGACAGGGAAGGGGAAGGGGGCAAATGAACAGACATCAGAGATGTGGGAGGCCTCCAGAGGCGACACTGGGCAATGCTAAGTCTCAAGCACTTGAAGCTCCAGAGAGTCACGGGGTAAATACAAACGCAGGTAGCAGGACCTTCTTTAAGTTGCTTTTGAAAGAGACATGCGATATTAAACTTAATTGGGGTTTCAGTCTTAATCTTTCTGCAGTGCAGGCTGGGTTCCACTGAGAACTGCAACATGTCTAACTGGACTGATAAGCAAATCGAAGGTTTCTCTGGGGCTGTGTCTCCTGCACCTGGTGCTCTAAGAGAAAAACAGAGATTACTGATAATATCCTAAGGTGTTCACCACCCCCAAGGATATTTGCATTTAAATGAATCAAACCAGCAAACTGAAATACCTGTCTGAGAGAAGCATGTCTCCCTTGGGCACCCAAATTCTAGGGGTGGACCAGCTTCCTCAGCCAGCTGATCCACCTTCCCAGGGGCCCAGGATGGGTCTAGATAAAGCAGATTGGGACTCTGCTTTCTGAGTGGCTTGGGTGAAGTGAATATACGTGAATACCACTTTTATGTCCTTTTAATCCTCCCGCCCTCCACCCAGCTGTCATCTAGGCTGGACATGCTAAACATACTCATGCGTGAGCCAATCTTTATTTCTGCCTTCCATCTGCCGAGTGCAAAATTGAATCTAATTTAAAACTTAATCAGGTGAAGCAATCAACACAATATGGAAATCCAGGGTTTCTATCCTCTGCATAATGTACACGTAAGAAAAAATATATTTACCTGAATAATTATCCATTTCAAAGTGTCTGATAATTACTACCTGTTGGGAGCAAGCCTTTGGCAAAGAGGGAAGGTGGAATTAGCTCAGAGGGCTGGGCAGGGCAAGAATGCGCCGCAGAGTACAGGGTTGCTGGGGAATAATGATATGTCCCCTTGCTGACCAGAACCCCCGGCCCAGGCAGAGGAGGACAGTCAGCAGAGCCCTGGGAAAAACGAGGACTGGGCTAGGCTGGCCACCTCTTCCCAGCAGGCATCAGCCCTGGTCCAGTGGGAGGGGCAGTGATTTTTACTGCTGGAATTCTGTCTCCTCATTTATGACTCCCTGTGGGAGCCTCAGTTTTCTTGTCTGGCCAAGGGGGACCCAACCTGGGGCAATGCATTCCTCGGCATTCTGCAAGTGCTAAAGCGCCATGGACACATGGGATATTTTTATTAAATGAGACTGGTTATAGAGTGAACAGTCCTAGAAAGCAGTTGAACAAGCTAATCAACAACTCATACTGGAAACCGCATGATGGCAGAACCCAGGGAGCACGAGTACCCCGCCCCCACCCAGGACACGTTCCATGGGGTGAGTGACCCAGAGGTCAAAGGGTCAGTGTGGGCAATGGGTGTGGGGTGCATTCTTGGAAGTAGACAAAACCTGGGAAGAGAAAGAGCTTCAGATCTCTGAGGAGGAGGAGAGAGCTCTTCTAGGCAGACAGAATCGCAGGATTCGTTCATTCATTAAAAAAATTATTGCTCAACAAAAGTCCATTGTGTGTTGATCTGTAGCAGGCAGAGGAGCAGATGCCTCAAGACAAGAATGTGCAGTGCGTGCCTGAAGCCTCTGAATAGAGCTCTGAGAGCTTTGAAAACGAGAGGGACAAAGAAGAGGGCAGGGAGGAGAAGGGGGGACAGGCAGGTGGGACCAGGCCGAGGGTCTGACTGAGCGCGTTGCTTTGACTCTGTAGACCGTCTCTGTCCTGATGATAGGCCCCAGGAGAATGCATGTCTTTCCCTCAGTTTCAGCGGATGCGCACCTCACTGACAGCCAGATCTGGGAAGCAGATAAGGAAGCATTTGAGCAGCAGAAGGCCCAGGTCAGAGGCCCTTCTGAGAATCCAGGAGGAGGCCTGGGAGATGTCCCAGAGCTGACCTGTTCTTGGCAGGGAAATCACACAAGGGCACGGTGCGGGCAGTGGGGGTGGCGCTCAGGTCCCGGCCTGAGTGGGCGGCTCCCAGTTCCTGCACATGGTGGAAGTCTGGGGTCCCAGCTCCCTGAAGCCTCTGGCTGTTTAAAGTTTCTTTGGTCAGAGACAATTCCAGGGAACACAGATCACCTGGGGAGATGGCCACGTGGGGCCACTTTGTCGTCGAGGCAAAGCCAGGGCCATCACAGATAGTTCCCCATCACCCCCAGTAGGCTGGTGAGGAGCGGTGGGGAGGGGGCAGAGACGCTTGAAGGCGCTCCCTTCTGACGCGGCCTCACTGGAAATAAGATGGGTGCAATTCCCTCTCCCGTTATTTTATCCCTTGAGACAGTCACTGTTGGTTAGATCCGTGCCATTGCCCAGGAGACCCATGTCTGCAGCGAACCAGGAGGCCTGGATTCTGTCTCTGCTCCCGTTTTGGTGGGTGACCTTATGACTGGGGCACTCGCCTTGTTATTCTGAGTCTCACTTTACTCGCCTGTAAACAGAAGGTGTCGGGATCAGAACTGGTCCTTGCCGGGAAGATGTCTGAGAGAGGAACGGGACGTAATCTTTTAGAGGCAGACAGAGCAGGTGTGCACATATTAGAAGTCCCACCCTGGAATTCGGTGGCACTGGGTTCCCCTTCCTGGCAGCCCCCACCCCCAGTCTCTGACTCCGCACACCCAAGGGTGCACCCACATGGTTGGCGATGCTCGTGGGCTAGGTGAGGGCAAGGTTAGGGCCCCTGGGAAGCTGTCAGCTTGCCCCCAAATCCACGCTGACTTTTGAAACTCCAGGACCATCTCACATCTGATCATTATCACCCCTAAGGCAAATGAAGCTGAATGGATGGACTGCGCTGCCTCTAGAGGAATTCAACAAAGGAGTGACATTTTACCAGAAACTGCCGAGTCTTCAGTCTTCCAGGAAGCTGAAATGCAAACGGTTAATCCCCAAATTTCACAACGTCGAAACGAAGTTGCATTTGAAACAGTGAAATCGGTTGCCCTAACATGAAACTGAACTTTTTCGGCCTGGTGGCACCGCACCAGCCTTCAGTGGCATGAGAGGCGGAGGGGCAGTTTCTGCGCCTTCCCTCCCCTCTTGCCTCCCCTTCCCTGTGCCCCCTGTGGTCCCACATGGCCTCCCTGGCCAGGATGGGGTCAGACCCCACCCCCACGCCGGCCCGAGGGCCCTGCTCTTCTGGACCAAACACCTGTCCAGCATCCACCTGTCCGCCGGGATGTGCAGCCTTCCCTGCTTCCCCAAACCTCCTGTGCCTTCTTCAGGGAAAGACCTTGCCGCGGGTCCAGGGGAGAAGGGATCCCAGGGAAAGGACAGTTCCTTGTCCTCCTGTTCCCCAAGCCAAGGACCCTGTCCTCCCTTCCTGGGGCCCTGCCCTGGGCCACCTGCCTCAGCCACTGCAGCTGCACCCTGCTCCCCCTGGGCCAGTGTGGGCACCGCGTCCCCAGGTGGCCCTGAGGGGTAGGGCCAGCTCCTCAACAGAGAGAATCGGAGCTGTCTGCTGGGCGGCCAGGCCATCACTGACCCAAGGGTGTGGTGGGCACGGCCCCTCCCCCTGCACCCCCCAGGACCTTGGCCGTACAGAGCTCCCCCAAGGGACGCTGCCCACCTCTCCTTGCTCTTGTCCCTTGCCTGTCTTTGGCGCCCTTCTCAGCCTTTGGGTCCTGAGGCTTCTGCTCTGAGCCTGGGGCTCGGTGTGGGTACCACCCGGGCTCCCGGCTGGATGGAGGGGGCTGTGGAGCCCTGGGTCTTGAGCGGGGAGGAGGGAGAGGACAATGGCACAGTGTGGACCTGCTCTGAGCCTGGCCCTTCCGCCCGCCTGCAGCCTGCTTGCTCACTGCCCTTCCCTCCCAGCACTGCCTCCCAGAGCCGTGGCCGCGTCTGCCATGCTGGGCCTCCTGTCCATCCTCCTGGCCCTCGCCAGCCCACAGTAATTTGCCTTTAGGCATTCCTCTAAAAGGGTCCTCCCCAAGACCCCTGGGGCCCTCCGGTTATTAAACCCAAGGCAGTGCTTTAAGTTATTTTTCGTGTGACCCTCCCAGAAAACCCCCAGGCCTGGGCTGTCCTTTGGTGCCCTCACCTCAAGCCATTCCCTCCTGGAATTCTCCACCTCAGATATGCGAGTCTGTCCTGTCTGTTCTCACGGCTCTACCTAACCATCCATCCCCTCACAGCATCCAAACCCGAGTGCGTGAGTCGGAACCTCCCTCCGGACCTCCAGGAGATGTTGTATCAGATGTCGTTCAGGCCCTTCAAACTCAATCTGCCCAGAACTGACCTGTTGCCTTTCCTGAACATTCTTCTAGTATTTTGTCTCTTTTAACGAATGCCACCCTCCCCCATGTTATTGCCCAGACTCACCTGCTGTTTCTGTCCGTTCACGTTCTCTTCATGCTGCCTTGGCCACGGCCTTCCCAAAACCACTCCTGGGACTGAGGCCCTGCCCTGGCTCTCTGTGGACTTGTGCCGACATGAACTCCAAGTCTGTCGTCAGGGCCAAGGGGCTGTTCGTGAACAAGGTGAGAAGCTGGGAGGCCCAGCAACACCCAAGGTAGATGATCACCCTCTGATCCCAGCGGTCTGGAAGCAAAATGGAGACCCTAAAGAGTTTGGTGTGGTCTTCTCAGTAACGGAGATGGTAAAGATGCAGACAGGAAGGTCTAGAAAGACCAGGAGATGTGCGTGGCCTGTGGGAGGGCCCGTGACCAGGGCACGGCCACCAGTAGGCGGCCCCGGGCTGTGCAGCACTCTGCTGTCTGCTCCAGCCCTCCCTGGGTCTGCTCCTTGGAGCCCGGCTGTGTCTGTCCTGATGTCCTCTGTTGCCCTTGGCTGTGCAATACAGCCCTCCTGCGTGGGTTTAAGGAAACCATTACATAGTCTCTGAGCGGATGCTTGAGTGTCATCTCCTTGAGCAGGGATGCTACAGAAACCTGCTTGCACCCAACAGTAAATTAGCCTGGATGGATTCACCCTAGAGATCTGTGGTCAAGGGGGAGAGGGGAGGAGTGGCTTCAGGTAACCAGCAGGAAGAACACAGCAGGGCATGATTCTAGGGAACAGCTTGGGGTGGCCCAGAGAGCTATCCTACTGACAGGCCCTGGAAAGCACGGAGTCGCTGGGTGTCTGGGGAGCAGGGGCGTGCGGCAAAGCAGGTGCAGAGACATAAGGAGAGGGCGGCCAGTCCCACCTGGTCCCGTCTCCCCCCAGCCTGCACTGGGGCACACACGAGATGACCCTCCCTGCTCCCACCCTGCTGGCCTCGACAGCTTCTGGAACCTCCAGCACCCTGTGATTTAGGTGCTCCAGGTATGAAGACCACTCTTTTCCCTTGAAAAAAAAAGTTTAGATTTATCATTACTCTGGTATGAGAAGGCCAATGGAAGAGGAGATGAGGCCGTTGAAAAGATTTTGTTATTGCTGTGCACTGGCTGTTTGGGCCTGCCCCACATTTGTTTGTTGAAAACCTAATGCTCAGCGTGATGGCCTCTGGAAGAGGCCCTAGGGAGGCCCTCAGCCCTTCTGTTCTGTGACGACACAGTGAGAAGATGGCCAACTGGGAATTGGGACATGGACCTCACCAGCCCCTGACCATGGCTGGCACCATGAGGCTGGACTTCCAGCCTCCCAAACTATGAGAAGTAAATGTTTGCTGTTCATGAGCCACCCAGTCTCTGGTGTTTTGTGATAGTGGCCTCAACACAGGTATACCAAGATAGTCGTCTTTGCAGCTCCCAAAGGGAGGAGCATGTGCCGCCAGGGGGCTCATATCTGGAGGCACCCCTGCTGGTTAGGAGGCAGAGGAAGAGGGGAACTGGGACAGGGGCTTTACTGCGATTTCTGTGGGAAGGAACAGGCCCAGGATTGGCTGGTGTGAGTGATTTCAGCATTCTGGGCAAAGGGTCTATCCCTAGTCGCCTGGCACCGGCCCTGGGTGATTGGGGGCAGGGGGTAGAGGCCTGGAGCGTGACAAGGTCAAGGAAAATAAATCCACATGCCGACTCGTTGTAGTGAACCTACAGAATACCCAACATAAAGATCCTAAAAAACCACAGAAAAAAAGACAGTATAAACAGTAGCTACTATCAGATCGGCAGTCCAGTTCTCAATGGCCGCAACAGGAGGTAGAATACATTGGAATTTCATTTCAAAGTCCTAAGGGAAAATAACTGATATCCTAGAGCTCTGTGTCAGTATAAACATTATATAACAGTCAGGGTAAAGCAAAGGTATTTTCAGAGAAACAAGGATTAAAATAATTTCCTGCTAACAGAACCTTACTGAAAGAATCACTAACTGTAAGTTTCAGGAATAAAGAAATCAAACCCAGACGGGAAGAGTGGGCTGAAGAAAGGGTGGTGAATTTGTGAAGAAAGGGATAAATCCACGGAAACATTTCATGCAAAACAAACAGAGAGCTTAAGCAATATTCTCAACATTCATTCACTTAATAAATATTTATCGAACATGTAAAATGTGCCAACAACTTTCAGATGCTGGTAAGATAATGGTGAATAGAACACACCCCAAATGCCTACCCCTTGAAGATTAGAAATAAATAAGTAAAATATTTAGTATGCTGCAGAATAATGTATGCAATGGAGAAAAAATGAGGGGCTGGGATAAGGGGGGTAAGGAATGTTGGGAAGGAGGGCAGGGATAAATAAAGCTCCATCCTCACTCGTGGACTCCAGTCAACAGAAGGGACAGGTGGGCACACAGAGCTGCTGGGAGCCGTGCAGAGCTTGGGTATGAGACTTCGTCTCTACGTCTGCCCTCTCCACCTGAAAGGCAGGACTGCCTTCCCCAACCCCCTCACCCAAAGTGACTTCAAAAGAAAATAGAGAGAAAGAAAAAGGACACTGTGAGTGAACATCCCTGACATCCTCCTAAAGGGACAAGCTGTGAACACTGATGCAAGTGGCAAGTCATGGAAAATAAAGGAAATCACTGCCAGGCAATTTGGGGGCATAGGCTTGTTTGCAGCCCATCCCGTACTGCTGCAATTTAGGGAAAATGTAATAACTTTTCGGTCAGGGACCCATGGGACTGAGAGGGTCTTGGTAAATTGGAGTGTTATTGGAACTCAGCATTTGGAAGGGTTTGGGAAGAAGTGTGTTTAAATTGAACCTTTTGAGGAAACGTAAGAAACAGGTTCTGTGGGCTGTGGCCAGTCATAAATTTGTTTTCGTGCCAGTTTAAAAAGTGGATCTTATCATCTATAAATCATTCTCGATCTATTTTCTTCCTGTTCTTTTTCATGAAATAGGTTGAGCTTGGCTGGTGTTACTCAGACTGAGAAGCAGACCAGTTGTGCAATGTCAAAAGTCCCCAACTTGTAAAATTCAGATTGTCTTGTTTATAAACAAAAGTTATAGACAGTTTTAGGATGGGAGATCTCCTCCTCTGGCTTTCTGGTCACTTCTGTGAACTTCCCAGCCACCCCCCCCCCCCCAACCCCATCCCCACTGTAGAGGACCTGCTGTGCTGAGCCAGGTGGGGGGCACCTCTCGGGCTCAGCTGATGCAAGAGCCCTGTGGTGGGGGAGTGTGCCCTGCTCATGGGGCCCCTGGAACTGAGAGCCACACACCCATGGGTGAAATGGGCTTTATAAATGACTGTGCTGGCAATGAACTTCCTTCCAAATAAGGTCTCCATGAGAAAATGAATTTAGAGTTGCAAACAGCTGAATTTAATCAATTTTTGCAACTCACGCCCACACAAGAGGTATGCAGAAGCAGATGACAATGACATAAGATCAAGAAGAAAGACTCCCTGCTTTGTTGAGGGAAACGTGCTTTGCTCTAAATGGCAGAATCCTGAGCCCGGTCCGCAGAGTGGGAAGCTTGGCTCTGGGTGGGGGGACTGGACGAAGCTCGACCCAGGAGGGGGGCGGGCAGCCTGTGCAAGGAAGCCAGCTAACCAAACAAAAAAGGTGTGTCACGCTCTCACTCTGCCCTAAGCAAATGACCTGTTGTTTTCCCTTTGGGAGGGAGTGGGCTTGAGGTGAGCAGGGGTCAGCACCCAAGCCACGTGGCCAGGCGATGCCAGCGCTGGGGCTGGAGTGTCCGCTGCCTCCCCAGGCCTTGGGCAGCGCTCTCCAGGAGGGTCAGGCTGAGTGTGCATCGGGTTTGGCTCTGCTTGACCTTCAACTTCAACTTCAGTCTCTGTTCTCTTTGTTGCCTGAGCCCTTTTGGAGAACACGCCTGGGAAAGGCCTCTGTCCAGGGCACAGGAAACCCAAGCCTCTGATTTCTGTTTTAAGGCGACGGGAAAACCTGCGTTACAAAAAGGAGACCTGAACATAGCAAACCGCTCTCTTTCAGCCCTATACCAAGTAATCTGATCTTCAGCTTCACCTGGAGAGCTTAAAAAAAAAAGCGTGCAGATATTTGGGATCCACCCTGGACACACTGGATTAGGAATCCCGGGGAGGGGACCAGCAACGTGCCCTTCACTAAGCTTCCCAGGTGGTTCAGATGATAAAGAACTCCTCTGCATTAATAAGAAAAATAGGAATGACCCCACAGAGATACAAAGACAATTTTATTTTGTTTTTAATGGTCAAGTTACATAGAAAGATGTTCATCCTTACGAGTTGAAGCAACCAGAAGTAATTGTGTTTATGGAAGAAATTGGCAAAGATGTAAATTCTGATAATTCTTTTCATGGCAGTGTGTGAGGAGGGTGTGACACTTATGCACCCTGTGAATGATGTAATGTGTTTGGAGAGGACTTTAACAATCTTGGTCAAAATTTTAAATGAATGTCAAAATTTTAAATAAATGTAACTTTCATGAAACAATTCCAAGGATTTAACTCTGCAGAAATATTTGAAGAAGCAAGCAAATCTCTTATGCATAAGCATGGTCCTTGCGGCCTTGTTTTATAATAAGATGATCTGGAAACAACCTCAGTGTCCATTAACAGGAGACAGTCTGTACTTGAAGGCACAACCGCATAATGGATTACTCAATTGCTGAGAAGGAGCTAGGTTTGTACTTGCTGATATGGAACAATCTCTATGCAATGCTATTTCTTGGAAAAAGCAGAATGTGTGGTCAGAATTCATTGTGGGTAACACGAGAATGGGTAGAATAGTTATTTGTGATTATGTTTGCATAGAAGACTAAGAAAGAAACAGGAGAACGTGTAAAAGGAAGTTATTCCTAGAGAGGTGGAATAAAGGTTTGGGCTAGAGAGGTATCTTTTATTTTCTTTGCATTTGGCTACCTTATAAATTACCTGAATTTTACCATATGCATGTTTTACTTTTGTAAGAGAAAATAAGGCAAATGAATGCAAATAAAGAAGAGAATACTTGAGCATGTACAAATACACAGGTGTGATGACCTCAGGTTTGGTCATGAACATGAGCTGTGGCATGAGGCAGGACAGCTACGGGTCCTGGTGCACCTCCGATTTTGCTGCAGTGAACTGAGCAAGGTCCTACCCCAGACCTGTCCCTGAGTGTTGACAGCTGGGAAGCCCAGGGGACTCAGAGCTCCAAGGAGGACCATTGATGGGAGCTGGACCCATAGGTGAGCCCCCCAGCACCACCTCTTCAGAGCTCCAGCTCTGGGAGGCATCCTCTGCTCTTCTCAGAGGGCTTGGCACGAGCAAGCCTTGACAGCCCACCCTTCTTCTCCAGGTCCCTCGCTCCTGCTCTGGGGTCAACACCCGGGTACTTGTCTCAGGGGAACCCCGACCAAGTCAGTCCCCATCAGCACCGCAGGTTCTGGTAGTCACAGTTCCCCTGGGCTCTGGCCTGGCTGTGTTGAGAGTGTGAGCAGCATTTGACAGCAGTGGTAACATCGACCAGGATGAGGATTCGGCACCACAGCAGGCCCAGTGCCATGGGGGCCACCTCATTTCACACCCCAGCCACCTGTGAAGTGGACACTAATCCGATCCCCATTTTACACTTGAGCAAATGAGTGGCTGGAGTTGCTGAGTCCATGTTTCCCAGAGCTGGGGGGGGGGTGCAGGTAGGCAGCGTCCCAGCTGTAGACAGGCCAGCTGGTGCTGGTCAGGCCCTTGCTTGCAGGGTGCGGTGCTTGCAGGCCACCTCCCCGTGGTTGTCAGCCAGCAGAAAGGAGAGGCCGGTTAACTGGGCAAAACCAGACCAAGAGACCAAGATGCAAGAGTCAAAGAGTCTGAGAATGGGGAGTGGAGATGTGGAAGGCCTTTCTTCTCAGGAGGGAGGAATCCCTTCAGCTGGGGTCCAGGGAATCACATCCATAGCCTCAGGCACAGGCTGGGGCATTGCATGGGAATTGGGGAGGACAGAGGAGGTGGGGGCCGTGGGGGCACCCGCGGGAGGCAGCTGTGACTGGGGGGCAGGGGCTTTCAGGGACAAGAACACGCTCTCACCTGAGGAGGAGGGTGGTTGTGGTGCTGCCAGAGTCCTTGCGGGCTTGAACCCATTCTGCAACCTCCCCGCCCTCACAGCAAGAAGAGTCCGTTTAAGACGGAAGCGAGCACTGAACTCCTTCAGCTGTCCTCCGGCAATGTGGTCACCCACGGAGGCAGGGACCTGGCGTGATTCACAGTGCTACTTGAGGCCAATGGGGACGACCACCGTGGGTGATAACCAGCCACTGGAAGGAAATAGGAATCCCGGCATGCTTAGTTACTCACCTCAAAACCTGCCTTCTTTTAAGGATTTGCTGATGAGTTTTGGTCCTCATGCCATGTGGACAATCTTTATGATAATCAATTCTTTTGCTAAAAAGTCTCCCTGAAAGAAGTTTTCATTTTCTAGAATCATAGTTTCACTCTGGAGTGTGTAGAACACCACGGTATGCTGAGTGGCTGGACAAACATCTGTGAGGAGCAGAAATGATTTCAGTCTGAGGGTGCAGCACCCCAGAACACCCTTTGCTGACACCAGGACTTGGCTGTGAGCTCCCCTCATGAGTGGTACCAGAGGGAGGGGCCCGCCAGGCCTTGCTCACAGGCACCCCAAGCCATTCCTGAAGCCCAGCGGCCTCGCCCCCCACCACCCTCTAGCCTTCCCTCCCCAGCCTGCGGCACGGACCAACAGCCCCAGGTCGGCTGTGCACCCTGCCCCACCCCGTGGCAGTAGCAGAGAACTGCTCCAACTCAGCCGGTCCCCAGCTAAAAGTGCCTACCCCCAACGGCCCCAAACTCAAAAATCCCTCCTGCTCTTTCCTGAAGAAAAGCACTGCACCCTCCCATTCACCCAGCCCAAAAACCTCACCCAGTCTGCAGCTCAGCCAATAGCAGCAGGCCGCTGGCGACTCCTGGTGGGGCTGTGGGGCTGCTTCTCTCACAAGGCCCCATCTCTTTGCATTCCGTCTGGCTTTTCCAGAGGTTGGATCTTGATTGCGTCTCCCTTCGGACTCCCCGGCTGCCCGTCTCCTCCCTCCCCCTGCCCAGTCCAGCTGCCCCGGATCCCTGCCACCTTCAGAAAGTACAGCTGCCCAGCCCAGCCCCCCTCACTGGCTCCTTGGTCTACATTTAAGATGCTCTGCAATCCGGGATGGGAGTTAAGGGTGGCATGTGCGGTGAACAGGGGGTTTTCCCCACTACCTGCCTCTTCCTGGGCTGTCGGCAAAAAGGGAGGACAGAAACTGCTTATTAGCATAATCCTGTGGGGACCTAGGCTCTCGGTAAGTAGAGACACACATGGTCACATGCCTGCTCCACCCAGAGACTCCTGGGGACCTGGGTAGTGGGAGCAGCAAAGCAGGCCAGCAGGCCCAGGGCAGGAACCTGGAGAGAACTGGGGGCACTGAAGTGACCCCCTGGTTTTTGGGGCTGCACTGATGTAAAGTCAGGCCAGAGCCCACAGCAGGAGCCCAGCGAGAGGACAATACGTGCCAGGTTCCCCAGTGGGAAGTGCCAATGGGCAGAGGGTGGGAGTCATGGTTGGGGTTATTGATTCCCTTCTGTACCTCTTGATTGTGATGGGAACTGGGGCAAAGCTGAATCTGTAAAAAGACAGGTGGTGGGTCCATCGTGGGACCCGAGGAGGGGTAGCTGAGGCTGACAGACAACTCTGAGCAGGGACTGGCCCTTATCTTAGCTCCTGTGATGCCAAGACAGATATACCACACACCCTGGGGCCACCTGGAATCTCCTGACCCGTGACTTGTGTCCACAGAAGGGCTCTATCTGCGAGCTCATCTCCATCTCTCAGTGCTAAAAATCCAGCCCTCACTTAAAAACAGCTGAGTGTTGCCTCCTCCAGGAAGTTTTCTCTGATTTCCCAAGTCAGGATTAACTTCCTGTTTCCTTCACTCCCTTGGCACTTTGTTCATCTGCAAAACCATTTATCGTGCCCATGTATTTTTGCATATAATATGTAAACCCCTAGAACTTGACATAGTTGCTTATTGACTCAATAAAGGAAAGAATGAAAAATGCACATAGTAGAAGCTGCTTTATCCTGGACACTGCCACCGTAACCAGCATGTCTTACATCTCAACAAATTGCTTCTCAGTAAAATGGCTAGCTGGTTAATTTGATACAGTTTATGATTATAACAATCTTATCTTAGGTCAGTTATTTTTACCTACCCTTTTTGGGAAAGAATAAAGGGAAATGCCCTGAGCTTATGACAATACTCCCTGAAATTACTCTGCACTCTGTAACCTGCCCTGGGGCACATGGAAGGCCCAGTGGTGGGGCTGCTTTCTTGGAAGATGCAAAACCCTTGATACCGCGAGCATCTTGGACTCTGTGCAGGACTTCAGGTTATTTTTCCAACTCTGTGCACAGACTTGACCCTGTTTAGTCCTCCTGACCTCAAAGGTGTAGGCAATACCGGTTCTGTGAGCCTTGCTTTCTGCATTAAGAGAGGTACCTCTGGGGAATGAGATAAAGGGCCTGCCCCAGGCATTGGGTGCAGCTGGCTGAAGATCTGGCCATGCTCCAGAGCCCAGGAAGCTTCTGTCCAGTCAGGGGCACAGTGAGATCCCATCAGGCGCCACAGTCCCTACTGACAGGCGTCAGGGGCTGCCTGCTTGGCTCCTGTGGAAGGGCAGCTTGTTCCAGGCCCCTGAGACCCCGCGGCAGGAAACCAGGATTAGTGTGGCTTCTGGCCAAGGCCATCTTGCTGTCCCCTCAGTACAGAAGTAAAGCCTGGACACAGCTTGTGCCATATGGGGTTTTGTCTAGAAACTTCCACAGTTCTCTCCCCTAATTGGCCCAGTCTCCCTCTCAAAGTTTGCCTTTGTTTCTCTTCAAACTCCTAGCTTTCGCAAACCACTGGAGAGAAGAAATCAGTCTGGAATTTTAAGCCTCTCAGCATATTTGGCCCTGCCTGCAAAATCCCCCAGGAGGCTGGAAGCGGGGTCATTGTTCCATGTCCCAATTCTGAGGAGAGGCTGGGACTCAGACCAAGACCTGTGGCTGCAGCTGATGTTGTGTCCGCACAGCCTGGGCATCCCTGCTCGCCCGCAGTCGGGACGGCTAGGGGTTGTCGCAGGCGGCTGTGCACCTGGCACTGGGTGGAGCGCTCTGAACGGGCACCATCTCACGCCGTGCTCACCGCCAGCCTTGTGCACCTTCCTCACTGAGGAAACGGAGGCTTCAAAGTGTGCAAGTGACTTTTGCCCAAAGCGCATGTAAACCCACTCTGTCTCATTTCAAAACAAATGCAGCAAGAATAACACTACGGCCAGTCTGTACTTTTTTCATAAACTTTATCTCCCTAGTCAATCAACAATGAATGTTGTGAAATGTGGGAACAATAGGAAAATACACTCAGAAGGGGTGTGGCTCTTAGCCAGGACTCGGCTTTTCTTTGGCTAACAAGCGAGAGAAGCAGGCATCTCCGTGGCCATCTGCCTGCTTCAGCTTTCTGCATCTCATTGCCCGATTCAGGCCCCTGCCTCCTTCCAGCTAGTAGGCAGCACAGAGTTTCCAGAGCAAATCACTGAAAAGCCGAAGTATAACAGTAGTTTTAGCTCATGTTAGGCAGACATTGAAAGGGGAACCAAAAATAGCACGGGCCAGTGCTCATTGGTCAGAAGGAAGCGATTTCTCCTGGCTGGTGAGGCATGCCGAGTTTTTGGAATTAGCTCTTTCAGACTGTTTGGATGGAACTTTCCAGGGGCACCTGCTCTCAGGGCGGTGGGTGTGCTGGGTGAGTGCCCTGTTACCTGTACAGGTGCTGGGACCAGAAAGTCAGCTTCATGGGAACCAAGCTGGGCTTTTTTTAGCACAGAGCCCTCAGGTTCCCACTGCGTTCCTAGGAAGCCAGGCGAGCCCCCACTCAGAGACGACACCGTGACAGAATCAGTGAATCCAGACCTTGTCATCCCTCTACCAAGTAGGTTCTTGTGGTGGACCTTCTCCTCTGCATCCTGCCCGTGGTGCCCTGGGATTTGGGCTGGCACGTCCCGACAGACTGCTGCTGCATGGTGGCAGCTTCACTAAAGCCCCACTTCCACAAATCTCTGTTGGCTTTGCCTGCACCTTAGAAAGATTTACGGCACAGACCCATGTTTTCTGCGCCCCCCACCCAATCCCCCTGATGCCTGGTGAGAAGCACCAGGTGCTGCGTGGGCGCCCACATCCTGGTTACCCTCTAGGGGCAGGGTGCGCCTCACTCGCTCCTTCTTCCACTCCAAATAAATAACTCACCGCAGGACTGCAAAATAATGTGTAGTCAAGAGGCAAAGAGAACGAGGGAGCCCGAAACGTGCACACTTGATGGTGGCCTTTCCTTCTGCGAAGACTGTGCTGCGTCTCCGCGGGGCCCAGCTCCCCGGGTAGGGCCCCGGGGCCTGCGGTGCAAGGCCTTCCCAAGGTTGTGAGTTGACTGCATTGCTGGCTGCATTTCAGCTTCTGGGGGGAAGGCAGGCGTTTCTCCAGGTAGCACAGCCCATCTGCCTGACTATTAGAAGAGGAAATAAGAACCCAGGAGAAACAGACAGAGGGAGAAGAAAACTTTCAAGACAGAGATATTTCCCTCTTCTTTCCTTGGGCAGAACTAGTGGGGAGAGAGAATTGCCAGGGCTGCAGCAGCGGCTCTGAGCGCTGCTATTCAGTACAAATTCCCCCTTGCCTTTCCCCTTGCTTCCCTTTTGATTAATCAAGAGAATGTCTGCATTTTCCCCTTAAAGAATCAGGGCCCAGAACCTTTCCTGGCAGGCAGTTTACAGCCGCTTCTTGTATTTCTTTGACACCATTTCTCAGAGCTTCAGAAAACTGCCCATAACCCAAGCGACTCGGGCTCTTCCAGTGAAACTGCCTGGTCAATCCTCCTGTCTCACAGTCTCAAAACAACAGGGTGGGGGAGACGTTAGTGGCCTCCTTCAAATCAACTTGCCCACATCCTGAGATCTGGAGTCATTCAAGAGGAACGCATGAGGAAAAAGCATAAAAGAGATTCTGGGTTGACACGTCCTCCCCTAAAAATTGTTATTACAGCAACTAGAATTCCAAAGAAGCCTCTGTTGATGAGAAGCAATGGAGGAGGGCTCACTGCTGCTCAGCGACTGCTCCCGCTCTGGCGGAGCCTGGGGTGCAGAGGTAAGAGACCCTGCTTGGCCCAGCCCCCCGTGACCTTAACACCACTTCTCCAGAGCGACCTAGGCAAGTCACAGTCCCTCCCAGACCTTGCTCTGAGATAGCGCCTCAGCAGTGCGGGGGGCCCAAAGTTCCACGTGGGCATTGCTGGGTGTAGCCATGTGGCAGTGCGGCACGGTCTCTCCCTACCTATTTTTGAACAGGTCATAAGAGCAAACACTTAAATGGCATTTATTCTGGGCAGGGCCCTTCTCTAAACCTCTACATGTACTCATTTGATTCCTACAACAACTCTAGAAGGAGATGCTCTTATTATCATTCCCATTTACAGAGGAAGATGTGAGGGACAGAGAGATTAAGGTTAAAAGACGAACAGATGAGGAAATGCATGTGCAGAGAGACTGCCTTCACGTTTTCTCAGAGACTGGCAGGGGTGGAGCTGGGACCAGAACGGGGTCAGCCTCCACCCAGCTCAGGGCCCCCGCCCTGAGGTCCTGACAGCTTTGCCCTTAACTCCCAATTCCTCTGTCTCGAGCTACTACAGTCCATAGTTTTTTGTGTATCTTTTCAAAAATGTTGCATAGCATTTATACCTTTACAAACACACATGCACACGTATAATATGTCATAGAATACATATAAAATACAGAGTATAGTCTTTCTTCAGACCAATAGGAACATTTATAGTCTTCCTTTCTGCATCAAATGCAAGAATGTGATCTTTCCATATCAATTCATTTACAGCTGATTTATATTCTTTTTAACAGTTGTGTGTATTGTATCAACCATAATTTGTAAACTACTGCCTTCTGATTCACATTTAGGCTGCTTCCATAATTTTACTCTTACAAATAATGCTGCAATGAATATTTTTGTAGATACACCACTTTGCACAAATGAGGCTATGGTAGGCAGCCTACTCCCACCTTCAAGATGTTCATGCTCGAACCCTTGCAACTCAGACATATGTTATGTTTCCTTGCAAAAGGGACTTTGCAGATGGAACTACAGTCAGGGACCTCAAGAAAGGGAGATTGTCCTGGATTCTCTGGGAGTACAACCTAATCACACAAGCTTTTAAAAGCACAGAACTTTTCCCAGCTGGAGGCAGGAGAGATGAGGCTGGAGACAGAAGGATTTGAATCATGACAACTCAATCCACCGCTGTTGGCTTGGAAGATGGAGGAGACCCCGAGCCAGGGAATGTGTGCAGCCTCTGGAAGCCAAGAATGAGCCCCCGACAATGGCCAGCAAGGAAAGGGGGGGCCTCTGTGGCACAATTACATGGTGCCATCTGCCAACAATCACATGAGTCCGGAGCTAGATTCTCCCTTAGAGCCTCCACATAAGAGCCCAGGCCACCTGCCTCTTGATTTCAGCCTTGTGGAACCTGAAGCAGAGGATCCAGCTAAGCCTTCTGACTTTGTGAGCTACAGAACCGAGAGATAATAAATCTGTGCTGTTTTAAACACCACATTTGTGGCAATCTATTACAGAAGCAATAAAAAAACAAATATACTGCTGAGTATCTGTAAGTAGAGTAGCTTGGTCAAAGGGTAAATGCATTTGACATTTTGATAGATACTGTAAAATTGCCCTCCTTGGAATTACAGCCAATTTACCATCTCACCAGTTATGCATGGAGGCTGTTTGCTCACATCTGCATCTACTCATATGTAATCAAAGGCTGCCAGGCTCTAGATTCTTTGCCAATCAGCTATAGGAGATCGCCTTGAACGTGCACTTGAGTGACAAGACCACTGCTTTGATTTCTCTTCTATGTCTGTTTGGAGTTGTTTTGGGTGCAGAGAGGTTCCTGATGGAAACTGTGGGGGCTATCTGGGTGGCTGCCACTGTCAAACAGGCTTAGAGAGACAGCTCAACTTCCCCTCCTGAGCAACGGGTGGTAGCTAGGGAAGGTCCTGGGTGTGCTGCTGCTCAGGTAGCAGAACTTGGAGCCATGGGGCATCAGGACAAGGGAGACGAAGGAGGGGTCAGGTGCTGTCTCCTTAGTGGTTGGGGAGGACAGAGGTGGCCTGAAGCCAGCCTGTGTAAGATGGGGGGATGGGTGTGTATCTGGGAGGCTGGACCTGGGAGCCCCTGAGGCAGTGTTCTGCGGAGTATGGAGCTTGCTAAAGAGCCCCAAGGCCTCGCTAGGGCTGCCCAGGTGTTGAAGGGGACCTCGGAGGGAAGGGGGTCTTGGGCAGGTCGACTCAGATGCAAGAGCTCCACTCCAGAGCGGGTGGGGTCAGCTCAAGTTGGGGCCCAGGAGCCCCAGCTCCTCTTGGTCCCGCCAAGCTGGAAGCAAGAAGCAGGTGGGTAGGCCGGGAGAGTGAGAAGCCAAGAGAGACAGCTAACGGACTGTGGGGGTGCAACTGTGGGCCCATCTGTCTGCCAGCCTCCAGGCAGCAGCTTCAGCAAACGCAGCACCCCCCTCTACAGGCCCTATGCTGGCGAGCCTGCCAGAGTGAGTTTGCTGGCTTTGACCTTAACACCACGCTCCAGCCAGGAGCCCTGGAGAATCACTGCGGATGTATAGGACTGCAGGAGACAGAGCCTGGTCTCTAAAGCCGGGAAGAACAGACTTCACATCCCAGCCCAGTCGCTTCCCAGATGCGAGCCTGCCTTAAGATGCCACGTTCTTAGAGCTTCCCTTTCTGTACCCAAAGATGGGAATAATGACAACTTTGTGGTGATTGTAAGGGTGAGAAGTAAATAAACACACACACATACATGTGTGCATATGTATCTGTATATATACTTATATGCACATATATATGTACACAGATATAGACATACATGCACATGAGAGTATATGCGCATGGAGTATGCATGAAAACAGTACATATACTTACAAATATGTGCACACATACCTGGGTATATATATATACATGCATGCAAATGTATACATGTGTGGACATACACAAGCACACGAGAGAGCCAGCACTTGTGTTACCTACACATGGTAGGTACTCAGTCAATGATAGTCACTGTCATTTCAGAATTAGTCAGATGTATCAGAAGCATCTTCTAGCCCATTCACAGATAGAAAACCAAGGTTCAGGAGAGTCTGGTGATATGCCCAGGGTCAGGCCACAAAAGACAAGAACTATCATTTCTTATACACCAGAATGGTGCATTTTCACCCTGCTCACTCCATGGCCAGGTGGCTGAGGACCATGACAAGCGCCCTTTGAAGAAGCCCTCTACTCCTCTAGGACCCCCTAGCCCAGTATCTGAGCCTGCCTGGGGCTGATTATAATACTCCCCCTGCAGGATATTAAGGGTGCCCTGTGTTCTCTTGTGGTGCCAGGATTAGAGCAATGAAATACAGAACTCAAAGTGAAATATTACCAAGGCAAATAAAGGTCACAGAATACATCCTTTTCTCTCTTGGAAGGAAATAGAAAAGATTATTATAACTGACCTTTCTTTGGGTCAGGATGAACCCTACAGAAAATAAAACCTTGACATGAGCCATTTTTAGGTCATTTACCTTGTGTCTCCCTAATGTCAGTTCATACAGTGCTGCACCAGAGCCACCCGGGTGCTTGTCGAGAATACAAACCCTGGGGCCCACCGGGGCCTGCAAAACAGGGTCTCCAGGGATGAGGCTTGGGACGCTGATTTGTATCACCTCCTCTCGGGGATTCTGCCTTGCAGCTGCTGGTGGATGGACACTGCTTTCGGGCACCCTAGCCAGAAGGTGGTCATCCAGGCTGCCTGTGCCGAGCAGCAGGAAGCCCCCAGCACCAGCAGCAAGCCTGCTGTGGTGTCGCACTGCCCAGGCAGAAAGTCCTTTCCACGCAGTCATGCCTGTCCCCCGCTAACTGCCACCAACCAGGTCAGCTTGCCTTCTGGAAAAGCAAAACTCTGCGTTTTTGTCAATATGACAGCCTTTCAGGCATTCAGTGTCAAGCAGGGAGTGTTGGGGTACTGGGGCCTCCTCTGCCTCCCAGCCACCCCCACAGTGGTGCCTTCTGAGGCCTCCTCCCACATCCCTCTGCTATTTTCAGTCAGGGCCCTGGCCTCTATCTCAGAGCCGACTAAGGGCTCGGGTGCTCTCAAGAGCATGGGCAGATTGGTGTGTGTCCCCCGTTAAATGTA
The DNA here is from genome assembly GCF_040802235.1 of Manis javanica. Classification (NCBI taxonomy): domain Eukaryota; kingdom Metazoa; phylum Chordata; class Mammalia; order Pholidota; family Manidae; genus Manis; species Manis javanica. The sequence continues at coordinate 81,378,001 of NC_133168.1, forward strand.
TGGGTGTGAACAGGAGCCTCCTGGACACCAGGCCTTGATGCAGCGGTTGCCAGGGTGTGGGAATGCCAGCGACATGCAGTGGCATGCAGCCCTGGGCTGCAGGCACAGTCTCTGCAGTGCTTCTTTGCTGCCTGTGTCTACAGTAAACCCGCATCTGAGACCTGGCACAGGGCATCTGCATCTCACCGTCCTGTCCCTCTGCTCCTGCCGCTGTCTTGCAGGGTTCCTGCCCTGTTCTAGCTGCTTCTGACTGTCGCAAAGGTGTGCTTCCTCCCATATCCATCTGTGCTCATTTTATCTATAGGACCAGATGTGGCTCTTGCTCTCAGTGATTGATGTCCCTGCCCACCCTGCAGTGCCACCATGGGAGTACCCCGTGGAGATGTGGGTCATGCATCCAGTCCTCCGGGGGCTCCTGCACCCTCCCAGCCCCTACCTGTAGCGCAGGTAACCCGTGGAGTGTGGCTGTGGGGACAGCCATGCAGACATTTTACCAGGCATATGTAAGCTGAGGAAACACTTTCCACAACAGCCAAGCAATCCAACGTCAATATTCACCTTACGGAAGAAAAACCTGAAACTTGGAAAAGCAAAATGATGTTCATTACACTGCAGTTAGTAACTGAGTCAGAACTAGAATCTGTAGGAATGTTCTGGTATTTTATTATTTTATTGCATTTTCATTAGGTAACAGGTACACTTGTTTCAAAAATCAAAATGACTTAACAAAGAGGCACTTGAGATGCCTTCTTACCAGCCCACCCCTGTCTACCACCATTTGTTCCAGGTTCACATTCATTTCTTACGCATTCTTTAGCATCCCTTCATGCAGATATCAGCAAATATGGTTACATATTATGGTTTCCCACCTTTCTTTGACCCAAAGGTAGCATATTGGATATACTACTTTGTCTTTTCACTTTTGAAATCCCAGAGAGCTTCTCACCATTATTTTTTACTGCTGCATTGCATGTATTCTTTTCCTACTGATGCACCATAGCTTTTTACAAGTTTTGTTGAGATATCATTCACATACTATAAAGTTCGTGTATTCAGAGTATGTAATTCAGAGGTTTATAGTGTATTCTGAAATGTGCAACCTTCACATGGTACCATAGTTGTTCAGCCAGTCACCTGTGAAGAAGAATGTGAGTTGTTTCTACTCTGTTACTATTATAAAGAAAAGAAGGTGCAGGGAACATTCTAGTTTATACGTCTTCAGGCATATACTCGAGTACTTCTCTAGGCAAAATAGCTGGAGATAGAAGAGCCCCAGGACTGAAGATATGCACATTTGAAGTTTTGATACCTACTTTGTTCTCTGAGTTGATACTACTGATTTGCCTCCTCCCACAAGGGAAAGGACCCTTCCTCCCTTGCCTCCTCCCCAACAGGCCAGGGCAGGGAGTTATTATTGTTTTTAATTTTTACTTATCTGAAGAATAAAAAGTGACCTCTCACTGCAGTGTTAATGCGTTGCCAATTACACTTTTATTCTAAAAATGCACTTTCTGCTGTGGTTGCCAGCGTCCACGATGGCGCCTAATGATCCTGACACCCCTGGTGCATTCCCGACCCACAGTGACCCTGGGCTGGCCTGCGTATCTGATAGAATGTGGCAGGAGCAATGTGTGTGACTTCTAGGGCCACGTTGTAAAATGCACTGCCCCTTCTGCCTGGCCTCCCAGATCTCTGCTCTGGGGAAAGCCAGCTCAGGTGCAGGGAGGGCATACGGCTGAGAGGCTCACGCAGGGAAACAGGCCAGCCACAGCCGGTTTGCCAGCCGAGAGAGGCAACCTACCTCTCAGTGGATTCTCCAGCCCCAGTCAAGCCAGCAGATAACTGCAGCCCCAGCTGGCATCTCACTGCAACCTCAGAAGAAGCCCTGAACCGGAACTGCCCAGCTGAGCCTCCCCTGAATCCCTGCTTTCAGAAATGGCCAGGAAAATAAACAGCATTAGTTATCTTAAGCCTCTGGAGTGATTTGTTACTACTATATCCACTGAGTGTGCAAAGCATCACTGCTAACTCACTCTTAGCATATTTAAGCTGGTTTAATATAGAGCAAGTTATAAATTCACACACTCTGATATAAATCAGTACATTCTACTTCAGCTTTAACTGTTCCTAATAATTGTTCCATATTCTGCTTTCAAAAGAAAATATTTGCACATCTACATGCCCTCTGAGTGGCATGGGGCACTGCATCTCATTCCTGGTTCCAGGCTGACCCAGCTTCACAAGGCTTCCCAGCAGGTTTGTGTCAGGACCATTTACTACAATAAAACCCCCTTTTTCTGAGGGCTCCTCATGTCTGCTCCCTGGGACTTGGGTTTCTGGACTCACGTTCTGTAAGTGGACAGAATTGCTTATCATTGGGTTCCTTTCCAAACGGGACAAAGATCTTGTTTTGTTTCGCTTCTACCTGACTCACTTCTCCAGCCCAAGGCCTGCCCTTTCTGGGCTTTGAGCCAATATCTGTATTTTGCCCTTGCAAGTATAGCTTAACAACAAATTGATAGCGAACAGAAAATCAGTAGTTGGCACTGGCAGGCTCCTTTGTCAGCAAAGCTATTAATTTACAGCCACATTCTACAGTTAAAAAAAGCAACTCAGTTATGGAGGAAGCTTGTGAGAAAGGAATGTGCTCAGAGAGTCTCCTCTGGGGCCCGTGGCAGGCTGTTGTCAATAAACACACTCCCTTCACTTGGAAGCACCTTGATACAGAGGGTACTTTGAATAGGGCATTAAAAATTCATTATGCATGAACAACGCTGCCAGGGTCCCAGTACTTTCCAAGCCTGACTTTTTTAGAGAGTTTTCAGAGTAGCCAGATATGTCTGGTTTACAGACCTAAAAACTCATTTTATTTATTTATTTTTAAATGTTTTATTTTAATACAGCTGACATATTAGTTTCAGGTGTACCATGCAGCACTTCAACATTTATATACATTACAAAATGCTCACCAGGACAAGCATGGTTCCCTGTCACCATCTGTCACCATACAAAGTTGCTACAGTATTACTGACCATATTCCCCACGCTGTCCTTTTCATCCTTGTGACCTGCTTATTTTGTAACTGGAAGTCTGTATCTCTTGCTCCCCTTCACCCATTGTTAAAGTCAAATTTTAAGACTGGGACATACAAGTCCTCTCTTTGTGGCTGCAATTCCTCTTATGCATGGTGAATGACTTCTTCCTAGATGCTAGAACTGTGCTGTCCAGTCTGGTAGCTGCTAGCCACGTGCAGCTATTTAAACCCAAAGTGAAAGTAATTAATATTGCACTAAATTAAAAATTCAGGCCCTTAGTCATACTAGGCATCTTTCAAGTGCTCAATAGCCACAGGGGCTGGTGGCTTCTGTGCTCAAGATGACAGATCATAGGACAGTTCCAGGATTTGGAAATTTCTACTGGTCTAAAAGTAATTTAGAGTTTTTTGTGAGCTTGGTGCTTTTTGTGTGAAAGCAAAACAGAACAAACCATTCTCCCCCAAGTGGGCAAGACTGCCAGAGTTGGAGTTTTCTGACTCAGATTTAGCTAATATTACCTGAAGAGGGAAATTCAACGGTTAAAAAGAATCAGATTTTGAATATTGAATATATGCAAAGCAAAGAAGTAACGCTGTCTCTTCCCAGCTAAAAGCAACAGCAAAAAAAAAAAAAAAAAACCCAACACAACAAAACATGAGGTTCACTTAGAGGGAGTTTGTGATATTTTGACAAATGGTGGGGAGATAATGCTTTCCTACTTGATAGAAGCAGTACTTGGGAGAGCTGGTTAAGGCTTGCGAACCGTCTGGAGGTGGAAAGCACAGTTACCTAAGTGCCAACCACTACTTCGTTATTTATTAACATCCATATTAATAACAGGAAAGTACATACTTCATTGTAATGGGTTTTCTTCAGATATATGTGTTCCAAAATATATTGTGTGCATCCGGCTTTTCTAGCATTTAAAAGGAAAAATAAACTCAAAGAAAGAATGTATGGAAACTCTTCAGGGAATGTAGACACCATCTATCTTCAGGGAATGTAGACACCGTCTATTTACAAGGCACATGTAGCTCTGTGTTTCGTAGACATCTTGTACAATCATACGTTACAGTCAAGAGTATTTTGCCAGGGCACACAGAACACCTTTGCTGGTTTCTTCTTGCTTAACAGAAGCAAACCCATAGCTGGTGGCACATCCCCGAGACAAGACCAATCACCAGCAAGCAGCAGCAATAAAAGTAATAACAAATATTTATTGAAAAGGTATGTCAGGCTCTGTCTAAGGGCTTCGCCTATAGTAGCTTGTTCAATCCCCACCGATTCCCGATCAGGAGTTATGGGATCTTTCCCACTATACAGATCGGCCAGCGGAGGCCACAGAAGGTTTCTGGAAGGCACTGGGAGAGCGGGAGATGGGCAGGGCCAGCCAAATCTTTCAGGGTGGGCCCTGTCATCTGTAGAGGCATTTGGCTCTGCTAGTTTCTGAGGAAGCTCTGAGCAGAGGAGAGGTGACATGATATGTCCAAAACTCATTGCAATGGTATGCCCCCAAACTCATTGCCATGGTACAGCCCCAAACTCATTGTCATGGTACGCCCCCAAACTCATTGCCATGGTACATCTCCAAACTCATTGACATGGCACGTTGCCAAGCTCATTGACATGGTATGCCCCCAAACTCATTGACATGGTATGCCCCCAAACTCATTGCCATGGTATGCCCCCAAACTCATTGCAGTGGTACGCCCCCAAACTCATTGACATGGTATGCCCCAAACTCATTGACATGGTATGCCCCCAAATTCGTTGACATGGTATGCCCCAAACTCATTGATGTGGTATGCCCCCAAACTCATTGTCATGGTTTGATCCAAACTCATTGCTGTGGTATGCCCCCAAACTCATTGCCATGGTACGCTGCCAAACTCATTGACATGGTATGGCCCAAACTCATTGCCATGGTACGTGCCCAAACTCATTGACATGGTATGCCCCGAACTCATTGCCATGGTACGTGCCCAAACTCATTGACATGGTATGCCCCAAACTCATTGACATGGTACGCCCCCAAACTCATTGATGTGGTATACCCCAAACTCATTGACATGGTATGCCCCAAACTCATTGCCAGTTGAGCCTGGAGTTGGCCGTCCAGGTAAGAGGTAGAAAAAAATTTACAAAAAAACCAAAATGAAAAAAATACTTCATGAGGTCCTGGACCCTTGGGTGTTTCAATTAGCAAAAGGGAGGATGTTTGGAAAAGTGGACTCGCTACAGAGGGATCTTTAGTGACAGTTGCCAAAGCTCACAGGAGAGAGAAGACCGTACGAGAGAGTCCGAAGGTTAAGCAGCTCTTTGCTCCCACCCCTCTGGCGACCTCCAGGTGGAACGGCCAGGATGCCCTTCTGCGGCACGACTTAGAACGGATTGAGCAGCTGGCACCTCCCATCTTCGTGGCGCTCAAGGACGCCAAGCTTCTCATTCACGTTTCACACACTGAATTGAACGCAGTTTATGTGGGTGGTGGTGGTGGTGGGGGCTTACACCCTGTGCGGGAGTCACACAGACTCCACCTCCCTCCTTCCCACTTCTCTGGAGAGCAGGGGCTCCAACGGAGCTTAGGGGCCCTTAGGAAGCAGAGCCTCGTCGTCCCCGTGCGTTTGGCCCCCATCTTGATCGCAAGGCTGTGGATGGCCAGTCATCCTGGGGTCCCTTTCCCAGCCTTGCGCAGAAGTGCTGGGGCCAGGACGTGACTGATACCTTAACGAGAACAAGTTGGGGGGAACGGGGGAAAGAGAGGCCCGCCTTGCTCTCAGTGCCTAGGAGAGGGGGTAACAGCCCTTCTCGAGACGTTCAAGGGCACTGGCATTCACCCAAGCCTTAGGTCTTTGCACGTAAAGCACAGGAAGATTTTCGATGTGAGTAGGTTAGTGAACCATGTACTTGTTAGCATTTCCAAGCTCCTTTCTCCGACCTGTTAATTCAGCCAGCCGTCCACCATGTTTCCTCAGGGCAGGGGAGCAGCCCCGTCCGTGCTGGGCTGCTCGGCTGCCTTTGCAGGAATGAACCGTCCTGGGGGCGCACGCAGTGGTGCGTGGGACCGGCGCTGCTGGAACTTGCGGATTCCGTGTGGGGAGCAGTCTGTACAGGAGGGCTCAACTTTTCCAAGACTTTTCTATTATTTGCCTTATTCTGGCTTCTTCAAATGGCATTCCTGTGCTCCAGGAGTTTGCAGTGCCCTGGAGCAGAGGAGGCAGATGCCGGCCTTGTCTCCCGTGTGTCCCCCACTGCAGTGCGGACTCTAAGAGGGCAGGAGATGCCCCCTTGGGCCCCTGAGGGGTGGCCAGCTCCCAGAACAGCATCAAGCAATACCAGGGTTCACTGCATTTATTTGCTGAATGAATCCGAGGGGAGGACAGGGTGCCACAAGAAAGGTACCTAGTGTTACGGAACTTAAGAGAAAGCGATCTTAACTCCCACTGGGAGATGAAGAAAAGATTTGCAAAGTTACAAATGGTTGTACCAAGTTCACTGGATTTGCCGCTTGCTAGTTAACATGTACCTGCAGGCAGCGGTCCCTCTACCCTGCCCAGTGGGAGGCCTCCAGTCAGTGACGGAACGCACGCTGACGCTCTCCGCTCTCTACTGACACCAGATGTCTCCGAGGGCACGTTTTGCAAAATGCACACACACTGCCTCTGATACTCAGTCCCAAGGGCTTTCCCCCTTATGCGTGCAGTTTCTGGATTGAATGCAGTTTGTGGAGTGGTGTTTGTTTATTAGAATCAAGGGTTACTTGTGTCATGTTTATTGGTAAGCTCGAGCATGAGGCCAAATGCTTGGTTTTGCAGTGGAAGGCGGCATTGTGCCAGGCTGCAGGGACCACTCATTCGGGAAGGTCTGTAGACAAGGGTCTCATGGGGTGGTGCTGCTCTGGTGAGCGATGCGGCGACTTCACTGAAGGCCGAAGTGAACCATTTTCATGAAGCTGCTGGAAGGCGAGAGAATGGGTGAGGTGAATTCTCAGCTGTGGGATTCGACGCAGCGCGGCCCACTTTTGAATTATGGCAACCGACATGCCACACGTATTTATTTACTGACTACGTAGTGTAAGGCCTACGTTGTTTATACTGAGCTGTGAGACGTGGTCACTGCCTGAAAGGGGTTTGGGCTCCACAGGAGCACATCAGAAGAAAGACTGGTTATGAAGCGGTAAGTGGGGAGTGCCAGGTCTGTGGGGGTCTTCCCCGCCGCCCTGCCTCTGCCTCCCTGGCACGGTGCCCCTCACCGCAGCCTCAGTCCTACCCAGGCCAGCCACTCCCGGCACACAAGAGACCTATAAGCAGCCTGCACCCTATTCTGTTCCGGGATGGGTGGGATCCTTGAAGTGTCGGACATAGTAAAGGCTCAGCGGGGGACCTGGCTGAGCGGTGCATGCGCTCAGGTGTGCAGGAGCCAGAGGGGGCAGCAAGGCATGCAGAGAGCCTGGAGGCAAGCCCAGGGCACACGCCAGAAGTCACGATGGGAGTGGCGCAGGTCAGAGGACGCCTCCAAGCAGCAGAAAGGCTCCGTCCCAGTTGAAAGAGTTTGCAGGTGGGCATTGGGGCATTGCCAGGAGGGGGGCAGCGGCACGTGCACACAGGAGACAGTGCATTAAATGTGCAAATTTAAACATTTTATGGGAGAAGAACTGGGTTAAGAGCCAAAGCATTGGATTCTGGTTCTTGCTCTGCCTCTAGCCAATTACAGGCCTGTGCAGTCTGTAGAGCTGCTTGGCGACATGCCTTTTGGCCGGGGAAGTGACGACAGGAGGCCTTTGCTGGAAGGCCACCCCGTGGGGCTGACCGGGATGGAGTCACCCCAGCAAGGGGGTCATGGTGCTGAGGCAGAGCCGCTTTGGCTACAGGCTTTTTGGCTGGAGTTGCAAAGGGGAGGCTGTGCCACCATAGAGAGGTTGGGGAGTGGACAGACCTCCTGGGGGAGAGAGAGAGGCCAGTAGAAGTGGGAGACGCTTGTGTAGACGTCAGAGCTGGCTTTGTGAGTTTCCATTGACCTGCTTTGCTACTGAGAATTCTTCGGCGAGGAAATACACCTGCCTGGCCTGCTGATCCTTTGCCCTCGTTTTGCAGAGGGCATCCCCGCCGCGGCTGCGGTGGGGGCTCACGGCCAAGTGCTCGCTGGGCAGAGGCGGTTGGTGGTGTGGGTGACTGATGGGAATCTCCTCACCCTCGTCAGCTCTCCAGCGCTTGTGCCCACTGCCTCCGGGGTAATGTCACCAGCACGGCACCCAAAGCCCTCTTCCAACGCGCATTCCCACCCACCCAGGCCTGCACTGAGCAATGCCTGTGTCTGGCCCACCCCATCCCCGTCGCTGGGCTGATAAATCCCACAGCCCTTCCAAGGCCATTTCATTCACACAAACGTTCAGAATCTCCCAGCGTTCTCCTGGTTTCTGAGTCCGTAGCTGCCCACCAGGAGTGGGACAGTGCTGTGGGGACCTGGGGACCAGCAGGCTTCTAAGCTGATGCAGGACCTGTGCTTCCCCTCTTAGGGAAGCCCCAGGGAAGCCCAGGGCATGGACTGGACAGTGGTTTTTGCTTTGGAGATCAAACAGATAAGACCTAGAGTTCAAGTAAATGCTGCCAACTGATTGCTGGTGGGGGGGGTGGGTGCAGTTTTCTTGGTGAATAAGTCAAAAGCGAGATAGTGCTTGGCTTTGGAGGCGAGTCGTGTAACAAAGGTGTGTGATGAGCTGGCTGGTCCGTGTCCAGGCAGAAAGCACACACTGAGAGAACCATGGATCTCGTACGAAGATTTAATAACCCCCCTGATAGGCCCTCCTAAGGAAGGTTAAGAGACTTCTTTTGGGTTAGAAAAGGACTTTTGTGTTAGACAGCAGTTGGCAGGCTTGCTGAATACAATTTTGTGGCTTTTATCTTTTGCTCTGGACAAGGGCAGTCCTGGTTACGATAGTAGGATTTTCAAAGTATCCATCATCCCTTCAGCATCTACCCACTGAGTGCCTGTGTGGCAGCCACTGAGAGGCGCACCCTAGACCTGCCCCTGGATGGCAGGTCTGCGGCCGAGGGGCTGTGGGTGCCTGAGCTGCAGAAAGCCACCATACCCCAAATCATGCTCCTTCCTGGGACAGCCCATGTATAGTGGCTGGTCAGTTCTAGGGTGCAAAGGCCTGGCATCTTGGTCCAGTTTGGAACAAGTCTGAAGGGCCAGCTTAGCTCCAGAGTTTTCTGTGGGTGGGTTGTGTCTGTGGCTAGACCCAAATTCCAGCCAGAATCCTCCCAGTGCCCAGTCCTGCCTCCTTCCCTCTCATCGAGTGCTGATACCAAGGGCATCCTTAAAACAGCCTACATGCTAAACTCCCACTCAGCACCTGCTTCCTAAGGAATCCAGCCTCCAACCACGTGCTTTGACCAGCACTGTGGGATTTACCAAGGGCTTTTAATCTAGATTATTCAGGTTGGAGAACCATTTAGGATTCTCCATAGATTCAGATATAGTGCATTTCCGGACCTCTATAAATATTTAGGATTTATATTAAACAAAAGAATTGATGAGTGAGTGCATCTTCAATTGGACTGGAAGGTCAATTACATCCTGATGTCAAAGCTGGAAGCACACAGCGAGGCATGGCTGAGCCGAGATAGGAGATGGGGTGTCATCTGTCTCTAGGATTCTGCACGACTTCTCTGACCATCTTGGGGACTTTCTGAAAATGCCAGGAGTTATTTCTGATTTTAGTTCGTCAAATCCTGTTGCACAGGGCCTCACAAATCAGCATGCACCATGCCCTCGGCCTGCAGTGGCAGGCAGGAGTGCCAGTGTACTTGGCGAATTGTGGCGTCCTTGTACAGAGAGGGCTTCTGCTTGATGGTCTAGACTAGGCCTCCTAGCATTCAAATGCCCCGGGAACTTTGAGGTGAAAACATGCCAAGTGAGCTGAATTGATGAAGTCAATCACTATTTCTTGCAATTTAAAACCCCAAGGGCAGGTGTAGTCCCTAAAACCTATGCAAGCATTAAATGTGCAAATTTAAACATTTTATGGGAGAAGAACTGGGTTAAGAGCCAAAGCATTGGATTCTGGTTCTTGCTCTGCCTCTAGCCAATTATGAAGTCCATGACAAAAAGACCTACCTAGTCACAAAACTATTCATTTTTCACGTTCTATTGGATGGTTTACATTGGTTTTTGACTGTTGAATCAGCCTTGCACACCTGGAACAAATGCCATTTGGTTGTGGTGTATAATTCTTTTTACACATTGGTAGATTTTATTTGTTTACTTTCTGTTGAGGATTTTTGTGTCTATGCTCATGAGAGATACTGGTCTTTAGTTTTCCTTTTTAAGAAAATTATTATTTATAATGTCTTTGGTTTTGGCATTAGAGTAATGTTAGTCCCATAGAATGAGTTAAGAAATATTCCCTCTGCTTTTATTTTCTTGGAGAGATTGTGAAGAACTGGTATAATTACTTCCTTAAATAGTTGCTAGAATTTACTAGTGAACGCACTTGTGCCTGGTGTTTTTTGGTTTTGAAGGTTACTAGTTGATTCAATTTCTTTTATAGTTACAGGCTTATTCAGATGATCTGTTTCTCCTTATGTAAGTTTTGGCAGATTGAGTCTTTCAAAGGATCCATTTCACCTAGGTTACCAAAATGTGGGCATAGAGTTTTCGTAGTATTCCTTTCTTATTCTTTTAATATCCATAGAATCAGTAGGGATGACCATCTTTTATTTCTGAGAGTAAAAATTTGTGTCTGCACTGTTATTTGTTTGTTAACTTGGCTAGAGAAAAATCAGCTATATTGATCTTTTCAAAGGACTAGATTTTGGTTTAGTTGACTTTATTAATTTCCTGTTCCAAATTCATTGATTTCTGCTCTTTGTTTCTTTTTTTCTGTTTCTTTTTGGGATTTAATTTGTTCTGTTTCTAGTTTCCTATGGAGGAAGCTCAGATTATTGATTTTAAATCCTTCTTCTTTTTCCAATGTATGTGTTCAGTGCTATAAATTTCCCTCTAAGGATTGCTTTTATTGCATCCCACAAGTTTTGATAAGCTCTATTTTCATTTAGTTTAAAATATTTAAAAAATTTCTCTTGAGACTTATTCCTTGTCCCATATTTATTTAGAAGTATGTTTTAATTTCTAAGTTTTGGGGTTTTCTCACTGTCTTACTGTTATTGATTCCTAGTTTAATTCCCAGTGTGGTCTGAGATAATCCTTTGTATGGTTTCTATTCTTTTAAATTCATTCAGGTATGTTTTATGGCCCAGAATGTGGTCTATCTTGGTAAGTGTTCTGTGTGAGCTTGGGAAGAATATATTCTGCCTTTGTTGGCTGAGGTATGATACGGATGTTAACTAAATCAGCTGATGGCTATGGTTGTTCAGTTCAGTTATATCCTACTGATTTTCCGTCTGCTGGATCTATCGGGTACTGATACAGGGAGGGATGTTGAAGTCACCATCTGCTCTAGTGGATTCATCTATTTCCCTTTGCAGTTCTATCAGCTTTTGCCTCATGTTTTTAGGAGTGGACATCTAAAGGATTATTTTGTCTTCTTGGATAATTGACCCCTTTATCATTATGTGATGCTCCTCTTTATCCCTGAAAATTTTTCTTGCTCTGGAGTCTGCTTAGTCTGAAGTTAATATAGCTACTCTCATTTTTTTTATTAGTGTTAGTATGTTATATCTTTCTCCATGCCTTTACATTTAATCTATATGTGTTTTATACTGCAGGTGGGTTTTCTGTAGAAAAAATCTACTCTGAGAGGTTCTTTTAATTGGTGTATTTAGATCATCCGTGTTCTAAGTGATTCTTTTTATAGTTGCATTTGTATCTACCGTATTCATGACTGTTTCCTATTCACTGCCCCTGCTCTTTGATTCCCTTCCTCCTCCCCACACTTTCTGTTTCTACTCTTTCTCTGCTTTCTCTCATTTTAACTGAAGATTTTTTATGATTCCATGTTCTCTCCTCTTTTAGCATTTCAGTTATTCTTATTTTTCAAGCCTTTTCTTGGTGGTTACCATGGAGTTAACAATGTACATTTATAAGGAATCCAAATCTTTTTTCAAATCACACCATCCTTCCATCCCGTCTCTTATAACACTGCTGTCATCCATTCCTCTTGTCCATAAGCTTTAGTCACTGAGGAGGTTGTGGCTATTATTATTTTAAATGAACTGTTATGGTTAGACCGCTTAGGAATAAGAAAAAGAAAGCATCACGTGTTACTTTCACTTATACCTTCCTTAAAGTGTTTCCTTTCTTTATGTAGATCTGAGTTTTTGAAGATTTTTCTTTTTTCCTGAAGAATTTCTTTTAAGAATGTCTCACAAGGCTGGTCTACTGTGACAGCTTCTCTCCATTGTATCTGTCTGAAAATGTCTTTATTTTTCTTTCATTTTTAAAGGATGATTTCACTGCAAACAGAATTTCATGTTAGTGTTCTTTTTCCTCTTTCAACACTTTAAGTATGTTGCTCCATTTCCTTTTGTTAACATCGTTTCTGAAGAAAATTCTGGTGTGGTTGTTATCCTTCCTTCTGTATAGATAAGATTGTTTATCCCCCTCTGATTTCTATCCAGATTTTATCTTTGCTTCTGATTTTCTGTAATTTGAATCTGATATGCCTAGGTACATACTTTCTTAAGAATATTTATCCTGCTTGTTATTATCTGAGCTTTCTGGATCTGTGGTTTAGATGTGGGGCAGGAATATGGCACAAACACCATGATTCACTTTTCCTGCCTCTGAGGAAAAATGCCAAGATATAAACAGTATAGAAAGAACAGGAGGGACTCCATCTTAAGGCGAAGATTCCATTTTCAAAAACAGTGAGTTAGGAGGTAAGATTCCTGTCTGGTAATCAGACAATACCTCACCCCATCTTAAGGCAGGGCAGGCAGTCTTAACTGGTTTGTTTCCAGTGCTTGAGGGCAACCACTGTCTTAGAGAGGAACAGGATGAATAAATTCCTTGTTTTATCCTACAGAATTACCTAGAGTACTGACTGTGGATGAGGACTTAGTGTCCCTCAGAGAGACATCACGAGACCACAAGTCAAGCCTACACCCAACAACCCTTGCCCTCACCCTTTGCCCCATTCTTGAGAGCCTTGAAAGATAGAATCCTAAGCCCTTGGGAGCAGCTCCTCTCTGAGGCTGCCTGCACTCTTCTTTCTTTGAGTGTGTACTTTTGCCTTAAATTAAAAAATTCTCATTGCTCAATTTACTGCATTTGTCTCTGCGCTCTTCTGGTGGTTAAGTGTCTTTGTTGTCTCTTGGCTATTTCACTCATTTCCAAGTCTTCACTTTGTCTTCACTGTACTCCTGACAAGTAGGGCCAGGCTGCGGAGAGCTCAGATTTGAGCCTGCAAGTTCCTGCTGCCTGGCTGACCCGGACAGAACCGCAGCTATGCAATGTGCTCTTTAGTAAGTAGCCTGCCTGAAAATCTCCTTTCTTTGGGAAGTTCTCAGAACACAATCTTGTTAGGGGAACGTTGTGTATTTTCCTCGGTCTTTGTTCCCACTGCAACAAAGAATTGAAGGGCAGCGACACAGCAGTGAAGCAGAGTAAAAGTTTTATTTAAAATTATTTAAAGAGAGAAGAAGTGCAGGCAACCTCAGGGAGGAGAGGTGCCCTGAAAAGCTTAAGTTTTATTTAAAGAGAGAAAGCGCACACTCAGAGAAAGGGGAGTGTGGGCTACCTCAGAGAGAGAGGCGAGCTGAAAGATTGGGAAACAGCTTTAAGGCTTGTGACCTTGTTAAGTGGTCTCAAGATGTTTATCTTTGATGAGACATTAAATTTTTTTCTTATCAGTCCTCTGGGTAATTCTGCAAAATTAGCTTAACATAAGAAATTTACTGTTCTGATTCCCTCCCAGGAGAGCAGCTTCCTGGTCTGAGAGCATATCCATCAAGACTGCCTGCCCTGCCTCTATGGTGGGCTGAGCTACTGTCTGTTTGCTAAAGAGTATGCTAAGAATCTTACTTAACTTCTTGGGCTTTAAAATGCAATTTTAGCTTTAAGGTGGAATTTTTTCTGTCTTTATTATGCTGTTTATAGCTAACAGGATAAAGTGAATCTTACACTGGCATGATCTAATTGACACAGTGAAGGTATGGGCTGTGCTCAGATACTTTTCTTTATCTGGGGAATATTCAAACATTCCAGGCCCAGTTGCTCCTGGTCTTTTGAGCTTTAACTGATGAATTCATTACCTCTGGGTCTTTTCTGGGTTTCTGGTTTTAACTGGTTAACTCTGAGTCCCTTGTACTGGAGTTTACTGGCCTTAATGCTCTCTCCACTCCACTCATGTCTGTTTTCCTGCCTAGCAATCTCCATCTCATGCATGCTCTGCAGCCCCTCCCAGATCCTGGGGGGCTAGGGGCCAGTCCCAGCGCCGCACAGATCTAAGCAGACAAGGGACGCCAGGTGACCCTGGCTTCAGGACTTGGCAAGGGAATCTGCCCTGGGCCAAGAAGGAGCTCAGCAAGCTTTCCCGCTGCGTGTCTGAACTTTCCTGTTCTCAGCTGCCTGGAAGGCAGCTGCCATTCCCTGCTTCTCTCCCTTTAATGAATTCCTTCCTTACCTCCACTCATCAGACCTGCTCGAGAATTCTTCTTGCTCAGAGTGGAGAACCTTCCCCTGTCCAGGATGAGGTTTCGCCTGGTGCACGGGCGGACCTCCCATGACGCAGCTGAGCGGCAACACTTTGGGGTCTGTCACTGATTTTGGAAGTTCTCCCAGTCACTATTGCTTCAAATATTTCTGTTTCTGCCTTTCTTTTCTTTCTGGTATTCCCATTACACATACACTACACCTTTTCCATTTGTTCTCCAGTTCTTGGTTTTTCTGCTCTTCCTCATTCTTTTTACTCCTTGCATTTCAATTTTGGAAATTTCTATTATTTCTTCAAGCCCACCGATCCTTTCAGCGATGTCAAGTCTACTGATTAGCCCATCAGTGACATTCTTCATCTCCAGTATTTTCCACTTCTAGTGTTTTTTATTTTTAGCATTTCCTTTGGATTCTTGCTTAGACTTTCCATCTCTCCGCTTCCATTGTCCATCTGTTCTTGCATGCTGTCTGCTTTTTCCATTAAAGCCCTCAGCCCTTCAGTCATAGTCTCTTTGAATTCCTGATGTGATGACTCCAGTATCACTGCCACATCTGAGCCTGGCTTTAATGCTTGCTCTCCCTCTTAAAACTGTATTTTTATATTTTGGTATGTCTTCGCATGTTTTTTGTTGTAAGTCAGACAACTTTTTTTGTTGAAACTTTCTTTTCCTGCCTTAAAGAGACTGAGGTGAATAGGCTTTCGTGTGAAGTTTTATGTTTATCTGGCAAGGCTGTATTTATTGTCTGACTGCAGTCGTAGATATCAGAAGCTAAAATTCCTGCATTTCTCTTGTTTTTGTCTCTCCTATTATCTTTGGGCTTCCCCAGAGACTTCTTCATAAAACAGCTTAAGTTGAGTCTGAGATGCATGGGTTTTCCAGTTGTATTCTGTTTACAGAGGAGCTCTGCCGTGGTGGTGGGGAGCGGGGAGGGGAGGGGAAGCATTCTGTAGTCCTGTGGTTAGGGTCCTTCTGAGTCTTTGGTGAGCCGGTGTCCCTGGGCTATGACCTTCAGTGCTTCTCAGCCCCCCACCCCACACTTAGGGGAGACAAGAGAGCTAGAGGGAGCTGGCGTGGGTATTTACTGTAGCTCAGGCCATTTAGACTGATAAAACCCTAGCAGGCTAGGCCCTGGCAAAGTAATTTCTCTCAAGGGCAGGTTTTGCTAAGAATGTTCCGGTGTATTTCAGCAGGGCTGTTATTCTCTTCCCCCTGCCAGAAGTGCAAAGTACTTTTCTCTGATAGTCAATGTGAAAACCTTATGGGGCTCCTGGAGGTACAACTCACAGATGTGCAGGGGTCTCTTCAAGGAGCGTGGGTCCCTTTGCAGTTTTTAAGTCTCAGACTTGTCCACCCTGAGCCTCCAGCAATTTGTCAGGTACAGCTTAGGTTTTCTGCTTCAGCACGGGTGCCCCAGAGGTTTCTGCTCCAAAAGCTGTGTTTTCATTTTTTTAGTTATAAAACTAAGGCAAAATAATATGGATAGATGCTTCTTGCTTTTACTTCCCCGTAAATGACTCTCATCTTCCTTAGGCAGAGGCATCTCACTGCCTCTGAAGATGCAGTATTGACAGAAGGTAACAGATGTGGAACAGGAGGGAATCCTGGCCATGGACACAGTCTGTGGTCACCTTGCCTGCCAGAGCGGAATTTGGGAGCTCATTTAAAATTCAGAAACATAGAAAGCTGAAAGTTTGGTTTGCAGAAGGTCAAGTTTTTCAGAAAAGATCGTGAAAAAAAATCAAAAGGCAAAATATCGAAGGAGCGGGATGTAGGATTTACCCATAGAAATTAAGTTATATGCTCGTGAAGACCAGAATGGATAACCAAACTGTGTGAATTTGGTTACCAAATTTCATACAAAGGACAACTACATCATTGGAAAAATGGAAAAATTATTGTTAGTTGTAGCCATGTGGATGAATCTGCAAGTGGTAAAGAGTGTTGGCTATGTGATTCCATGTCTAAGTAGCTAAAAAGTGTTGCAATGTATTTATAAGGACATTGCGGTATGTGTTTTCATATACAACAATAGTATTACATAGCATGCCTTGCCTGAGGGTTTCAGCCCCTTGCAAGTTCACTTTGGATTTGGGCAGACTGAGCAATGACAATGGAACTTGGTGGGAAAAAAGAGGCTCATACCAAGCTTTATTGTCATGGCGGTAGGTTGAAAGCTAGAATCCCGTCTGCTTCAGTCTCTGCCTCTGGCTCAGCCTCTGCTCCAGGCCCTGCCCTCACCTCCAGCCTCTGCTCCCCTCTCTCCTGCTCTCTTCCTCTCTTCTCTAGGCTCTGCCCTTAGCACCAGGGAACCTCTTTCTATAGCAATCCTGGCAGTAATGGCTTATTGCATGGGTGTGCTAGTAGGTGCCTGCACAGTAGGCTGAGTGTTCCATCAGTGGAAGTACACAAAGTGGGTGAGATCAGGATCAGGTGAGAATCCTGGCCATGGAATCTCCATTTCCCCTGCAAACTCCGTTTGGCTTCCTAGTCCTGATTCCAGTGTACGTGTATGTGTGGGAGGGGGTCTTCCCGTGCATAACACCAAGGAATTCTTGAACACCAACAGGGTGTCAGGAACTCAATTCTGATGTTATTTGCCCAGAGACAGCAACAGATGCCCCAGGTTAAGGATGGCCCTGCACCCCCCACAGCCCCGGGCTGTTTCCTGTACTAACCTACCAGCTACAGATTGGAGGTTCCAGGGGCCTCCCCCTTAGGTTTAATTAATTTGCTAGAGCAGCTCACAGAATCCAGGAAGACATTTACCAGCTCAATTAAGGGTACTATAAAACATACAAGTTAGCAGCCAGATGAAGAGATACATAGGCAAGGGCCCAAATAAAGGAGTTTCTATCCTCTGGAGCTTGGGGCCTGGTGCAGAAACATGCGGACACATTCTGGTTTCCAAGCACAGAAGCTCTCCCTCCAACAGAGAAGCAGGATCCAAGAGGGGCAAGCTCCTCTCAGGGGTTTCTGTGAGGGCTTCATTGCACAGTCATGATTGACTAAATTATCGGCCATTGGCCAGTTCAACCTCCAGCCCTTGCCCTTGGGTGGGGGTCCAAAAGTCTCTCATTAACATGACCAGACACCCATTTCACCTTTAAGACTGCAGTGTTTTCAGGAGCTGTGGATGAAGACCAAATAGACCGGGGAGATAGATATTTGGTTGTACGAGTGACCAAATACTTATATCTTATGACTCATTGTATTGCAGATACATATATAGGTGATTCAAAAAAGAAACATAACAAGGGAATGATTAAGGAAAATTTAGGATGGTGGCTCTGTAACTCAGGCACAGGGCATAGTCTCCCTGTACTCAGGGGTCAAACAGGAGATCAAGAACCTCCTGGGATCCCAAAATACCAGGCAGAAGGCAATTCTCATCCTTACAGACATTCAGAGCCTCAGACACTTCAGAAACCTTTGTCCTTGAAGAGTAAGGGGTAGAAGAGTTCTAATTATTTCCAAGTTCTGCTGATTTGATGGGAGGACTTAATATTATCCTGGGCTATACCTGGGAAAATGATGGTGGAACTAGTTTCATTGAAAAGTTCATTCTGAATAGTTGAGACTAGGTCTGGGCCTTATAGGGCTAAGTTTTCCTTTTCAGTTTTAAAAGTATACATATTGAAAGAAAAGACAAAGCACAAACTGAAAAACATTCACATGTTCCATATCTGATAAAGGTATAGTACAGAGAATCTATAGAGAACCTTGAAAACTCAATAACAACAGAGAAAGCAACCTCCAACCCCAACAGGGAAGATTTGAGTAGACAATTCACCAAGGAGGGTATACAGATGATAAATAAATAAGCACACGAAAAGATGCTCAATACCATGAATGACAAAGGAAATGAAAATTAAAACTGAATAAGATACCACCACAGAGCTTTTAGAATAGCTAAAAATACAACGACAAAAACAAAAGACAATTTCAAATGTTGGTGAGAATTTGGAGTACCTGGAACTCCCATCCATTGCTGGTGAGAATGCAAAATGGTGTAGCCACTTTGAGAAACACGTCAGCAGTTTCTGTTATAGTTCTCAATAAACACTTACCAAATACAAAAGTTGTACAAGTATATTTTTGTTCATTCATTGCTAAAACTGGAAACAACTCAGATGTTTTAACTAGTGAATGGATGAACAAATGGTCATCCATCCACCCAAAAGGACTCTGCACAGAAATAAAAGTAATAAACATATGATAACATGGATGATCTCAGTGCATTATGCTAAGTAAAAAAGCCCAGACTTAAAAGGCTATATCCTGTACAATTCCATTTATATGATGCTCTAGAAAAAGCAGAGAGGCTTTTCTATAGGGACAGAAAGCAGAGCAGCCTGGGCCTGGGGTTGTGGCAGGGGGAAAGAGAATTGACTACAACAGTGTATAAAGGAACTTTTTGGAGTGAGGGCATAGTGTTATATCTTGATTGTGGTAGTGGTCATAAAATTATATGCAATTGTTACAAAATTCACTGGACTTTGCACTACAAATGAATTTTTCTTTATGTTAATTATAGCTTAATAAAAAATGGACAAAATCTCCAAAGTTTAAAAATCACATATCTCTGCACAGTTGTAATCAGAAGGCATATAAAGCACATCGGCCTGCCTCTCCCATTCACCATGTCTGCACCACAGAGTCCTTCCCAGGGCCTATTGCATCATTTAAAGTGCCCCTATTCCAGGGAAGGTAACCATTTCCCAGAATCTCTCCCCACAGCTCCCCATATCAAGTGCACACTGGAAACCAAAATTATAACTGATTATGCACTTTCTCTAAAAGATTAGCAGGCTGAATCACATTATTTAATACATGATATTTTCCTATTTTCCTCTGTCACTACCGGAAGTCCCTGACTTCCAGGTTAGTCCAAAGCAGCCAGGCTGCCCAGCCCTGCTTTCAGCTAGGAATTGTGTCCAGCTGCCAGTAATAGAGACTGGGGGCTACAGTAGTTAGACAAGCAGTACTTTATTCTCCTACAATGGCATCAGGGACCCAGGCTATTTCAGTATTTGTACAAATGGTTTAAAAAAATATTTGGAATTACTTTGTTGGAACAGACACTCAGAAATTGTGTTAAAAATACACATAATTTTGGGGGCTCCAGGTTCATATTGATGAATTGCTTCTCTGGTTGAATGTGTCTGTTCACAATGCCCCTAGTAACAGGTCAGAGCACCCCATGTTATTGCAGAATCAGTATTAGAAATGCCCCACTTTGTGGACTGGTAAACAGAGGCTAAGGTGATTTACTAGTCTGTGGCTGTGTGCGTTCTCTCTCCTGACCCCTGTCCTGTGCTCTTTTGCTAAGAAAATTTATGAAAGTGACATTACTGCCTTGACCCCCTTTCCCTGCTTCCCAATCTCCTCTCCCCCCTGCTTGCTTCTTCTTTCCTGGAGTCCTCAGCGGTCCAGTTGTGGCCTTACAATGGGCCAGGCACAGGGCGTATTCTGTCATAGTGCCTTGTCTTTCGAGAGCATTTGATGGCCTTCTTGATATGCCTTCTTCCCTCGCCTGTGGGACAGCAGTCATGACAGCTCTCCTTGGTACAGGAGGGAGAAGAGGTCAGAGCAGGGATGGAGAGAGTCCCACTGGTGAAGGACAGCAATGGGTGGGTACCTACACAGCAGACACTCCCCTCTTCCTTCCGGATTGTTTGGAGTAGCACGGTGCTCAATAAGTGTGGCCCCATGTGAGATGCAAGCACGGCGTGGAGTTGTGGAGTGGCATCAGAAAGTCCTAAAGGGGAATGGATGACTTGCTGAATTCTCCTGCTCCTTATTTCCTGTGCATATTGAGCACGTCTAAGCATCAGTCCTTAGACCTCTTGTCTAACACCTTCTTCTCCTAGGTCACCTCGTCGATCCCAGGACATCCGATGCCTTCTGTAAATCGGCCACCTCCAAATTCCCATCTCCAGCCCAGACTTGTCTCCAGGGCCTCGGGTCTGCCTACACAGCTGTCACCTCAACATCTCACCATGAATGACTGAGAAGTAGTCCAGGGGCGCATGTCTAAAGCAGGGCTTAACCTCACGCCTGAAACGAATCCTCCCCTGCTGTCTTGTTTTCAGTGAAGGACACCATCATTCACCTGAATGCTCAGGCCAGATGCGGGAGTCACAGCGACCCACTCCTTCCCTTACACCTCACATGCACACCGGCAGCCAATATCCGAGGCGCTCTACCTTGCACCTGATCCTATCCACAACTCGGTCCTGGTCCGAGGCACCACCAGCTCTCACCTGGGCCACCCAGGTAGCTGAACTCCACTGCATCATTCTACCTTTGTCCTCAACAAGTGAATCTCCTAACAGTACCTGGAAGGGTCTTTTAAAGACCTAAAAATATGTCATATTCTTCAGTGAAGCACAGAGAAGACAAGTAGTGACTCTGTGGCATCTTCCCACGCTGCCAGACAGTGACTGCAATGGGGTGTGGGGGGGACTCGATAATATGGGTGATTGTAGTAACCACAATGTTTTTCATGTGAAACCTTAGTAAGAGTGTATACCAATGATACCTTAATAAAAAAATACATAAAAAAGTATTATATAAATCTGATTCTCCAATACATAACATAAAACAAATTCTCCAACATGAGCTAAAACTCAGGATGCCATTTTAGTTATACATCCCAATGAACTTGATACAGTATCCAGAGAAAATAAAGTAATAAGAAAAGAAAAAAAATATGTCAGATTCTCGCTTGAAACTTTCCAAAGTCACCTGGAATGAATCAAGTTCCTCTCAAGTTCCCGGGTGCCTGCCCACTCTGCAGGTGTCTCACCATCAACAGCTGCACCTTAGTTATCTTTTATGCCTGACATGGTGCCTGGCACATCAGAGATGATAATATCTCTAGAAATGTTGTTTGAATTCTGTTCCCCCAAAATGGCTAGAAGAAACACTGTTACTATCTGTGCTAGGAGTAAAAATGATGTGTTTTTATGACCACCACCACCCTGGCCCCAATGGAGAACATGGCAGCCAATGCCAGTGTGGTCAGGTCTTGGAGAAAGGTCGGCGAAATTCCTCTGATGGCAGCTCATGCTTGTCCACCCCCTCTGGATACTTCCACGGCTGTGGCTGGGTTAGTTTCCATCTACATTTTGGGAGATTTCTTTTTGAGTTCCTTTGCCTCTTTGGGGACACACTGTTGCTGGATATGAATAATTGAACACAACAAATTTGGGTGATAAATTATGGATTACAGATGCTGAGTTGTTTTGGAAGTGTTGCTCTGTGCGTTGCACTGGAATATTAAAAATGTGAGTTTTTAAATGATCTTATGTTGCTTCTTAGAAGAAAAGAAAGAGAGAAAGAAAGCCCACAACAGCCAGGAGCACCAGGGAGGACAGCTGTCTGCTCAGAGGCCTCCGGAGTGGCCGTCGCCAGCTGGGCCCTCTTGCACGTGCATCCTGTGTCCTTGGTGGAGGGACAGGAGGGCGGAGGTGGGTCTTGAGAGGGACGTGAAGACTGTGCAGCCATCCTGGGGTGTGGGGGAATGCAGAAACCCCAGTCTCTGGGCAGCACAGCATATGGGGGTGCTGGGAGGTCTGCCAGTGGGGGCCTGGGGGGCTGTCCCATGGCCTCCTTACTGAGGCTGGACAAGAAGGATGGGGCTGTGGCTGGGGCAGTGCAGGTGCGACTTCAGTGCAGGCGCAGGGGGTGCCCTCACTGTGCAGGGAGGGCCTGGGGGCTGCAGAAGACCACGCAGAACACCCATGGAAGCTTCTAGTATGTGGGGCACCCCAAGGAACAGGGGGAGGGCTGGGAGTTTCACAGCCTGCAGGCCCAGGCCCCTTTGCAGTCCCAATGTTCTCTAATTTTAATTTCCCAGGGAAGAAAGTGTAGAGAGAGATTTATTCACTGGGGATAAAGAATAACAATGTCCCTTCAGAAGGCTGCAGCTTGGCAGGCCATGGGCCTCTGCGTGGAAGTGGCTGCTTCCAAGAGCTTTGACTTACGGCTGGGTCCTCAGCGTCTGCGTGGAGGGTGTGGCACTGAGAAAGCTGTGCCATCCAGGCAAACCCCTGTCTGCAGGCCTGTGTGGTAACGCGGCTCCCTGGGTGATTCCCCTACAAAGATGTGCTATGATAATAAAAATGTCCCCTTGAGTCTTGCTTCTGATGGGGACTGGCGTGTTTGTGACATCTGAGCTCCTTGTTCAGGCTCAACTGGAATACCCGGCAGTAGTGGGCAGGATGGAGAGAAGGGGGCAGAAGTCTGCTGTGCAAGGGCCTGCGGTGCTTCAGGCTGTGGGAGCCCCCTGGACAAGCAGGTGAGGGACGGGAGGGTGCGTGTGCCCTGGAGTGACACAGAGCAGGGGTGGCTGCATTGAAGGTCCAGGCAGGGAACCACTGGGTTCTGGGGAAAGTGCATCAACATTCTGTGAGATCTCGGCCATTTTTCCAGGTCCTTGAGGTGGGGAAGGTTGGCAGGCAAATGCAAGAGAGGAGGGCAGGCGGGCACTGTGTCCAGAGCCAGCCCTGTCCCTGGGTCACAGGCAGGAGCCGGCAGGTGCTACTTCCTCTCCTGGGCAGGAGGGACCCAGTTGTGTGCCAGAGGCGGTCAGCGGGGAGGGAGCCTAGGGCACCAGGGGTGGGTCTCAGCTCGCAGGGTGGGGGCTGCCTAGCAGACCTGGAAAGGTCCGGGGTGAAGCTGGGAACTAAGCAGGTGCTGGAACAGTCACAGGAGCTCTCAGTGGGGTTGGAACAGGGGAAGGCTGGGCTCCGTGTGTGATTTAGACATTGGGGTACAGCGGAAGGGGCTCTGACCTGCAACCTGACAGTCCCTGTGGGAAGGAAGTACGTGCCTACGTCTGTATAAGGCCCCTACAGACGGGACTCATTGGGACTTTAACCAGAGACCCCCTGCAGGAGCACAGGCCTTGAGAACTCCCTTCTGTTGGCCTGGGCACCTCTAGGGGTCCCCTCCCATCTCTGCTTTGGGGACCCTAATCCAGACCCTTTGGCCATGCGGTCTGTCACCCCAGGAAGGACATTTTGCAGTTGGCAGAGGGACCACACACCGTGCCCTTCAACCGCATGCGGAGAACTGATGCAGGGCCATTCTGAAGAGCGTGCAAGAAAGGAAATGACAGCAAAGGGCCGGCAGCTCACCTCCGTGGGAGACGTGGCTGAGAACACAGCACCACTCTGCAGGGAATCACGCCTATTCTTAAAAAGCCAAAGTTAACAGGAAATGGAAAAGGACAGGCCGCGGTAAGACTGTCTGGTTTCAGATTCAGGCCTGATACCAGTTTGGAGTATGACCTTTGGCAAGTTGCCGAACCTTTCAGGACCACAGTTCTCATTTGTAATATGAGAGTGAAAATCTGCCTCCCAAGGTGTTTTTTTTCCTTAAAAACGTGGTAGCATACACGTCACATAAAATTTGCCGTCTTGGCCATTTCTAAGTGTATGATTCAGTGGCACTAGAGGCATGCACACTGCTGTGCAACCATCACCCCCACCCACCCACAAAGCTCTGTTCAGCTTCCCAAACTGACACTCTGTCCCCATTAAGCCCTAACTCCCCACCCCTGGCCCCTGGCAACCTGCATTCTACTCTGTCCCTGTGACTCTGACTCCACTGGTGCCTTGTGTAAGTGGGATCACGCAGTAGCTGCCCTTCGGTGACGGCCTGTTTTGCTCAGCACAATGTCCTCCAAGTTCATCCGTGCTGTAGCAGGTGTCAAAGTCTCCTTCCTTCCTAAAGCTGAATATATGTCATGGTATATGTATATAACCACACCTCGTCTATCCATTCATCTGTATGGACGCTTGGGTTGCTTCCACCTCTAGGCTATTGTGAATGATGCTGCTATGGGCATCGGTGTGCAAACACTTCTCCAAGTCCCCGCTTTCAGTTCTTTTGGGTAAACATCCAGAGGTGGAATGGGTGGATCATTGTAATTCTACTTTTACTGTTTTATGGGACTACTATGCTGTTTTCTATAGTGGCACCATTTTACATTCCCACCGCTAGCGCATAAAGGTTCTGATTTCTGCACATCTTGCCAGCACTTATTTTCTGGTAGCCGTCCTAATGGCTGTGAGGTGCCAGCCTGCTGTGTGTTGATTTGGACTTCCTTAATGTTTATTGGTTTTGAGCATCTTTTCAATTGCTTGTTGGACATCTGTATATCTTCTTTGGAAAAATGTCTATTCAAGTCTTTTACCCATTTTTTAAAATCAGGTTATTTATCTTCTTTGTTGTTGAGTCATAGGATATGTATTCTGGATATTAACCCCTTATCAGATATGTGCTTTGTATTTCCTCCCATCCCATAGGCTGACTTTTCGCTTTGTTGATCATGTCCTTTGATGCACAGAAGTTTTTCATGTTGGTGTAGTTCAATTTATCATTTTTACTTTTGTTTCTTGTCTTTTTGGTGTTATACGCAGGAAGCCAATGCCAAATCCCTCGAGGTATTTTTGAAAATATGAGATATGTGTGAAAGTCCTTGTAAAGTATAAAATAGCATAAAAATATTGGCAGTTATATAAGCACTTGAGTACCCAACAGGCAGTCAAGCCCTCTAGGGATGCTTAAAAAATTATCAAAAAATTGTTAGTCAGGATAGCAGATGGTAAACGAACATATGATTTCTTTCCCTCCCTTAATCTTACTAAAGAGGCAGGAAAGGGTTTGAAAAAAATACCCATTGAGGTGTAATTTAAACGCAATTAAATGCATCCATTTTATAAAGTTTGATGAGTTTTCATAAATTTGTACATTGCTGTACCCACCAATCAAAATATTGAATATTTCTATCACCAGAAATTTTCTTAGGCCTCTTGACAGGCAATCCACCAAAAACTCCGTTTCCAGGAAACCCCTAATCGGCCTTCTGTCCCTATGTCGGTTTTGTCTTTTGGAGGCCTTCATATCAAAGGAGTCATATAGTATGAAGTCTTTGGGGTCTGGCTTCTTCTGCTTAGCATGCTTTTGAGATTCATACAAGTTTTTGCATATATTAGTAGTTCCCCTTTTTTATTGCTGAGTAGAATATCT
The DNA here is from genome assembly GCF_040802235.1 of Manis javanica. Classification (NCBI taxonomy): domain Eukaryota; kingdom Metazoa; phylum Chordata; class Mammalia; order Pholidota; family Manidae; genus Manis; species Manis javanica. The sequence goes on from NC_133168.1 coordinate 81,403,694, forward strand.
TAGTATGGATAGACCACAATTTATTCATCTGTTTGAGTTTTCAACTCTTATGAGTAAAATATTTAAGTACAAGTATTTGTGTGAATATGTTTCATTCTCTTAAGTGGCAATGCTGGGTCATATGCTAAGTGTCTGTTTAACTTTTGAAGAAACAGCAAACGGTTTCCCAAGGTTGTTGGACCAGCACTGCACCGGAATTCTAGCTGGTCTGTGTCATTACTATCACTGGGTAAAGCTAGTCTCTTAAATTTCAGCCACTTCAATGAGTGTGTAATGATAGCTCCTTGTGGTTTTAATGACCATTTCCATGATTATTAATGATGTGGGATGTTTTTCATGTGTGGGATATCTCTGTATCTTCTTTTGTAAAATGTCTGTTTGACCTTTGCTCATTTGCAAAGGATTGATTTGTCTTCTTATGATTCACTTTTAAGGATATACATGCACACACGCACACACACATATTGCATATAGTTCTTTTTCAAATAAATGTGCTGTAAATATTTTCTCCAAGTCTATGGCTTTTTTTTTTTACAACTCTATTGAGGCATAACTGATGTGCCAACCTCATGTATTTAAAATTACAATTTGCTAAATTTTGACATATGCATGCACTCATGAAACCCTCACCATAGGCAAAGAAATGGACATACCCGTGACCCCCCAAGACTTCCCTTTTAACGTGTCCCTCTTCCTCTCTTTTGTGTTGCTCTAAATTTTAACTTGGAGTAGCTTTTTTTCCCTATGTGAAGAACTTCCTTTGACATTTCTTATAGTGCAGCTCTCCTGGAAAAGAATTCTTACAGATTTTGTTTATCTGTAAAAGTATTTTACCTGCAATTTTATTCTGGGAAGGGAATTCTGGCAATTTTTTCCCCCCAGCACTCTACAGATGTTATCTGCATAATTTCTGACAAGAAATCTGAGGTCATTCTTACCTTATTCCTCAATATGTAACATGTCATTTTTCTATGAGTGTTTTTAACATTATCTCTTTATCATTGATTTCCAGCCATTTGATTATGACGTACCTTGGCATTGTTTTCTTTGTGTTTATCTTGCTTGGAATTTTTTGCTCTTCTTGGTTTATAACTTTTATTAGATTTGAAAAATTCTGGCATTTTTTCCATAACCCTTCCCCTGCTTTCTGAATAGAGCCCCAGTTACTTGTATGTTATACTGATTTTTCAACAAGTTACTTTAACGCTTTGTTCATTTTTTTCTCCTTTCTTTTCTCTTCCTGTAGTTGGTCAGGTGGTGTTCTATTGTATGTCTTCAAGTTCACTGATCTTTTTTTCTGCAGTGTCTTATCTGTCATTAATTTCATCAGGGAATTTTTCACTTCAGACATTCTACTTTTTTAGCTTTAACAGTTTAGTCTACTTTTCTCATGTCTTCAAATTGTCTCTTCACTGTGCTTATGTTTTTTAAAAAATCCTTGTATAGAGTATATAAGCAAGAGATTAAATCCTTTGTATTTTCATACTGTCTGGCATTTCTACTGACTATTTTTATCGATTAATTTTTCTTTTGTTGTAAGGTCATGTATTCTTGCCTCTTCACATGTTGACTAGTGGGTTATTGGACTCCATAACTTGTGAATTTTATGCTTTGGACTTAGATCTTCCCCACAGGTAAGGTACTTAATGTTTTTAGGCTATGTCTTTGTGTGGGTCTCGGGGGCCTTCTATTACAGGCTTAGCCATAGTCTCACTCCCGAAAACATCTCAGCTTCAGGGCTCCATGTATTCTTTTAAGTCTTTCCATTTGTGGGAACTCAATGTTTTTCTGCCTGTGTGATTTCTTTATGAATTCTGGGAATTGTTCAATTTATAACTTCCAGGAATTTTTCTTTCCCTGCAAGTTGATTTTGCACATCCTACTGGAGTTTAACCGTATTTATGTGCAGACTGGTATTCTTGCAGACACTCCAAGGGGTTCCCTGTGCAGATTCCTGGACTCTGTCTCCATGTAGCTCCTGAACCTCCAACTACTCTGTCCTACTAGTTCTAGACTCCTTGGTTTCCTTAAAGGTTGGCCTCTGACTCTTCAGCTGTGTGAGTCTACTGGGTTTCCCTCTGTGCTCTGTGCTCTGCCAATGGTCTCCAGGCAGGAAGCTAAGACAATCACAGGGCCCACTTTGGGTACAATGTCTCAGGGATCACAGTCCCGCACCGCCATGGCCTAAATGTCTTAGACATTTTGTCCAGTTTTCTATTTACTTATGGATGGAGGGTAAGACACATAGAAATTAATTTTGTATGATTTGTGTATTAGTTTCTTATTGCTGCTGTAAAAAATCATCACAAACTTAGTGGCTTAAACAGACAACAACACAAATGTGTTATCGTGACAGTACTGTGGGTTAGAAGTCCAACACAGGTCTCACGGGGCTAAATTCGAGGTGCTGGCTAGGCTGCATTGCCTCTCGGAAGCTCTGGGAACATTCAACTCTCTTGCCTTTTGTAGCCTCCTCTTCTACTTTTTAAGGCCTTTGTGATTACCTTGGACACACCTGAACAGGGCAGGATAGTCTCCATATTTAAGGTCAGCTGAGTAGCAAACAGTCATGTTTGCCACCATGATTTCCCTTTGCCATATAACCTGCACAGTCACAGGCTCTGGGGATTAAGATGTGGTCATCTTTGGGGGACTATTCCTTTACATACCAAACTTGAGAAGCAGAAGTCCAGAGTTATAAAATAAGCATCATTCCCCAGAAGGGAAGGGAGAACTGTAGACAAGGTAATGCCCACAAGGAATGTGGTCACAAGGTAATGGCCACAAGCCAGAAGGAATACAAGGGTTAAAGGTCTAGAAAAGTATAATTCTTAAACCAACACTGGGGAAATCTGAGAACTGGTTTAGACTGCAGAATTCTCAAAGGCTCAGAATTTGGAGGTACCAGGTCCTCCTGGTAGGGTGGCTAACACGGGATGATAAAATAAGGAACAGTGGTTGAGCACCTGGTGAAGAAGCAGTTAGAGACCCGAACATCTCTCCCTTGGTTGACCACCCTCTTCATTGCTAGCATGAAGTTAGGCATTTCCTTCCCTAAGGGAGGAACTTCTTAATGAAATGACTCAGCCAGTGTGAACCCACCGTGAACAGGCCTGCTCACATGCTCAGAGCTGCCAGTCAGACCCTTGTCCTTGTTCTTAAATGCCAGCAAGCAGCCAGGGAGCACCAGACACCAGCAGACAAGTAGGCATGCACATCAACATGCACAGAAATAACCAGGCAAAGCTGGAAGGAGACACATGCCAGAAAAAAAGAAACCTGCAAAAAATTATCTTTAATGTTCTCAGAGACATCAGAGAAGGTTTTCAAACTGTGAAGTGCAAACAAGATTTCCCCTCCCTCTGAAAAAAATAAAACAATCAGGAAAGACAAGTTTTAGAACAAATAAAACTACATGGTAGCAGAAAAATTAAAACTCAGTAGAAGGGTCAGAAGATAGAGAAATATCACAGAGGGTAGAGAAAAAGAGAAACAGGAAACACACATTGTGGAAAAGGACCCATCAAGCTTCACCACAGTGGGTGACTATAAGCACTAATCCCAGGGTGTCGGTGTGAAACCTCAGGCCTGGAGACAAATAGAAGATTCTGTACACTTTCAGGTGGGTCAGGGGAGACCCAGGGGAGAACATTCAAAAGACTGGGCATCAGTGACTGACCTCTCAACAGCCACACCAGAGCTGCAGGGAAGTCACGCAATGCTTTCAGAATTTGGTGGAGAATCATTTCAACCCAGACATCTGTAGAAGCCAAACAATCAACCAAGCATGAAAATGAAAAGACATGTATTATATTTTATATATTAACTCAAAAGGAGAAGACAGCTATGGAGTGGAGACTCCCAACCCTGCTCCTTAGCAGCTTTCTTGGAAATCGCCCGCATTTTCATCGGTTTGGATTTCCAGCTCTGCGGAATCCAACTGCATGCTGGCTGTCTAGTCAGGGAGAATCATGCTCCGGTAGGGTGCCCCCCATCTTGAGCACAGAACTGAGCAACTGAGGCCAGAATCTGTAGCCATGTGGCAGTCCAGAGGAGAGATGCTCTGGATATCGTAGCCCCCTGGAATCACAGCACAGAGCTGACCACCTGGTAAGGGCCAGGCCCTCGAGTCTGTACAGTGAATATCAGTCAGCCACCGTGACTGCCTCCCACCCGAAACCTCTCCTGCTGTGCTTCCCCCGTCACCCTGAACAAGAGGTGCACCCCCCTGCCCTCAAAACCTCTATTGCTATAAACCACTCTGTTCCATGACTGCTTACCTGTACCCCCACACCAGAAGGTGGCATTCTCGGAGGGTAAGGACTGCATATTGTTTGTTTCTGAATCCCCAGCCCTTCACATAGACCCTGGTAGTCAGGGCTAGTGATGAATGAACCTTTGTCTGAAAATTCATCCATTCATTTGTTGATTCTTTCAACCCTGTTAGGTACTGTTCTGGGCACTGAGGACCATGGTAGACAGATAGGACAATGCTTTTAGACCTACATCCCAGTGGAGGGGGGGAGACAATCTAGAGTGAATAACAGAGGTACTGGGCTGACGCTGACATGGCCCCTGGGATATTCTGACCTTGTGGAAGAGAACAGCTCTGTGTACTTGCCACCCGTCCCAGAAAGCTCAGCCACAAACAAGTGTCCTCACTGTTGTCTGTCACTTAGTTTAGAATCTTCCCACAAGGAACTTGTGTGGGTGAATTTCAGTATAAACAGCATGTATTTGTACCCATGAGCTAACTATTGAATATGCAAAGAGGAGTATGAATTGTCCCTGAACTTAAGGGACTTATTTTCTGATTTTAAGAAGCAGAGAGAGATAAAACCTAACCTTTCAATGAAATACGGAAAGTGCTGTCTGTGATAGAAATCCAGGTGCTGCAGGGTGCGTAGACGTTCAGAGAAGACTTTCTCTGCCCACCCTCATGAGCACAGCTCCGCAGTCCCGGACAGAAAGACTGGGTGTCCAGGGTGACCTTGTCCAGCCTGCCTCAGTCTACCCAATTGAAGGGCAGGAGTCCTCATAGAGGGCTGAGGCTGACAATGGAGCGTGGGGAGGTGTGGGGCAGAATTCAGGGCTCCTGGCTTCTCCACAGGGCTTCAGGCTGTCAGCGGTTCCTTAAGTATCAAGTGTGGCCCTGGGCAAAGCTGGAGTGCCCACCCGCATGGGTGTTCTCTGCCCGTACCTGGGTCCCCTGCTGTCTCAGGAGTCCCTGCTTCCTCCCTCCTCGTCCTGTCCTCTCAAGGCCACCTGTCTCACCGCCAGCCTGCATGCACCCAATTTCTTCCTTGGTCAGGGAACACACAGGCTGTGTGAGGTAAGGTGCTGCTTGTGTAGCTTGCATGTTGGACAACCGTGACCTGCGGGATACTGCAATATAATGAGTCATAAGAAATACACATTTGGTCATTCATATGAGCAAATATGTATCTCCCAGGGATATTTGGTCTTCATCCACAGTTCCTGATAGAGTCTTAAACGTGGAATGGAGGTCTGGTCAAGTTCATAAGAGACTTTCAGACCCACCCAAGGGCGGGGGCCAATCAGCCAGTGGCCGATAATTTAGTCGATCATGATTGTGCAATGAAGGCCTCACGGACACCCCTGAGAGGAGCTTATCCTCTCTTGGACCCTGCTTCTTTGCTGGAGGGAGCTTCTAAGCTCGGGGACCCAGAAAGCTTGCATGTGCTGAGCCAGGCCCCAGGCTCCAGAGGCCAGAAGCTCCTTTATTTGGGACCTTGCCCTGCGTATCTCTTTACCTGGCTGTTAACTTGTATTCTTTATGACATCCTGTATTAAATTGCCACATGTAAGTGTTTTCCTGAGTTCTGTGAGTCACTTTAGCAAATAAATCGAACCTAAGGGGGAAGCCGTGAGACCCTCCAATCTGTGGCCAGTAAGTCAGAAGCCCAGGGAGCTGCCTGGGGCTGGGACGGGCATCCTCCGGAATTGGGGGTGGAGGGCAGTGTAGCAGGACTGGAGAGCCCTTCGCCTGGGGATCTGGTGCCGTCTCCGGGCAGAGAGCGTCAGAACTGAGCTACCCTGCTGGTGATAGAGACTGCTTGGTGCTGTGTGTGGGAAGACTTCCTTCCACCCCCACCCCCTCGCACCCTCCTCACACACGCACGCACTGGAGTTGGGTCCAGGACCCTGAAAGGCGTCCTATCACTGCTGTGTGTGGTACTATTACTGTGTGTGTACAGAAGAAAAAGCAATCCAGATACGGTCCAAGCATATTTGATTTTATCTCCCAGTGTCCCTGGAAAATTCATTAAGGGGGAATTTTGTCCCCATCCCTGGGTGGAGACCCCCGCAAACCCCATGACTGTGCTCAGTTCATGGAGAAATGGAATTTTAGCCATTTTTACATAGCAAGACTCAGTCTCTTCAAAAATTAGAATATCCCATTGAATACGTTCTTAATTCAAGATTCACTGTTCTATTCACTCTGCCGCCCACCCACACCCTTCCAGGGTGGGAGGCAGGAGGGAAAAGAGGGGCAGAGGAAATGCCCACTGGGCTGGTGCTGGCACTACCAGGCTACTGTGTGCTTGCAGTGCTGGCTGTTTGGGCGGCCTGTGGCTCCCTCAGGCGCCTGCAACCCCATGGCACATGTGGGGCCTCCCCCGGGGCTGGTTGCTCCCGCGGCCCCCTCTGCCGGGGACTCTGCAGAGGGGCTGCTCCTTTGGGAAATGCCCTCTCGGACACCCAGTGCCGCCCTCACAGGCTCCGCGTCGGGTCGCTGGGCTTCTTGCATCCTTGCTGCCGTCCTGTGGGACAGCAGGGAGTCCCCGATCCCTCTCCTTCCTCTCTCGCTCCGCCTCGCTGCCATGTCCCCTCCAGGCTGATGGCCAGAGGGTCAGGCGGGGGCACGGTGACCCCCCTGCGTGCGCCTCTCCACTACTGGGGGCAGGTGATCAGGCCCCTCTAGGATGTCCCTAGGAGGGAGGGGAATGAGGTGACACTGTCAACGCCCTCCCCTCGAAATGGGAGGGAACGCTCACAGTGAGGAGCCGCTTTCTCCAAGGAAATAACTCGGCGGGTCCTGCCTGTCTTCGTAAATACTCCCAAGTTGCATGACTTTTGACATCTTCCTCGTGGGGTTGTCATTTAACTGGTGGTTGAGCTCTGGTGCCTACCAGCCGAACCATGTGCACATCTCCCTAGTTAACATCTTCTTGCGTGTATTTGCATAGTGAGATCTAATCATAACACTGGAACTTGTCAAGATCATGTACATCCCTGTGAGTCCATACATATATGCATTTTGCACAGAAGCGTATAAAAATACATTTATGTAAATGGTAGCTACTGCTGGGACTAGGGTGGGTGAGCAAGGTGCCTAGGGAACACAATTGAGGAGGTACTCACGTCAGGGTCATGCCCTGGGAAATGGGTCTCACCCCACTTGATCTTTTAGGGAGTCCATTTCTTTTTAGGGGGCAGTGTATCGTAGTAAAGAGCACAGACTCTGGAACCAGACTGCCTGAGGCGGGACCTGCCTCTACCGCCTGTGAGCTGTACGGACTCAGGCAGCTTTGCTCTCCGGGCTCAGCTCAGCATCTGGCAAAACGGGTCAGTAATAGAATCTAATAGTATTTACCCTGTTGGTTTGTTACAAGAAAAAAAAAAAAAATATATATATATATGTATAAAATTTAGGAAGAGAACATATATACAATATGTGTATGTATATATAGAGACTGCGTACATATGTGTTTGTGTATGCATATACAGAGAATATATATGTACACATATGTCTATATTTATATCATCTATATCTATCAGAGTATCTGACACCTAGTAAGAGCTACATGAATGCTATTATTATTATTATTATTGTTATTATATGCCTGCCTAATCCTTCTATGTCTTCTTCCTCCCCTTCAAATATATGGCCTTTTTCCTCTCCTGAGCCCTCATTGATAATTCATGTTAACAATTCTCTGTTCTAAAAGATTACATCATGTAATTGTGGATTAATGATACCAAACAAACAAAAAAAAAGAATACAGGCTATTCTTCAAAAACAAACTCCAAGTTTATTGAGATTCCAACCTTGTCATATATTAAACTCTCATTTGAAATAAAAATCTATTTCTGGACCAGTTTTTCTGTCAGATCTATTTGCTTATTCCTATGCCAATATAATATTGATCTGAATACAATAAATTTCAACTACATTTGGATAGTGGGAAAAGCAAGGATTCATGTAGTTCTTTCGGTTTCTCTTGGTCATTCTCAGCTATTTATTCTTCTAAATGAACTTTAAGATAATTTTTTTCCAGTTTCTGGGTGAAGAAAGTTGTGTCAACATTCTAATTGAAATTACATTAACTTTACACAACATTTTTTTGGGGAATTAATTTTTATGATATTAACTCTTCCCATCTGTAAAAAAAAAACGCATCTTTCCTTTATTCAGAACTCATTTTATATCTTTCAAACACATTTTAAAGTTTTCTTTAGATGCCATGCTTTCACCACTATATTTATTTTCATTAACTACACTGATAGTTTTTGTCACTTAAAAACAGAGTACTTTCTATCATTTCTTTCTCTGTATGAAAAGCAGCATAGAGAAAAGCTACTAATTTTTGTATATTTACCTTATATCTAGTTACTTTGCTAAATTCCTTTTCTAGATAAAAAATGATGTCATAAGAAAATTTATTTTTTATTAATTAATATTTATGTCAACTGTTTTATTTTCTTGCCTAGTTGCATTTGCTAAAACCTCTAAGACACTTGAAAAAATGGCAGAGCTGGTAGCCTTGTCTAGTTTCTGATGGTAATTGAACTTGTTTTAATGATTTACTATTTTGGATGATATTGGCTAATGAAACTGTAAATAGCCTATAACATCTTTGATTCTCATTCTTATCTTGTTTAAAATTCTTTTGAAAAATAATTATTGCACTTTATTAAGTACTTTTTCAACATCAATTGTTAATGAGCACATGGACTTTTTCTTTTAATCTGTTCTTGCAATCCACCTTATGCATATATTCCTGATACTTGGACCACCACCATTTCTAGAATTTTTATTTGTATTTATTTTGATGTGTTGCTGTATTTTACTTGTTAATAGTGTATCAGGATTTTGTTTTTATATTCATAATATTCATAATGAGAACAGACTACAGTTTTTCTTTCTGCACTATATCAGGCTTTTGTATTAATTTTATAAAATAAAGAACCTTTCATCTTTTTCTATAGCTTGGAATAATGTAACTATTACTGGAATTATCTGTACTTTGAAGGTTGGATAGAATCAAACTCCAAAGCCATTTGATTCCAATTCCAGTTTTTCTTTTTTGGTGATACATTTTATTCACCTTTCCCATCTCTAGTATGGTGATTGGTCTATTCAAGTTTTCCATTTCTTCTTAATTTAATAATACTTCATTGAAAATCATTCATTTACTTCAGAGATTTAAATTTGTTACCAAGTATTATCTTTTAATTATTTGCTTGCCTGCCTGCCTGCATTTCTTTCCTTCCTCCCTTTTTTTTCTCCTAAACCAGGTTCCTGTGAACTAGCTACTTGTTGGTCTTTTCAAAGACCATCTTTGGGAATTATTTATCCCTTCAAAAAATAATTCTTTTCTCTTTCCTATTTCATTCCTTCTCTCTATTTTGGATTATTTTGCTATAGTTTTTTCCTCCTTTTTATAGATAAATATAACATCAATTTTTAAATTTCTTTTTCCTTTAAAAAACAAGGCGTTTAAAATCATAATAGCTTTTGCTATGCACATAGATATTAACAGAAAGCATATTCTCTTATTTTGCTTTCTAAAGCATTTGTGATTGTATTTTTGATTTCCTCTTTGCTCCATGAATGAATTTCTTAATTTAATTTAAGGACTTTATCGTGATCAAGTGAGAAAAGACATGCCTTGAAATATCTTGTTAATTTTTCCTTTATATTTCCAAAATTAAGATCTTTGTTCTGATTCAGTTTTTATTTGGTTGGAGTAGTCTCAGGTGCTTCTTGCCGGATTGAGTATAAGGGTTTCCCCATTAGAACTGTACAGCGTGAGAGCCCAGATGTCTGGGTGATATGCTCCAATTTCTTGCAAATTCTCAAGTACATACATTTTAAAAAATATATTTGATAAAATATGTTTTTTGAAATACAGTTGCTATACAATATTGCTTTCAGGGGTCCAACATAGCGATTTGACAGTTATATACATTACTGAATGCTTATTGAATATGTTTCTTGCACATTGACCACAGAATAATATCTTAGCTGAGAAGAAGATTCTTGACTTGGAAGTTCTTTCTCTTTGTGGGCTATAGGTGTTAGATTAGCTCTATTTTATTAGGTATTATATTCTGTTAGGTATTATATTCTAGCCTCTAGGCAAAGTAAGAAATTTGCTGCCAATCTGAAATGCTTTCTTTATAAATAACTTGTCTTTAATGTCTGGAATCTTGTAAGATTGCTTCTGTAGCCTCCAACCTCTCCTCCAGATATTTCCCTTGTTATACCTTTTCCCTGACTCTCTGCATTACTCTGAATGTCAGAGTAGAAGGCCAGGATGAGAAAAGTGCCTGAAGGGTATCAGGGATAGGTTCAGAATTTCTTGCTGGCTTTAGCTGCTGAAATCCGTTTACACTGCTGCTTGGCTACACTGCTGTCTCATCTTTGGCTGGACTGACGTTCATGAGAACAGTGTGTAGGATGGTATTTAGCAAGCATTTGTTCACAGACTGACTCACTGCCAGACTGTAGGAGCTGCTATAGTCACCAGTGGGCATTACTTTGGTTTAACCAGTTCCAAGCACTAGTTCCTTCTGCTCATTCAGAGGAACCCTGCCGGTTCCTGACTTTAGGTAAATCAGGCCGTGGTTTTAAGGAAATACTCTGGTGAGAAGTCTAAATGTGAATCATTTTAAATAAATCTTTAAATATTTAAAATAAACTTTAAATTTAAATAAATAATTTATTTTCTAAATGCTTTTAGAAAAATGCACAGATCATATCTATTAGGCTCAGTGAATTACCCCAATATGAACACACCTCTGTCACCACTGTGCATGACATGAAATAAGAACATACTGGTACCCCAGATGCTCCCGTTTGCCCCTTCCGATCACTGCCTCCCCCCTTCTCTCCAGAAGTGATCCCTGCTCCTTCCTTTCACACAGGAGGTGCATCCGGCCTGCATGTGAACTTTTTATAAAAGGATTCATGCTGTAGGTACTCTCGTGTCTACCTCCTTTTGCTCAGCAGTCTGCTAGAGAGATTCATCCGTGCCGTTGCTTGATTCGTAGATCCTTCATTCTCATTGCTGAATATGCCCCAATGAATCCATCCACTCTTCTGCCCATAGACATTCTGGTTTCCAGTTCCTGCTGTCATGAGTAATGCTGCTATGGGTGTTCTAGGAAATGTTCTCGCTTGACTTTGTACTTCTCCCGGATATCCCAATTCCCGGGACAGAGAGAAAGGCCTCACTCTCATTTCTCTCTCACGCACTTCCGATTCTGTGGATCTCTGTTACGGACTCAACGTTTGCATCCCCCCAAGATCATATGTTAAAACCTTAACCCCGATTTAATGGTATTTGGAGGTGGGGCCTTGTGAGATGCTTAGGTCTGAGGGTGGGGCTCCATGATGTGATTAGTGCCCTTGCAAGAAGGGACCAGAGAGCTAGCCCTCGCTCTCTCTCTGCCCTGTAACGAGAGCAAAAGGGCAGACATCCCAAACCAGAAGAAAGCTTGCACCAGACACAGATGCTACCAAGACTTTGATGTAGGATTCCCAGCCTCCAGGACCGTGTGAAACTAATGTTTGTTGTTTAAGCTACCCAGTCTATGGAGTTAACCAACTCAAGCTGACTATTAAGGATCTCTTACACTTACGCACAAAATACAAGTTGATAAACAAGCCTCTCTTTTAATTTCAATCTAGACCCATTCATATTTAAACTGTCTTGTTTAAGGAATCTCTTAAATCCTTTCTAGACTATTCTATAGATTACCTTTGTTATAAGTCAAGTGTCAACATACATGCATGTTGTCTCTGTACTCTATTCTGTTTTATTTAACCATTTGTCCATCATTTTACCATTAGCAAATGATCTTAATTACCATGCCTTCATAATAAATCTATTTCTGGCGATCAAGTTCACCAAATTCATTCTTCCTTTAAGATTGTCTTGCATATTATCAGCCCTTTGCAATTTAATGTACAAATTTTATCATCAGTGTACCAAGTCTCTCAAGAATGCCTGCTGGGATTTTAATTGGAGTGTACTGACTGTATGTGTTTGTGGAGAACTGACTTCTACCCTCAATCCATCAACACGATTTGTGTATGTATGTATGTGTGTCCTTTTTAAATTCTTTCAGTACTGTTTTATAGTTCCCTGTGTAGAGAGGTCTTGCATATCTTTAGTTAGATTTGTTCTTAGTATTTGATTTTTAAGGGCTATTGTAAATGGTGTTTATTTTAGATTCCTTTTTCTACTTGTTAGGGGCATAATGAAATACAATTGATTTTTAATTAGCATTTTGTCCAGATACCTTGCTAAACTTAGTTATTAATTCTGGTAGGGTTTTGTAGATTCTTTTGGATTTTCTAGGAACACAGTCATGTCCTTGTCCAATGACAGTTTAATTTCTTTCTATCCGTCTTATTCCTTTTATTTCTTTTTCTTCCTTACTTCCCTCTGGCAAAATGTCCAATTAAAATGGTAATAGCAAATCCCCCTCTCATTTTCATTTCAGAGAAAAAGGTATTAAAATTTCACCATTAAGCCTGATAACTTTTGGTCTTTTTGTGGTGAGTTGTTATTGATAGATAAAGACACTGCCTTCTCCTTCTAACTGACTTAAGGGATTTAAAAAAAAATTGTAAGCATGCATTAAATATTATCTGACATTTTTTTCTGCCTCTAACAAAATAATCACATGATTTTTTTTTCCTTTGTAGTTGATTACAGCCATCTATCACCATGTAACAAATGATCCCCAAACTTGGTGTCTTAAAACGAGAAACATTTATTATCTCACGTAGTTTCTGAAAGTGGCTTAGCCGGGCACCTTTGTGTCAGGGTTTCTCACGAGGATGAAGTCAAGCTCTTGTCCGGAACTGCAGGCATCTGAAGCCTCAGCTGGGGCCAGAGCATGCTTCCACGCTAGGCACACTGTTGCTGCAGGCCCGAGTAATGGCTGTGGGTCCCCGCCTGTGCATTTCTGCCTAGGGCTGTTCCTGTGTGGCAGCTTGCACTCCCCAGAGCAAGAGATGAGGGAGAGCAGGCGGCTGGGGGGGCTGAAGACTCATCTGTGACGGGCACCTCAGCCTGTGATAGTCCAGTATCAGGAGGGACCTGCCAGGCCTGCTCCCATGTGCTCTTGTTCACACAGACTAGGAATCTGTCACGTATTATTTTCATAGAAGAAACCAAACAACGACAACAACACCGAGGAAATAAAGAGCCCTGCCACTCTCCCCTTCTCTCTCTCTCTCTCTCTCTCTCTCTCTCTCTCTCTCTCTCTGTCCCCAGCACTGTCCAGAGGAGAAGGGCTTTGGCTGACATTCCTACACAGACTTTCTGGTTTGCTGGACCTGCAAGTCCAGTCCCCTTAGAAGAGGAAAGTGGCTCATGTCACCGAGCCTGATGAGAATAACCCTCGACATGTTATTAGAACTTCCACAGTGCTGTATCTATCTAGGTATGCATTTAATTCCCATTTACCAACCTTCTGGGAAACCAACCTTAAGAAAAAAGTGCAAAACTGAATTCTACATTTCAAAGTGTCAGAAGATCTGATTTTGAAAGTTTTGACAAAGTCTTACCTGTACTCGAGTGTGTTGTGGTGCTGTAACCCTGTGAGCTGTTAATCTGCACCCCTTCTTAATCTTATCTCCTTTGCCAACATCTATTAAGGAGGCTATAAGTGCCACAGAGTAGAGCTCTGGCCAGCGAAATTTATGCAAATGATCTGGAGAATATGCTGGGGAAACCGTTATGTCTCCCCTAAAAACAAATGTTAGCAGCTGCTTGTGTCTCCCCTCTCCTCTGGCCCTGTCTTCCCTCCTACAACACAGATTTGATGCCTGGAACCTCACTAGCCCTCTCACCACTGCAAGGAAAAGGCTAAGATGATCATAGAGAATCCAGCCCTGGAATCACTGAGCCAGTCTGCACATCGTGACTACCTACCTCCAGACTTATTTAGAAAACAAATCCATACTTGCTTAAGTCATTATAAGTGGGATTGTCTATAACTTGCATCCAAAATCATTCCAAAATAACACAGCAAAAAACCTTCCTTTAAGAATGGCTTTGATTTTTGAAAACTGCTGCATTCTCTGTATATGACGCATCTGAGGTTCTTAAATTAACATAAATGATAAAGCTAGAAGGTGCTAAGATTCCAGGATCATATAGATCATAAAAATTGGCTTTAAAAAGGGTCCTAAAGGGGGCAACCTGTAAACATTCAAAACAGTATCAGCAATGTTGGAATCCACTTTAAGTATTTTGAAAAGTAACAGTCAATTTGACGGTATGTTTTGATTTACTTTTTCCATTTTCCATTTGATTTACTTTACATTTTGATCAGTGACATTTCTTCCCTGTCATGTCCCACTTCCCTTTTTATGCTCCAGCAAGACCGTGAATTCATCTGTCCACACTCAGTAGATGCTGATTGACTGACCTCACGCCCTACATGTCTCGTCCGGGGCTTGCTGTGTCGGTGAGGGTGATGAGGGCATCCTAGGACAGAATGCAGGGTGAAATGAGCAGGCCCTCCTTCTCTCTGGTTCAAAGAGCTTCCTGGTTTATATGCAGAACCAGGGATGCAACTAAAATAACCTCCACAGTCTATCATCCTATGAAGTGTCGGAAGGAAGTGTGTGAAGGAAGAAGCAGACCTGAGATCGGTGGGTTCCTGCCCCAAAGAGGGATTCGTCACAAGGGCCGATCTGCCTGGAGGGCTGGGAATTCACAACCAGACCCAGAGCCTCCCACAGCCTCCAAGCACTGGGGTGGTTTCAGATGAGAAATGCAGCGGCCCCGTGGCATGTTCAGAGTCCGAGGCGCTCCCGCTGACGTGGACCGTGCGTTCCTCCAGAGGTCTCATTCCTTTCTTCTGCAACCACTGAGATTTATTGTGGTGTCCCCGTGGGAAAGGCATCTAGCGGGCCAGTAGCACTCCTGACCCCCAGGGGGTAAGATGGCCTGTGCAGAAAGACAAGAGATGGAAGACAGTGTGCATCCCCCAAAGAGCGGGCGCTCCTGCTGAGCTGGGGGTGAAGCCTGCGAAGACCCTGGCGACCCGCTCAAGCTGAGTATTTGTCCTGCAAGAGACGCATGTTGGATGCTGTGGATGCGAGGCTGGAGGGGCGGCAAAGCATAACCGTGCCAGGCCTTGGGTGCAGGGTACATCTGGGTAAGTTCTGGGAGGTCACTGAAGGCTGTCCATGAGGGCAGGGCTCCCCGGCTTCAGCTGCACTGACAGTGGCAGAAAAATCCCTGTGGAGGGAGGCGCCGTAGGAGGCTCAGAGGCACCCTGGCCTCCACCCTCTGGAGGCACCATAGGAGGCTCAGCAGCACCCCGGCCTCTACCCTCTGGAGGCGCTGTAGGAGGCTCAGTGGCACCCCGGCCTCTACCCTCTGGAGGTGCTGTAAGAGATTCAGTGGCACCTCAGCTTCCACCCTCTGGAAGTCAAAGCACCGCTCCCCAGTTGTGATACCCACAAATGTCTCCAGACGTTGGTGCACAACCCCTTCAGGCAGAATCGTCCCCGCTGAGAACCACCGGCGTGCAGACGATCTGTGAGAATGCTGTTTTAATAAAATGGCTCGGACAGCCATCTGGAGGGTGATGGGAAGAGAAGACCACTAAGGAGCCGGTGTGGCAGCTGTGAGCGAGCATGGCTGGCTGGGGAGAGGAGGGCCGGATGGTCACACAGTGACACGTGTGACACCGGACAGGGCCGGGAGGTGGGCTGGATGAGGGAGCAGCAAGGCGGGGAGGACGGATCACTGTCAGCACACAGATGTCAGGAAATGGGCATCCAGGGGCTGGGCTGCACCAGAAGCTTGGATCTCGACACCCTTTCAGGGGAAGGTCGGTCGGGAGCCACACGAGCCTGTCCTGTAAACGGAAAACTTTCTCAAGGAAGATGAGCCGGCCCGTCCGAGAGGAAGACCCAGTTGCTGGCGGAGTTGTGCGGCGTGCACAGAGGAGGTGGATTCCTGGCTTAAAGGACTCCTCTGTTTTCTGTCAAGGAATGACCGCCCTGACCGGCTGTCTCACTGTCCTGTTCCCTCACAAGTGCCCCGGTGATGGCATGGCCTTGCCCGTGGGGAGCGGGAGACCGCATCTGTAAGTATGCAATAAATACATGAGTTGTGGTGGCACCTGGAAGTCATTTACCAATCAGAGGAGGTGATAATTCAAGAGAGGGGTGTGGGTGTAGGGGAGGAGAGGTCTGACCCTGGGAGGGTGATGGGTCCCAGCCGGAGGGGAGGTCAGGAGGCCCCTGCAGGCAGGTCGGAGGGGGAGTCGGTGGTACAGGGCCCAGCCCTGTGGAGCCTCACCGGGTCACCGGCACGGCTGACACCCATCACCCCACACACAACGCAGCCATGATGTGTGACCTGCCAGGACCATGCCTCCTCCAGGAAGCCTTCCCAGGTGCTCAGCACCTCTCCTAGCAGGTTGTGCTCTGTTCATCTGCTTGCAGATTGGTGTCTCTCGCTGGACTCTGAACTCCTGAGGGTGGGGCCTCCATGGTGCTCATGTCTGTTTAACCCAAATGTCCTGAGTTCTCTGCACTCCCGGGTGAGGTCACCATAACCCACACCCTGCTTGCACCTGCAGGAAGGCGGGACTCTCAAATGCCCCATGTGTGCCCTCTTCCCCTTGCTTGGCTGCTGCTCTGGGTGACTGTGCAGAGGATCTGCTGCCCTGCCCCTTGTCTCCCTGCCTTCCCCTCCTCGATTTCTCACAGCCCAGCTGACAATAAGCCAGAGTATCTGCTGAAGCCTTGCTGAAGGTTGAAGTGACACTGGGTCAACACTGACCTAGACATAGAAAGCTTCAGAACACCAGCCTCTCAAGATCAGACATTGATGCTCTGGCGTCCTCCCTCTTTGCTTTGTCTCCGGGAGTCTTCCTCTGGCCATCGATCTTCTTGATTCTGGCACACAGGCATGCTTCCTGGGACCTGCTCCAGCCCAAACACCAGTCTCCCCTTCATACCTTCCTTCCCCTGGTGTTCCAGATGCTGTAACCTCTTCCCACGGCGGTGCTTCCCTCCCACGATGGCCCCTGTAGCATGGGCCATGGGCTCTGTGCCATGCCCAGCCACCCCCTGCTGTGCCTTTGCAAGAGCAGCAGTCCGTTTTATGGGTATAGCCACCCCCCCTTCTGTGGGGGATGCATTTCAAGACCCCCAATGGATGCCTGAAGCCACAGATAGCACCAACCCTATAGATTCTATGATTTTTCTATACATACATACCAATGATAAAATTTAATGCATAAACTAAGCACACTAAGAGCTTAACAACAAGAACTAATAACCAGGTAGGACAACTGCAGCAATCCACTGTAATAAAAGTGATGTGGGTGTGGTCGCTCACTCTCAAAATATGCTATTGCCCAGATTCACGCTCCTTGTGATGAGGCAGACGGTAAAATGCCCACATGACGAGGCAAAGCGGGGGAAATGGCATGGGCATTGTGCCATCGTGCTGGGCTACGCTGGCCCTCTGACCATGTGGCAAGGAGGATCGTCTGCCTCCTGACCGAGGTTAACTCTGGGTCCCTGAGATCGTGGAAACAGAAACCTCCGATGGGGGACAACTGTGTTCCAAAGTTGAATTGTTGTGCTACCCTTAGAGTACACGGGCCAGATGCAATCTGAGAAATACCCTCCCCTATGTTTTGCTTTTTCTTCACCTTATTAAGTTCAAGCACTGAACAAGGGTGTCTGGGACAGACGAAGTGAAGTGATGTTGGTTAGTTGAGTTGATGAGCCTGATTTCCTCCATTTTCCACTTTGGAGGGAGATGAAGCAGTATTTGTAACTTACTTAATGAAATAATGCAGAGGTGGTGGCCTGCACAAAATAGTGGTGAAGTTGTATGTATGTATCTTCTGACTCTGGCGTTTATTGAAGCTGCCCATTTGATCATTTTTCACTTGACTATCAAGATGCAATTCATGTCCTGAAAACGTGTTTGGTACCATTCAAAGAGGCTGGGCAGAGCAGGGGTGGGGGAAAGACAGCAAGAGACATAGGGTTAGGATTCCTTGTCTCAATTACGGGAAGCCAGGCCCGGCCACAGTTGTTGGGTGGAGAACAGTGAGTGAGTGGAGGGGAAATCTAGCAACAAGGACGGACATACAGTAACCCTGAGTCAAAGCTGATGGAGCTTCTGAGCCAGCCAGCCAGCTCCAGGTGAGCGATCCCGGGACAGTCACTGGCCCCCAAAGACTGAGGGGGCGGGTGGGAGTGACAGCCTCATGGGGGCGCAGGAGCTGCCAGGCGGAAACGGAGGGTGTTTTCCAGGGAGCCGCTGTGACCAGGGGGCTAAGAGAGCTTAAGCAAGTGTCAGCCAGTAGCGAGAGCTCAGTGTCGGCTGGAAAACCCAGGGTGGTCGCCAGACTGGGGCAGACCCCAAGCACGCACCGACAGGAGGATGCACGCATAAAGTGTGGGTCATGCTGTGCAGCCACCAGATGACCAGGCCACAGCTGTGCAAACATGGCAGGTTCTGCAAACTGTGCACTGTGCAAAAGCATGAGGACATAAGAGAATACATGGGTGTAATTCATCCACTCAAAAACAGTCAAAACAGAAGCATATGTTTTAGGTTTTAAATACATAGATGGTCAAACTGTCAAGCAAGGCAAGGAAATTATAGGGCTAAAGTAAGATAGCGAGTTCCCTCTGGAAGGGCTTTTTACGGTCGTGGGAATACCCTGTTTCCTCACCTGATTGGTGGTTACAAGAATGTTTGCTTTTTATTTACTAGTTAAATTGTCTATGTGTGTTTGGTGAACCTCTCTTTGTGTTCTATTTCATAACTTTTTTTTTTAAGTGGGAAAAAAAAGTAATCAAGTTAAAAGTCTGCAACTGATCCTTTTCAAGGAGCATTGCACATGCTGCTTTGTTTGCAAGCCATAAATGATGATATTGTCAGGCTTCCCATAGGTAAACCTGCAGACTTATTGGCCCACTTATTCAATCAACAAACAATACCCACCAGGAGCTTACTACCTGCTGGGTACTGTCCTAGCTTCTGAGGGTTTGGGTTTACTCCTCGCCCCTACTGCATCCTGCTAAACAAAATTATGACACCTGATGCTTCCCTCTTCCCCTAGAATTTCTGGAGGCTCAGAACTGAAGTTTGTCCTTATTTGTCGTAGCTTTCCCTCTTGGATAATTTTGGATATGATGATCTCACCCCCATTCCCACCCCACCCTTGGGTTTTGTAATATAAGCTGAGGTTATAATCCTTTTGTTTTGCAGGATCCGCCGCATTTTACTGGAATCCACTTCAAATCCTTTTGTGTTGCACATTGTCAGAGAAAATGAATACAAAACAAGATGCATCTTGGTCACTCCTCGGCCCCTCCCTCCCCACCTCTGTCCTGCTAGCACTGCCGCTGGCCCTTCCCACCCCTTCCGTAGACCCTCTACGAGAGGCAGTGCCCCGTACCTGGTGCATCTGGTCCGTTATACCTTTCAGACCTGCTGTATTTGCCAACCCCTCAGAGGCAGCACTGAGCACGTGAGCAGGGCTTACCTCTCTCATCAGTCACGGGCCCAGCAGAGCAGTCAACGACTTTGCCAAGGTGAGCTGTCAAGCAGGAGCGGGAGCCGAGTTAGTCCTGGACTTGTGGGCTGAATGCTTCCACCACCCCAGCAACGACAAACTGGAGAGGGCCTCAGACAGAAACACACATCCATTTGCTGTTTTGAAACACCCTGAAGCAGCTGTCAGAGAGCACATCACTTTGCTAGAAGATATCCTGGGAGGAAGCATATTTTAGCAGACCTGAATGTCAAATGACTGTTGGTGTGGGCAGAAAAGTTATTTAAAATACTGCCCCCAAATGAATGTGCTGGCTGGACCCTGGCTTGCCTGGCCACTGTGAGTAGCCTGGGGCTCAGTCCAGCTTTGCAGGGCACCGTCCACGGAGGGGCTTGTGACAAGGAGGGGCTGCAAAACCGGCCTTTTCTGCTCCCCTTGATGGGACAAACCTATGCAGGCCTCTTTGGGATTGAACCACGCCAAGGGTCCTGTTCCCTTTACGACTCTATGGGCTCCTGGGCCATTTCCAAGACATTAACTGGGGAGAGAAAAACGTTCATGGAGCTGAAGAAAAGGTGCCTTGATTATGTTGAGAGCCATTTCCAGTGTGACTGAAATAAGTTCGGGCTTTTCTGGGGTGATGGGCTGAGAGCTTTGTGGGCATGGCCGTACTTCATTGAGTCAGAATAAGATGCATTCAGAGCAACGGTGTGAAGTCCTGAAAATGTGCACGATTTCGGTGAAAACACAAACCCTCTAGCTTTTCTGGTATGTACACATGCACGCATGCCCACACCCGCACACACGTGCCAATGGTCCGTGAGCCTGTATGCACACACATGCAGGCATACACATACACACCGATGTGTGCACATGCTCAAACACACAACCCTCTGCCTAAATGGCTGTGAACAGGAAGGTCAGAAAGGAAAAGAAAGTAAGGTGGGAAAGGTGAATAGAGAAGACACTTCTCAGGAAACAGATGTCTTCAGTACGAATACCCAGAGGGGCTGGATCCAAAGTTTACGGCCCTTTATAAGAACAAGAACGCACTACCAAGGAGGATAAAGTCACGTCCAGTTTTGGAAGGGTTGGGGGTGCATGTGTGGCTGTGAAGCTTTAGTGTCACTAGGTTAGCAGCGAATGCACCTCTCACCAGAGGTGGTTTCATCCTTGTCACAAGTAAGTGCGCACATGGATCTGATTTTCCCACCATTTCTCCCTGGACCGCCTCAGGCCTCACTACTCCCCAGAGCCCACCTTGTAGCCCAGCACCTTCGTCCAAGGGGTGTCAGCTTCCTCCCCTTTGCCGCAGCCAGCGTGTTTACCCAGGGTGGGCAGGCCCCCCTCAGCCACCCGACTCCCAATCTCCCCTCTCTCTGCTCTTCACCCCTCACCTGCCTGCTATGGTGTCTCTGAGCTGAGCATCTGGGACTTCATTTGTTCCCCAGTCAAAAAACGTGGACTTTTATGAAAAGACCTCAGAAGGGAAGTTGTGCTTTTCAAAGGAGACCAATCCTGGAAGGTAAGTTTTCAGATGCCACCGAGTGAGCCTTTGGGGCTAAATTCCCCACACTGCACAAGCGGGCTGCCCTCCCTGTCTGTGGTTAAGAAGGAAAAGCCAAAGAGGAGCATGGGAAAGGGTTTCCAGGGCCACAGAAGACCTGCTTTCTAAGGCATGCTCCCAGAAACCCTGGGTCCCCAGGAAGCTGTGGCAGCAGCCCGAAGATGAATTCCAGAAGCGCTCCGACAGAGAGGCCATGTTGCTGCCCTGAATGCCTGGTGTGCAGCCGTGGGTTGTGTGTTTCCAAGTGAAAGGCATTGAGATGCAGTAACACCAACCCTACTGGACCTTGGGACTGATTGTTTTGTAAGGAGCAGTGGGTCAAACCTCTGCAGAACACAGGGTCAGGCAACGCTGCTCCCAGGGCATTTGGCAGAGTTTGGGGTTTGATTTTGCCCACTTCTTTGTGGGACACAAGGGCAGGCTGTCGTTGGGAGGGTGTAGGACCTTCCAATGATTGCTTCTTATAAACTCTGCTGTGGTAAGCCGCCGAGAAACGCGTAGAGAACATGTGTACGGGTGCCCATTCCTTTGGGCTGTCCAGCACCTGAGCTCCCTTCCTGAATGAGTCTTGCTGAGAAGCAGAGCCCACCATCCACCTAACGAAACTGAAAATGTAGGAAGCTCCTAGTTCCCTCAGCTTCCCTTACAGTGAAGGCAGGGAGTGGGGTCCGGGCTTGTCAGTCAGGCACAAGGCTCATGCCTACCAAGAGATACATACGATATCCTTCATGGCAGCACGGGAGCCCCAAGCTGGAAACAGGCCAGATGCCCACCAGCAGTAGAAGGTAAATGAGCCATAGTACATTCACGCAGAGGAGGATGACAAAATGAGGGAAGACATGTAAACAATGATGCATGCGGTGATATGGATGAATCTCACAGCCAGAACATAGAGTGAGGGAAGGTTGACCCAAGTACATACTGCGATGGCCTGTTTGAAGCTCAGAAACAGGCAAAATTAATCCATGATGAATATACTATATACACATGTAATCTCATTATTGTATATGTAATACATATATATGCATACTCTCATTATTATGTGTGTATAATTGTGTTATCGCTCATAATAATCCTGTGGTTAAGGTTCTGAGACTTTTAAAAATAGCTTTACTGAGGTATAATTGATAAAATAAACTGCATATTTTTAATATAATTTAATAAGTCTTGATCAATGTAAACACCTACATAACCGTCAGGACAATCAAGACAGTAAACACATCTATAACCCCAAAAGCGTCCTCATGCCCCGTTGTGGTCCATCTCCCACTCCAGCCCCTCCTTCCCCATTCTCCATCCTCCCACCATCCCCTGTCAACCACTGGTCTGCTTTCTGGCACTATACATGAGTTTGCATTTTAAAAGATGTTACATATTTGGTATCATACTCCATTCCTTTTAATTGCTGAAGAGTCTTCAATTATTTGGTCTGTCCTTTCACTGGGTGATGGATTTGTGTTGGTTCCAGATGGGGGCTATTATAAATAAAGCTGCTGAAAACTTTTTTGTACAGCTCTCTGTATGGACATAGGCATTTCTCCTTAGGGAACCAGGAGAGAAGTGGCTGGATTGTATAGTAGGCACATGTCGAACCATTCAAAAAACTGCAAAATTCTTTTCCAAACTGGACAGATCATTTGAGATTTCCAACAGCAGGGTATGAGAATTTTGTCCCTGCATATCTTTGCTGACACTTGGTATAGTCAAACTCTGATGAATGTAATGGGTGTGTAGGGGTATCTCACTGTGGTTCTGCTTACATTTCCCTAATGACTACTGATGTTGAGCATCTTTCCACTTTGCACGCTGTGAAGGGTCTGTTAAAATCTTTTGCCCATTTTTAAGACTCAAGTTGTTTATTTTCTGATTATTGAGTTGTGAGAATTCTTTATATATTCTGGATACTAGTCCTTTATCACATATATGTTTGGCAAATTTCTTCTTTTAGTTAGTGACTTATCTCTTTATTCTCTTAACAGTGTCTTTGATGAGCAGAAGTGTTAAATTTTGATGAAGTCCGATTAATCAATTTGTTATTATGTGTTGTAGTTTTGGTATCATATCTAAAATACCTTTGCCGAACCCAAAGTATCAAAGTTGTTCTCTACTATTCTAGAATTTTCATAGTAACAGGTTTTACACTTAGGTTTATGAAGCATTTTGAATTAATTTTTATATATAGTATGAAATACGGATTGAGGCTCTTATTCTTGCATATGGATATCTACTGTTCAGGCACTATTTGTTGAGAAGATTGTACTTTACTGAATTGTCATTGTATTTTGACCAAAAATCAATTTACCATGTGTGTACTTCTATTTCTAGGCTCTATTCTGTTCCATTGACCTATTTGTCTATCTTTACACCAAAACCAACTTGTTCTTCTTTGTCAACATGGTTGACTATTTCAGATCCTTGCGATTTCTATGTGAATTTTAGAATTAACTTTCAGTTAAAAAAAAATCTCTGCTCAGATTTTGATAGGGATTGTATTAAATCTATAGACCTATCAGGGAAAATTAATATCTTAATACTAATTCTTCCAACACATGAACAAAAGCATGTCTCTCTACTTATTTCTTCTTCAATTTCTCTCAGCAATTATTTTATAGTTTTCAGTGCATACATTTTGTATTTATTTAGTCAGATTAACTTTTAAGTGCTTCACATTTTTATGCTATTGTAAATTTTATTTTAGATGTCTATTTTCGATTGTTGCTAGTGTTTAGAAATACAGTTGATTTTCGTTAGCTCTAGTAATTGTTTGTATAGTTGCATTTAGAGTTACACAGATGAGGATGTCATCTGTGAATAAAAACAGTCTTCTCCTTTTCCAATCTGCATACCTTTTATTTCTTTTTCTTGATTGTGTTGGTTAGAACCTCCAGCACTATGTTAAACAGAAGTGGTGAAAACAGAAATTCTTGCCATGTTCCTGATCTTATGGGAAAGTTCTTTCTGTCACAGTCTTTTACCATTAGGTGAGGTTAACTGTAGAGTTTTTCACAGATGCCATTTATCAGTGCACTATGAGAAAGTGTCTTCTGTTCTTAGTTTGCTGAGATACTCTACTTGGAGTGCATGCTGGATTTTGAAAAATGCTTTTGATATGTCTGTTGAGAGATGATACGGTTTTTCTTTTTTAGTTTGTTAGTAGGGTGAGTTATACTGAGTGATTTTCAAATGTTAAGCCAGTTTTACAGTCCTGGGATCATCTCTGCTTGGTCATGATGAATGATCTTTTCTAGATATTTTGAATTCAATTAACTAAAATTTTCCTGAGAAATTTGCATCTATGTCCATGAAAGATATTTGTTTGTGGTTTTCTTTTCTTTGCCTTGTTTGGTATTAGGGCTTGGCACCAGGCCTGGCTTCATAGAACCAGTGGAGGAAGAATTCCTCCCTTTTCAATTTATAGAATTGGTATTCTGGGTGAGTTTGTAGAATCAGTTTTATCTCTTCCTTAAATGTGTGGTACAATTCAGCACTGGAGCCATTCTCCAGTCCTGGAGGGTTTTTCTTTCTTTCTTTTTTTTAATGGGGAGTTGGGGTAGGTTTAACTACAGCTTTAATTTCTCTAATAGATATAGGGCTACTCAGATTATTGTTTATTCTCCAGTAATATTTGGTAGTTTGTGTCTTTTAAGGCATCTGATCATCTCACCTAAGCTGTTGAATCGGCATAAGGTCATTTGTGATTGTATGAGGCTGAACAGCGTTCCCCTAAATTCACATTCACTGGAACCTCAGAAAGCCACCTTATTTGGTAATGGGATCTTTGCAGATGTAATTAACTAAGCTAAGGCCATACTAGATTAGGGTGAGCCCTAAATCCATTATGACGTGTCCTTGGAAGAAGAGGGGAATTTAGATACAGAGACACAGATACCCAGGGGAGATGTCATGTGGTGATGGAGGCAGAGATTGGAGCAGTAGAACTGTAAGCCAAGGAATGCCAGGATTGCTGCCACTGCTGGAAGCTAGAAGAAGACAGGAGAGGATTCCATCCACTCTCAGAGGGAAAACGACCCTGTTAACGCCTTAATTTTGGGCTTCTAGCCTCTAGAGCTGTGAGAGAATGAATTTCTGTTGTTCCAAACCATCCAGCTTGTGATTATTTTTTATGGCAGCCCTAGGAAATGAATACAATAATTTATTTTATCATCCTTTTAGTATCCACAGAATCTGTAAGGACGTCACCTCTCGCATTCCTGATATTAGTAATTTATGTTTTCTCTTTCATTTTTTCTGATCAGTCTGGCTTGAGATTTAGTCAATTTTATTGACCTTCTCAGAGAACCAGCTTTTAGTTTCATTGATTTTCCTCTATTGTTTGTTTTCTATTTCATTGATTTCCACTGTAATGTGTATTATTTCTTTGCTTCTACTGCTGTGTGTTTAATCTGCTTTTTTTTCTAGTTTCTTAATGCGAAATCAGAGGTCATTGATTTGAGACCCTTCTTCTCTTCTAGTATTTTAGATTAGTGCAATGAAATTTCTTTTCAGTACTGTTAGGCAGCATCTCACACATTTTGATGTGTTTTCATTTTTATTTAATTCAAAACAGTCTCTAATTTTCCTTATGATTTATTTGATCCCAGGGTTATTCAGAAGTGTGTTAGTTTCCAAATATTTAGAGATTTGCCAGTGATGCTTCAGTAATTGATTTATGTTTTAATTCCACTGTGGTTAGAGAATATACTTTGAGTGAAAATCTTTTTACATTTATCGAGACTTGTTTTATGGCTCAGAATATGACCTATCTTGGTAACTATTCTGCAGGCCTTTGAAAAGAATATGATTTTCATCAGTTCTTGGATGAAGTGTTACATAAATGTCAATTAGGGCAACTTGGTTGATAATGTTATTTAAGTATTCTGTATTCTTATTAATTTTCTCTCTACTTATTCTACCAGTTATGAATATGAAACCAAAATCTCTATCATTGTGGATTTCTCTATTTCTCCTTGTAGTTCTATCAATCTTTGATTCATGTATTTTGAAGTTTTTTTATTAGGTACATACATATTTAGTGTTATGTTATCTTGATGAATTGATTCCTCTATCATTATGAAATAACCTTTTTACTCCTGATATAATTTCCTCTGGAATTTACTTTATGTGACATTAATATGGGGAGTCTAGCTTTCTTTTGATCAATGTTAGCATCCTTTTAACCTAAGTATGTATTAATATTTGAAGATAGCATATAAGTGGGTCAATCTGACAATCTCTACTTTTTAACTGGGATGTTTGCAACATTTACATTACACTTATGATAATTAAGTATATAATTAATTAGTTAATAATTTATTTGATTATTTATTTGGTTAGCTTTAAATCAATCTGTCATCTTGCTATTTTGTTTTCTATTTCACCCATCTGTTATTTTTTCCTTTTGCTGCCTTCTTTTGAATCACAAAAAATGATGTTACCATATTTTCAAAACTGTAAATATATTTATTGAGTATTAAAAATTATTTTAAAAAATACATGCTGGTTATAAAACAAACATAAATGCATAGAAATATGAAAATATAAAGATCCCCTCATGGCTAATCTCTCCCCATCCTTTTCCCCACATCTACCAGAGATAAAATTACATGTAGAATGTGTTTATGGTATACATGTGGTCATGTGACTTAGTTCTGTTCTCATTCCACAAACATATCACAGACAGCTTTCCATGCCAATTTACTGACTGCGTTCTTCCGCAATGTTGCATCTGAATGTCCTATCCTTTATTTAGTCCTTTGGACTCATATTTAGGTTGCCAGCAATGTTTTGCTAGTATACAAAACGCTACAAGGGACATGCCTATACACTTCTCTGATTGTGCCAGATATTTTCCATTTACTCCTTTATATCTAGAGAACAAACTGGTGCTGAGGAAAGTTAAGTGACTTATTGAAATTCTACCTACCGCAGACAAGAGTTCATTACAGGCTGTGTCAATATGTATAATTGGGTTGTCCGTAACAATAATTTACTTTGCCACATAACCAACAGGCCAATCCATTTAAGCAATCAGCGTGCTTTTAAAAAGAGAGCAGACGGTCGGGCATGGCTGGGGGTGGACCACCCTGCTCAGGGATTTCAGTAATGGCACAGAATCCCTGAGTATGGAGTTTGCTTTGGGACTTGGGTAAAATCGGAGGTGTTTGGAGGTAGGGTGTGAGGAGGACTGGGGTGGTGGGGGGCGGTTAGGGTCAGGCCGTGACGTCTGTGCCGGGGCGTGGGGGGCTTAGCGCAGCATTCACGGCAGCGTGTGCTCCTGGCTCTAGTCCTTCGCTTCGCTGACGGCTTTGCGCTTCTTGTTCTTTCCAGGAAAGCCCTGGGCACTTTCCACGAGCTCCACAGCCCTGGAGCTCCACGGAGTTCACGCCGGTTCGGTTTCTCACCATTCAGGACTCCTTGATGGCACTTTCGGGGCTCCACGCAGAGCAGCTCGATTCACCAGCAAGCACAGAAGGGGTACCTGGCAGAAAAGCGAGCTGCAGAGGCCAACAGGCAGCCTCCCTCTCCACCCCTTTCTGGCTTTCCATGGTGGGCAGGCTCCTGCATGTGCTGGGAAGGCTGTCTGTCGCCCTTATTGCTCACTCTGGGGATCGGGGTGGGGGGGATGAGCTCTTGTCCCTCTGAAGTCCTGGGGAAATGGTGGGCCCTGCCTGGACCCGACGGCTCCCCTTCGTGGGGAGGGAGGGCCTGGCAAACGGCATGCCAGTTGTGTCCCTGTGGTGATGGTGGACTTTTTGAGGACAAACACGTGTGTTTGCCCAGCAAGTTACCTGGCCCTCTAGCAGGGCCTGGCACATAACAGGGTTCAGCAAGATGTTTTCCTGTTGAATTAAATGGAAGCACTAATTAAACCCCATCATTCTGGACTTCTTGAGTGTGTATGCCTAGCCCGCTCCTCTAAGTCCAGCATGTCTTCTAAAGAAGCCAGTGACCCTCTTCGTGTGGGTTCTTTATTCTTCAGGTTTCTGGGTTGCAGTGGTATTTGAGGGTGAGGGGCTTGGGGCTGGTGGTGGCAGTCACAGCAGCTCTGTGACAGTAAAGGCAGCAGATGATGCTCTGTGTCCTGCCTGCCTGGGCACATGTTTGCTCCTGCTTTGCAATATGACAAAGGTCTGCGCATCCTCCTCAGGGACCCCTTTGAGTGCAGAACTAACCCAGAGGCCACTGAGCATTGGCCTGATGAACGCTCCTCTTCTCTTTTGCCCCATCCTGTGGGGATTTGGCATGAGTGCAGCACACGCCTCCTGCCCTGACCTAATAGGGTCTTGAGACTTCCCTCGCCGCCCAAGCTGCTGACATGTAACCCAGCCTCGTGTCCCTCAGCCAGCTGCTACCCTGTTTTTCTTAAGTGTAAAAGCTCTTGGGATTCAGAAGGTCAGAGCTATTTCTGTTGCCTGCTCCAGACGTTGCTTTTTCTTCCAGAGAAAGTAAAAGGAAATGGTTGGTTTCTAAAAACTACAAAGGATATTGGAGGCATTTGGATGAACCTGCTTTCCTGGGAGCTCAGAGGACGACTTAATTAATCTGTCAAACAAGATCATTAATTTATCAAAAGCCATGGATTCCACTTGAGACAAGCTATTAGTCAAGAACACCTCAGACGTTATATCCTCCTTCACAGTCCCATATATGTAGCTTATCAAGCTTTGGCAATAAATCACATTTTTCTCTCTTGACAGAAGAAAAATCTATTTTTGGTAGTGTTTAGAGCAGAAAACCACATATTGATTTAAAAATATATATGATTAACTAAGTCCCCAAATTCAGCTATACTATGACAAAGAATAGAAAGGCACACATGGAAGTCAGCAGGGACAAAGGGAGAAAAACTCCAGGAAAAACCACTAAGCTGTCAGCAAAAAAAAAAAAAAAAAGAGCATTCGATGAAGCCATTGCAGAAGCACAGCAGGGGTACCCACTGGGCCCTTACACAGGGGCACAGTCCCTCCTCTGGGGAAAGAAAATGAAGAAACGATCACCCCTCTAGGACCCTTCTGGAAAAGAATTAGTGGCTCATGCACGGACAGCAGTGACTGGAGTCTAAGAGCACGAGGAGGAAGCAGCAGCCAGGATGCTGGGTGGAGGCCCACGTGGGATAATTTGCTCTTGTGCCTGTTGAGCAGGAGACCCCGTTCCTCTCTCCACGGAGCCCACTGGTGACCTTACAGCACCCAGACATTGCTCTCCCTGGCAAGGGTCAGTGAAGGACATGGCGTCTGCTTCATCACTCCCGTGCCAAGATGGACAGAGACACAGAAGCATTTTTCAGCCAGCTGGGGGCCTTTGCAGCTGTGAGCTCGGTGATTCTCACAGAGCGAATCACAAAGGCACACCCTCCTGGATAGACTAACACATTTTTACACATGGTTGCATCTGTTTCTCATACACCTGAGGATGAAATCATTGCTTCCTTTTTCTCTCACCATCTTCTGTGTTTCCTCTCACTGTTTTAGCTCTTTACTGAGCACACCCACATATGTTTCTAGGCCCACATCTTGACAGGGTCTTTTCATCCTTGTCTCTTTCTTGGAAAATAGTAGTTCACTTTGCCATGGTCTCCTCTCTTTCTCACCATTCTAACTAGCAAAATGAATTCAACAATTCATTGAAACCATCGAAACTATGATCAATGGGCTTCATCTCTGGTGTGCAAGGATCGTTCACCTTCTGCAGATCAACAAACATAATACACACAGTAGTACAATGAAAGATAAAAATCTTATGATCATCTCAATAGATGCAGGAAAAGCATTTGACCAAAGTCAATAGCATTTCACAATAAAAACTCAACAAATTGGGTATAGAAGGAATGTACCTCAACATAATAAAGGCCATACATGACAGTTCCACAGCTAACATCATATTTAATAGTGAAAGTTTGGAAGCTTTTCTTGTAAGATCAGGAACAAGACAAGGATGCCCACTCTCAATATTCTTATTCAACATAGTACTGGAAATCCTACCCAGAGCAATATGGCAAGAAAAAGAAATAAAAGGCCTCTGAACTGGAAAAGAAAGAAGTAAAATGGTTGCTCTGTAGATCATGTGGTCTTACATATAGAAAATCTAAAAGACTACATCAGAAAACTGGCAACTCGTCTCCTAGTCATATACGCAACAGAAGTACATGCATGGGGACAGCAGGAGACCATTGCACAAAAATGCTCACAGCAGCAATATATTAATAAGAGCCCCTAACTGGAAACAGCCCAAATGGATGTCAATAGAGTCAGTGACTAGACAACAGAAGGGATGAATATCCCTACCACAGAACGTATTCATGGAAGCAGTGGAATAGAACAAACAGCTGCATGTGGCATAAGGAATCTCACAACTGTATTCATACAGTTTAACAAACAGGAAATGTCAAAATAGCAGTAAGAGTCAGGAGAGCGGTTAGCTTAGGAAGGAGAATACAGAGACCAGGAAGAGCGTGGAGGTGATTCTGGGATGAGGCGATGATCCTTCCCTTGACCTGGATGAGCTTACATCACTGCTTGCTTTCTGGTGCTTTTTCGCTGTGTGTACCTTCCTGGTTTTTTAAGGCACTGGAGATGAGGGAATAAATAGTCGATCACCTCCCCATTACTGTCAGGGCTCCGATCTCAATCACATGCCTGAGCAAAGGCAAAGAGGGGCTGACCATGAATGCTTACCCCAATTTATTTTTATTTTTGTCGGGTTACAAAGTAGTATAAACTCATGGTCAGAAAATTAGGGATGTATAGTAAAATATGAAAAAGCAGAAATGAAATGTCAGTATCTCATCAGAGGTCACTGATACTTACATTTTTGGTTATTTCCTTTCAGATTTTTTTCTTTGCATTTTTCCATACTTGTCATCCCGTAATAGTTAAAAAAAAATCATCCTTCTTAAATCAGAGCATCTCAAGAATTCCATATGTTAAGAAAGCTTCTCTATTAGTACCTTTTGGGGACCCACATGTTGCATACAGTGCTTGTCCTACAATTATTCTTCCCTAACCAGAAATCCAGGTAACTCATAATTTTCCTATTTAATTGGTCAAAGTTTGTATAGGAGTATTGGCTTCTATTTTGGATTGTTTTCCTAGGTTAGATTACCTAGGAGGGAAATTTCTAGAATAAATATGAACATTGTAAAGGCTCTTGATAAATATTTTCACATTGCTTTTCTGAAAAGTTGGAAGAACAATTTATAATCCCACGGACACCCGCTACCATTTCTATGACCCTCCTGTGAGGAAACCATGGTGTAGAGCAGACAAGGGATTTTTATGCAGGACGATCAGGAGTGGCTCTGGCAGGAAAGGAAGGTGAGAGCGTTCACAGGGGCTGCGTCCCCACGTGCAATCCGCCTCAGGCGGCTGCACTGAGCCTCTGCCGGGGGCAGAGGCCTCTTCTCTGTGGCCCTGGGCCACTGTCTTCTGCAGTTCCTCATTACCACATTTGGGAGGCTTGGACAGCTGAGCCCTCACCAGCCCCTCCCCACCCCGGTCTCTCCCATCACACTCATGCACGTTCAGGCATGTATACACATATGCACTATACACCCCACAAAATACATGTACATATGGAAAAAGTCTATCAACTACAACCATTTTTACCCACACTTGTAAACGATCCTGTCCACTCCTGCAGCCTTCCCATCTATCTTTCCTGTTTTATTAGGGCAGCCTTATTAAAATGCTATTTTGGTGTTTGTAGCATGCATATATTTTTATTATACTACATCCATAACACCTCGTTGGGGGCATGGTGCTACAAATACAATACTCCTTTGCCACCGGGGCTAATAAAATTCTTGTTCTCTCCACTTCTCTTTTTGTCTTTTTATCAGAGCCAATGCACACAGCAAAAGAAGAGAACATCTATGAAATGTCCCACACATAATTCAGCACGTGAGCAACAAAATAAAGTGCAAAATAATGAAGTCCTGAAGATTTACCACTGCCTACAGTCTGGTGAGAACCCCTTTCTGTCCTCTTTCCATTTGCCAGTGGTTGGCCTTTACGTGTCCCCTGGACTCCCTCACCTTGAAAGGGCGCCAGTAAGTTTCTGGCAACAGATTTCACATTTGCTTTATTTTGATTTGGCAATCCATGCCTGACACCTGCCATGCGCTGAGTGGGAGGTGGGTGGGAGTACACCAAGGCAAATAAGTCACGGCCCCTTCCTCAGAGGGTCTCAGAGCCTGCAGGGAGGACAGGGGACAGGCGGGGCAGAAGGCCTGTGACCAGGGCAGGCCGTGGCTGGGAGTAAAGAATTGGCGCCGCCAGGGAGAAGGGGGCAAAAGCCCCCTGCCTGCATTTCCTCTAGTCCTTCATCTATTCCAGTAATCTCTACGAACCCTGCAGCAGAGGTTCCAGGAACTCAGCAAATCTGTCACCCCAGAACTGAGTCAAGAACAGTCTCCTCTCTGCCACTATTATAGGACCTCATGATATATTTTAAAATATATCTTGTATCTTTACAGACAACCACCTGTACTTCACTTAAAAGAAGAAAAAAAATCCCTGGTTATAGCACCTCATAATACATTCAAGAATATTTCTTGTTTCCTTATGGATGACTTCCCCTATTTTTCTTAAAACAGAGAAATTCCCAGTTACATTTATGTCATCTCACAATATTTGAAAATACCATTGCTCATCCCCTTACAGACACTGTCCTATATTTTTCTTCAGAGAAGGAGAGATCCCCAAGGGAAGGAGGATCGCAGGGCTGCTGTCCTCCTTTAAGCTTCGTTCTGGAGCGTGGCTGCTCCCCAGTCCCCAGAACACAGCTGAGGCTGACTCCGGACGCTCCCATGGGGAGGAGGCGGTGAGAGTCACACCCACGGTGGGCCTCTGGCCTCGGGTGGGTTGCTCCCAGAAGGAGGCGGATGGACCCATCGAGGTTGGGGCACCCTGGTGCGTGTTTGAAGAGATGTGTTTCACAGAGACCCCAGGTCTTTCACTCAGGGACTCCGTGAAACCCAGAGCCACGGGCACCTCACGTCCAGGAACCAGAAGCTGGCTTCCCGGCAGAGGTCAGACCCTCAAAACCATCTCTGAGAGGTAGGATCGTATTTCACACTTATTTCTCTGAATACTCTGAAGAGGTCAATGAACTAAGCGGTCACAAATGCCTGATGTAGGCCCAGCACTGGGGCGGCTCTGGAAATCCTTGCGAGATCCTCCTACAGGACACCCCTGTGCCGTCACAGGGGACATGCTGAAGAGTCGCTGGGCGCGGGGAGCTGCTGCAGACGGGTGTGAGACCCGGCCTCTCTGGGGGTGCCTGCTGCAGAGGCAAGGACTGAAAACGCACGGAAAGCTTGAGTTCTGTTTCCTAGGGCCTGGGCCTGCCCAAACTGCCGGCAAGGAGGGCCACACGCCGGGGGCTTTGAGAACGGCCATTTCCACCGCTTCCGGAGGCTGGAGTCTGAGATCAAGGCGTTGGCGGGGTGGGGTGGCTCCTCCCGAGGCCCGTCTCCTTGGCATGCAGGTGCCGTGGGCTCAGTGTCCGCGCACGGTCTCCCTCTGTGTGTGTCTGTGTCCGATCAACGGTTTTATAAGGACACCAGGCACATTGCATTAGGGCCACCCTAACGGTCCCCTAATTAAATGCCCTGCCTTCAAGCGCAGTCACATTCTCCAGTACAGGAGATCAGGGCTTCAACATGAGAATTTGGGGGGACACAATCCAGTCCATAACACTGGTTATAATAATTAAATGAGGCCTTGGTTGAAAGTCTACCACACACTAAACACTGTATCTACCCCACCTTGTGACTCCCTCGCCCAGTCTTAACATAACCCTCTTGAGAAAACTGGAGATGAGGGAATTTAAGTGACTAAGCAGGAAAGAAAATTCTAGCAGCAGAATTTAAGTTTAGCTTTACCTGCATCAAAATTCCTCACCATAGCTAAGTCTCTGGGAAGTCAGTGGCGGAAGCCTGGTCTTGAGCAAGAGTTCTGTGCCCATCAATCAGTGCGGGTACCTTGCAGACGGCGAGGTAGGAGGGGCATTCTGCCCTCTGGCCTTGACTGTGCGTGCCCAGGGGTGCCAGAGGAGCTGTGCGGTGGTGGCGGGCAGATGTGTTTAGAGAGCTTGGCCATTGTCCACCTCTCTGCCCCTCAACAAGCTCTTCCACATCTCCCAAGTTATTCTGTTTTTCCATTTGTGAAACCTTTCAAGGGGGAGTGACAGGAGATAAGACACGTGGAGTACCTGGCATGAGGTACATGCCTTCTTCACTGCTGGGAAAATAGGTTACCTCTCGCCCAGTGGGAATATTAATAGTCACCCCTCTGGACTTCTGAGCTCTGAGATGAGAGTGCGTATGGCAAACGCGGTGCACGCTCGCTAGGAGCAGAAGCCCTTGTTGCTGTTTGTCTTTCCTCCCCCCCTCCCCCACCGTCCCACTGCCTCTTGTCCACCCCCCATTTCTTCCTTGTAGACTCTGCTCATCTATTCCAAGTCCCACCCCAGCCTGGTGGTTCCTCACTATTCTCAAGGGCTACTCTGCTTCAACATGGATGGATTCTCTGCCCATTTCTAGGAGCACCTTATTCTAAGGGGCGGGTGTCTCTGACCAAGACGACCCATCATATCCGACCCTCAGAGAAAACCGTCGGCAACTTCACAAGACGGCATCAATCAACCAAGCTAGGGCTGGCAGCTAAGACAGTTAACTTCTGATTAATTAATTTAATCAAGACTCTGCCAACTCATAAATCGTTCAGGCATGCCATTAACTCAAAAGATCTCTTGTTGGCTAACTGCTTAAGTGATTTCAACAAATGTGTTCACAGGCAATTGGATTCCCTGCTATTTATGTCTCTATCAACAAGAGAATGGTGCATGAATGTGTGAAAAAAAAATAGAGTGGAGCAACTTAGGTTTTGATCTGGAACTTGTAAAATGGAAAAGTGGATTCCTAGCATGCTCTAGCCCAGGGTCCTCAAGCCACATCAAAAGCTTGAGTCCTTCCCCTCTTGCCTCTAAAGAGTTAGAAATATGGAGGTAGAATTAGGAAGAAATAAAGATAAAGATGAAGGGAGGAGGAAAGGGTGGGTAAAACTACCTGGGTTTATTTATCGAAGTAGCATCAATATTCCATTGACTGTCTCTGTAGTTTGCTCCCAGAGAACTTGCCAGGACTGCACTGCTGAATCCGCACATCCTCCCTGATGTTCCAAATGTCGCTTAGATAATGGCTTCATTGATCGGAATCCTAGCTCGGGCCGACCAGCCGTCTGCCCTACACAGCTTCACTGACTGGGTGCCTGGGCTTTGGGGTTGCTCCTGAAGTGTGACCCCAAGCACTTCCCCTGTTTTCTTTTCTGGCAGCTGATGATTTTCACCCTCTGTATCTCACACATTTTTAGGCTCTGTCTTGCCAATGGGTTTCAGCTCTGAACAAGTTCACTATGGATTCAATGAGACCAGAAAAATGATGAGGGAATGTTCCTGGGGGGAAAGGGTTTATGCCCAACTTTATTCCCATGGTGGCAGGTCAAGCGCAGGAATATGGTCCACTCAGAGGGAGTCTGCAGTCAGCAAGCCAGTCTCTGCCCTGGGCCCCTCCACCCCTGCAGCCTCTCAGTCTCTGTCCTCGGTGCTGCCACCACTCCAGCCTCTGCCTGTCTTTCATTCTTGGAATGAACCCAATTTGTAATGATATAGTATCTTTTTTAAAATATTGCTGGATTTGGTTTTTGCTGATATGTTATTTAGGATTGTTGCACAATTAATGAGTGACATCAGTCTATACATTTCCTTTTCTAAACTGTTTTTGTGGGGTTTGGAATCGAGTTCACACTGGTTTGTAAAACAAGAGACATTCCCTCTTTTTCTTTTCTTTTGCAAGAGTTTTCATTCCCTATATACAGGCATTACATTTATATTAGGTTATCATTTGGCAGTGAAGTCATCTAGGACCATGATTTTCTTTGTGGAAAGGATATTTTTAAGTTTTTAAAAAATAACAATAATGATTTTGAGGTATAACTTACAAAGAGTAAAAGTCACTCTTTTTAAATGTGCAGTTGAATGAATTTTCACAAGGGTGTACAGTTTGTAAAGTTGTGAGACTACCACCAGGATCCATATGTAGAATGTTCCCATCATTCCAGGAAGTTCCCTTACACCCCTCTGTTGTCTATCTTTCACTCCGCCCCAAGTCCCAAGCAACCCCTGCTTAACTTCCAACCCCTCATCCTATCTCATTGTCTTTCCCAGAATGCCAGACAGTAGGTCCATATGGTATTTTTGCTGTTTTCACTGCACACAACGCCTGTGAGAGCCATCATTTCTACAGTTGTCGCATGTGTCAGGGTTTTGTTCCTCTGTGTTGCTGAGTGTTGCTAGTCAAGTAAATGGAAGAAGCAGTTTGATTGTTCATCATTCAGCCCTAGATGAGCACTTGAGTTCTTCTGTAAAAGGGTCTGCAAACATTCGTGTGCAGGTCTTTATGTAGGCATACCTGGGAGTAAATAGCTAGGAGGGATATATATTTCATACACACCCTAAGTAAGTACTTAGAAATGGAATTGCTGGGTCATATGGGAAATATCTTTATAAGAAATAACCTCAGACCAGGAGCCAAGATGGCGGCGTGAGTAGAGCAGCAGAAATCTCCCCCCAAAACCACATATATCTATGAAAATATAACAAAGACAACTCTTCCTAAAATAGAGACCAGAGGACACAGGAAAACATCCAGACCACATCCACACCTGTGAGAACCCAGTGCCTCACGAAGGGCATAAGATACAAGCCCCGGCCCGGCGGGTCCCGAGTGCCCCTCCCCACATCTCCCAGTGGGTGGAGAGGAGTCAGAGCAGAGAGGGAGAGGGAGCCCAGGACTGCTGAACACCCAGCCCCAGCCATCTGCACTGGAGCGCAGACACAGTGCATGCGCGGGGCCCTGGATACTAGGGAAACAGGGCAGCAAGAATGGTGAGTGGGTACCGGAGGCTGGCGCTGGAGGACAAAAGAAAAGCGAGTGGCCATCTTTTTTTTTGTTGTTGTTGTTGTGGTGAGTGCTTTTTAGAAGTCTTAAAGGGACAGGAACCCCAATACTAGGGAAACAGGGCAGCAAGACCGATGAGCGGGTATCGGAGACCGGCGCTGGAGAACAAAAGAAAAGCAAGCGGCCACCTTTTTTTTTTTGTTGTTGTTGTTGTTTTGTTTTGGCGAGCGCTTTTTGAAAGTCTTAAAGGGATAGGGACCCCAATATTAGGGAAACAGGGCAGCAAGACTGGTGAGCAGGTGCCCAAGTCTGATGCCAGAGAATAAAGAAAAACGAGGGACCATTTTTTTTTTTTTGTGGTCGTTTTGTTTTGGCGGGTGCTTTTTGGAAGTCTTAAAGGGGCAGGGCGGGACACTTAGTCCAGAGGTAGGAAATCCGGGGATCTCTGGGCACTCTAATCCCCTGGGCTGCAGGGAGCACAGAGGCCCCTTACGGAGATAAATAGCCTCCCAGCCACTCCCCATCCAATGCAACTCCCCCACTTTGAAGCAGCAGCCCGAGCCAGGCCACGCACACAGCAACAGTGAGATAAACTCCATAGCAGCCAGGCAGGAAGCAGAATCCCTGTCTGCACGAAGCTACCCAGCACAAACCACTAGAGGTTGCTATTCTCCCAGGAGAGGAAGGCCACAAACCAACAAGAAGGGAAGTTCTTCCAGCCGTCACTAGTCCCAGCTCTGCAAACTATTCCTATCACCATGAAAAGACAAAATTACAGGCAAACCAAGATCACAGAGACACCAGAGAAGGAGACAGACCTAACCAGTCTTCCTGACAAACAATTCAAAATAAAAATCATAAACATGCTGAAAGAGATTCAGAAAAATACGCAAGAGCAATGGGATGAAGTCCGGAGGGAGATCACAGATGCCAGAAAGGAGATTACAGAAATGAAACAAACTCTGAAAGGATTGATAAGCAGAATGGATAAGATGCAAGAGGCCATTGATGGAATTGAAACCAGAGAACAGGAATGCATAGAAGCTGACATAGAGAGAGATAAAAGGATCTCCAGGAATGAAACAATATTAAGAGAGCTGTGTGACCAATCCAAAAAGAACAATATCTGCATTATAGGGGTACCAGAAGAAGAAGAGAGAGGAAAAGGGACAGAAAGTATCTTGTAAGAAATAATTGCAGAAAACTTCCTCAAACTGGAGGAGGAAATAATCGAACAGACCACGGAAATACACAAACCCCCAACAGAAAGGATCTAAGGAGGACAACACCAAGACACATAATAATTAAAATGGCAAAGATCAAGAACAAGGAAAGAGTTTTAAAGGCAGCTAGAGAGAAAAAGGTCACCTATAAAGGAAATCCATCAGGATAACATCAGACTTCTCGACAGAAACCCTACAGGCCAGTAGAGAATGGCATGATATATTTAATGCAATGAAACAGAAGGGCCTTGAACCAAGGATAGTGTATCCAGCACGACTATCATTTAAACATGATGGTGGGATAAAACAATTCCCAGACAAGCAAAAGCTGAGGGAATTTGCTTCCCAAAAACCACCTCTACAGGGCATCTTACAGGGACTGCTCTAGATGGGAGCACTCTTATAAAGAGCACAGAACAAAACACCCAATGTATGAAGAATGGAGGAGGAGGAATAAGAAGGGAGAGAAGAAAAGAATCTCTAGACAGTGTACATAACAGCTCAATAAGCGAGATAAGTTAGGCAGTAAGATATTAAAGAGACTAACCTTGAACCTTTGGTAACCATGAATTTAAAGCCTGTAATGGCAATAAGTACATATCTTTCAATAGTCACCATAAATGTAAATGGACTGAATGCACCAATCAAAAGACACAGAGAAATAGAATGGATAAAAAAGCAAGACCCATCTATATGCTGCTTACAAGAAACTCACTTCAAACCCAAAGACATGTACAGACTAAAAGTCAAGGGATGGAAAAACATATTTCAGGCAAACAGCAGCAAGAAGAAAGCAGGGGTTGCAGTACTAATATCAGACAAAATAGAGTTCAAAACAAAGAAAGTAACAAGAGATAAGGAAGGACACTACATAATGATAAAGGGCTCAGTCCAACAAGAGGATATATCCATTCTAAATATATATGCACCCAACACAGGAGCACCAGCATATGTGAAACAAATACTAACAGAACTAAAGGGGGAAATAGACTGCAATGCATTCATTTTAGGAGACTTCAACACACCACTCACCCCAAAGGATAGATCCACCGGGCAGAAAATAAGTAAGGACACAGAGGCACTGAACAACACCCTAGAACAGATGGACCTAATAGACATCTATAGAACTCTACATCCAAAAGCAACAGGATACACATTCTTCTCAAGTGCATATGGAACATTCTCCAGAATAGACCACATAGTAGCCCACAAAAAGAGCCTCAGCAAAATACTGAAGTTCTACCAACCAATTTTTCAGACCACAAAGGTATAAAAGTAGAAATAAATTCTACAAAGAAAACAAAAAGGCTCACAAACACATGGAGGCTTAACAACATGCTCCTAAATAATCAATGGATCAATGAACAAATTAAAATAGAGATCAAGGAATATATAGAAACAAATGACAGCAACAACACAAAGCCCCAACTTCTGTGGGATGCAGAGAAAGCAGTCCTAAGAGGAAAATATATAGCGATCCAGGCACACTTGAAGAAGGAATAACAATCCCAAATGAATAGTCTAACATCACAATTATCGAAATTGGAATAAGAAGAACAAATGAGACCTAAAGTCATCAGAAGGAGGGACATAATAAAGATCAGAGAAGAAATCAACAAAATTGAGAAGAATAAAACAATAGCAAAAATCAACGAAACCAAGAGCTGGTTCTTTGAGAAAATAAAATAGATAAGCCTCTAGCCAAACTTATTAAGAGAAAAAGAGACTCAACACAAATCAACAGAATTGGAAATGAGAACGAAAAAATCACGACAGACTCCACAGAAATACAAAGAATTATTAAAGACTACTATGAAAACCTATATGCCAACAAACTGGAAAACCTAGAAGAAATGGACAACGTCCTAGAAAAATACAACCTTCCAAGACTGAGCAAGGAAGAAACACAAAAGTTAAACAAACCAATTACAGGCAAAGAAATTGAAATGGTAATAAAAAAACTACCCAAAAACCAAGCACCCTGGCCGGGTGGATTTACCTCGGAATTTTATCAGACATACAGAGAAGACATAATACCCATTCTCCTTAAAGTTTTCCAAAAAATAGAAGAAGAGGGAATACTCCCAAATTCATTCTATGAAGCCAACATCACCCTAATACCAAAACCAGGCAAAGACCCCACCAAAAAAGAAAATTACAGACCAATATCCCTGATGAATGTAGATGCAAAAATACTTAATAAAATATTATCAAACCGAATTCAAAAGTATATCAAAAGGATCATACACCATGACCAAGTGGGATTCATCCCAGGGATGCAAGGATGGTACAACATTTGAAAATCCATCAACATCATCCACCACATCAAGAAAAAGAAAGACAAAAACCACATGATCATCTACATAGATGCTGAAAAAACATTTGACAAAATTCAATATCCATTCATGATAAAAACTCCCAGCAAAATGGGAATAGAGGGCAAGTACCTCAATATAATAAAAGCCATATATCATAAACCCACAGCCAACATTATACTGAACAGTGAGAAGCTGAAAGCTTTTCCTCTGAGATCGGGAATTAGAGAGGGATGCCCACTCTCCCCACTGTTATTTAACATAGTACTGGAGGTCCTAGCCACGGTAATCAGATAAAACAAAGAAATACAAGGAATCCAGATTGGGAAAGAAGAAGTTAAACTGTCACTATTTGCAGATGACATGATACTGTACATAAAAAACCCTTAAGACTCCACCCCAAAACTACTAGAACTGATATTGGAATATGGCAAAGTTGGAGGATACAAAATTAACACACAGAAATCTGTAGCTTTCCTATACACTAACAATGAACCAATAGAAAGAGAGATCAGAAAAACAATTCCATTCACAATTGCATCAAAAGAATAAAATACCTAGGAATAAACATAACCAAAGAAGTGAATGACCTATACTCTGAAAACTACAAGTCACTCTTAAGAAAAATTAAAGGGGACACTAACAAATGGAAACTCATCCCATGCTCATGGCTAGGAAGAATTAATATCGTCAAAATGGCCATCCTGCCCAAAGCAATATACAGACTTGATGCAATCCCTATCAAATTACCAGCATCATTCTTCAATGAACTGGAACAAATAATTCAAAAATTCATATGGAAACACCAAAGACCCCGAATAGCTAAAGTAATCCTGAGAAGGAAGAATAAAGTGGGGGGATCTCACTCCCCAACTTCAAGCTCTACTATAAAGCCATAGTAATCAAGACAATTTGGTACTGGCACAAGAACAGAGCCACAGACCAGTGGAACAAACTAGAGACTTCAGACATTAACCCAAACATATATGGTCAATTAATATTTGATGAAGGAGCCATGGACATACAATGGC
Source organism: Manis javanica (assembly GCF_040802235.1). Classification (NCBI taxonomy): domain Eukaryota; kingdom Metazoa; phylum Chordata; class Mammalia; order Pholidota; family Manidae; genus Manis; species Manis javanica. Next base: position 81,445,603 of record NC_133168.1, read on the forward strand.
AAAATGACAGTCTCTTCAACAGATGGTGCTGGCAAAACTGGACAGCTACATGTAGGAGAATGAAACTGGACCATTGTGTAACCCCATATACAAAAGTAAATTCAAAATGGATCAAAGACCTGAATGTAAGTCATGAAACCATTAAACTCATGGAAAAAAACATAGGCAAAAACCTCTTAGACATAAACATGAGTGACCTCTTCTTGAACATATCTCCCCAGGCAAGGAAAACAACAGCAAAAATGAACAAGTGGGACTATATTAAGCTGAAAAGCTTCTGTACAGCAAAAGATACCATCAATAGAACAAAAAGGAACCCTACAGTATGGGAGAATATATTTGTAAATGACAGATCCGATAAAGGCTTGATGTCCAAAATATATAAAGAGCTCACATGCCTCAACAAACAAAAATCAAATAATCCAATTAAAAAATGGGCAGAGGAACTGAACAGACAGTTCTCCAAAAAAAGAAATACAGATGGCCAACAGACACATGAAAAGATGCTCCACATCACTAATTATCAGAGGAATGCAAATTAAAACCACAATGAGACATCACCTCACACCAGTAAGGATGGCTGCTGTCCAAAAGACAAACAACAACAAATGTTGGCGGGGCTGTGGAGAAAGGGGAACCCTCCTACACTGCTAGTGGGAATGTAAATTAGTTCAACCATTGTAGAAAGCAGTATGGAGGTTCATCAAAATGCTCAAAACAGACTTACCATTTGACCCAGGAATTCCACTCCTAGGAATTTACCCTAAGAATGCAGCAATGAAGTTTGAGACAGATGAACCCCTATGTTTATCGCAGCACTATTTACAATAGCCAAGAATTGGAAGCAATCTAAATGTCCATCGGTAGATGAATGGATAAAGAAGATGTGGTACATATACACAATGGAATACTACTCAGCCCTAAGAAGAGGGCAAATCCTATCATTTGCAGCAACATGGATGGACCTGGAGGGTATTATGCTCAGTGAAATAAGCCAAGCGGGGAAAGAGAAGTACCAAATGATTTCACTCATCTGAGGAGTATAAGAACAAAGGAAAAACTGAAGGAACAAAAGAGCAGCGGAATCACAGAACCCATGAATGGACTAACAGGTACCAAAGGGAAAGGGACTGTGGATGATGGGTGGGTAGGGAGGGATAAGGGGGGGAAGAAGAAGAGGGGTATTAAGATTAGCATGCATGGGGGAGTGGGAGAAAGGGGAGGGCTGTACAAGACAGAGAAGACAAGTAGTGATTCTACAACATTTTGCTATGCTGATGGACAGTGACTGTAAAGGGGTTTATAGGGGGGACCTGGTATAGGGGAGAACCTAGTAAGCATAATATTCTTCATGTAAGTGTAGATTAAAGATAACAAAAAAAAGAAAGAAAAGGGGGATTACTCCCTGATAGGATAAAACTAACTGTAAATCAACGATTAATGCATGCTTTAAATATCCTTAATTTTGATCACTTAAAGGGTGTCAGATGATCGGCTACGGAGGTACACTTTTCTGATAATATTGCTTTCTCTTAAAAAAAAAAGCAGTTCCTGTGTGGTGACCTCCAATGAGTTCTACACAATGGTATAAAGGGCATATCAAAGTGTGGGCAAAGGGTCTGTTTGTGTTTATACATAGGATCAAAGCCTAATTTGGCTACCCAGAAAATGAATTAAGATATGATATGAAGAAGAACTTCCAACACCAGCACTCTCTGGAAGAGTCATACCAGAAGATGATCATCAAAAAACCTCAACAGAGACCCAGGTGATGCTGCAATTGTAGCTGCATTCATCCCACCAGTTCCTGGACTTGCCATTGGAATGAAGAAGGAGATAGCTAAGCTGGCCTGTGCATACAGTAAAACAACAAATTTGACTGGATCTATACTGTTGGAACTCAACCAAGAATTAGGAGAAGTGCAAGTTGTAGTGCTCCAAAATCTTGCAACTAAAGACTCTCTATTGTTAAAAGAACATATGGGATGTGAACAGTTCACAGGAATGGGTTGTTTTAATTTGTCTGATTTCTCTCAGACTGTTCAAGTACAGTTGGACAATATCCATTATATCATAGACAAATTTCACAAATGCGTAGTGTGCCTAACTGGTTTTCTTCACTTCACTGGAGATGGCTGGTAATTATAGATCTGCTTTGGTTATGTAACTGTATTCCTATTATGTTAATGTGTGTGTGCAATTTAATTAGTAGTTTAAAACCTATACATGCTTAAGTTACTCTACAAGAAGATGTGTCAAAGAAATAATCAATCTTCCCATGTTTTCTTCCATATGCTACCTCTATAGCTTTTCTTCTTCCTTCCTAATTACAACCCCTAAATAGAATTCGTGCCTCATATCGAATTTACCGAGTATCATAATTCCTCCAAGTGGTAAAGATACCTCAAGACAAATGCTGGGCATAGAAGCCATAGGGCATAAATCTGCAAAGAAGTAAAAAGCTAACCTTTTCAAACAATATGGCTTCTCTCTCACTTACCAACTTTACATTTCCCTGTATGGCCGTGGAAGATGACTGGTTAGCCAGAGACGGGTAAGATTCCTCAAGGGAGGAACAACCTAAGACAGGCACAGTCGCCGGGTGGCCATCAGGTGAGAAATTGGGGATCAACAGAGGTGAGGCTTAGAACCTCACCCCCACTGTTTTGAGAGAAATCTTCTGCATCCATGGATGTTTTATTCCCCTTGTCTAGCTTGGATTAACACATAGTCTACAGGCACACACCTGATCATCTACATTTGCTCTCTTACAGCACTAAACTATGTTTTCTACCTTTATCTTGCATCTACCTACCACTTCAGCATTTTATTAAAAAAATAATAATAGTAAAGGGAGAAATGTGGGATTCACATATAAATCAAGTATAAAAATCAAATGAATATTCATATTTGACCTGATTGTTTTTAGTTCATAATGAGTGATCAAAACCGAAAGTTTCTGTGATGAATGCCCTTGCACTGTTCACCATGTAAGAACTTATTCACTATGTAAGAATTTGTTCACCATGTAAGAACTTGTTTGTTATGCTTCAGAAGATTGGAGACTTACGAGAATTAGGCTGGGGGTGGATTAATGATTGTGCATTGAGCATTGACTCCCCTATACAGAATTTTATTGTGTTAACAACCCTTTGATCAATAAATATGAGAGATGCTCTCTCAAAAAAAAATAAAAATTTATTAAAAAAAAAAAGAAATAACCACACTTTCCCAAAGTGGCTATGCTGTTTTGTATTATCATCAGCATCCTCACCAATACTGATTTTTAAAAATTTTTTTATTAAGGTATTATTCATATACACTCTTGTGAAGGTTTCACATGAAAACACAATGTGGTTACTACATTTACCCATATTATCAAGTCTCCACCATACCCCAATGCAGTCACTGTCCATCAATGCAGTAAGATACCACAGATCCACTATTTGCCTTCTCTGGGCTACACTGTTTTCCCCATGATCCACCACACCATGTGACCAATACTTTATTTTGTAAGTTTCAAAAACCCCAGCCATTTCAGCTTTGGGGGTTTTAATATGCCCTTTTGTAATGAAAAATAATACTTAGCACCTTTTCATGCTCTTATCTGCCATACTTATAACTTCTTTAGTGAAACATCTATTCAAATATTTTGCTCAGTTTTTAAAGGGTTGCCTTCCTATAATTTAATTGGAAGCGTTTTATATATTTTAGGCACAAGACCTTAATCAGATACATGGTAAACAAATATAAACAAATATTTTCTTCTAACCTATGGCTTATTTTTTCATTATAAAGAAATTTCATTATAAAATATCAAATTTTGATGAAGTCAAATTTACTTTTATTTTACGGTCCATGTTCTTAGTGTCTTATCTCAAAACACTTTGCTTACTCCAAGTGACAAAAGATACACCTGTATTCTAGAAATTTTACATTTTTAGCTCTTCCATTCAAGTCTATGATTTGAGCTAATTTTTGTATCTGCTGTAAGTGTTCAGGTTCCATTGAGAGTATGTCAAAGAGACTGTCATTTTTCCACTGAGCTGCCTTGACATCTTTGTCAAATTCAATGGGCTATATGTATTGTGGGTCTATTTCTAGACACTCTATTCCTACATGTCTGTTTTTATGACAAAACCACATTCTCTTGATTACTGTGGCTTCACAGTCAAACTTGAACTCAATGTTGGGGATCCTCTGAGTTTGCTGTTCTTTTTGAAAACATCTGCTATCCCAAGCATGTTTTTACAATTATCTTATCAGTTCTTACAGGGGGAATAAAAAATGCCTGCTGGGACTTTGGGTTTGCACTGAATCCACAGATCAATTTGGAGAGAACTGATATCCTAATAATGGGTTTCCTATCTATAAACATGATATACCTATACATTTATTTAGACCTTCCTCAGTTCCTATCAGAAATGTCTTATCATTTTTAGCAGCCAAGGTTTGCACATGTCTTGTGGGATCTATCCCTAAATATTACATATTTAAATGCTATTAAAATGTTTTTTAAAAATGTCAGTTTCCAGTGGGTTGCTGCTGGTATACAGAAATAAAATTGGTTTTTGTATTGACTTTTATATCCTATGACCTTGCTAAATCCACTTATTGATTGTAGCTTTTTTGGCAGATTCTTTGAGATTTTCTACAGGGAAGAGGGCGTCCTGTGTGATCAAACACAGGTTTCTTTCTTTCTTTCCATTGTGTATGCTCTTTGTTTCAGATGTTGTGCTGTTTGCACCGGGCAGGTACTGGCCTCCAGGACAGCATTGTGTTTAGCTGCTGACCGCAGGCGTCCTTTCTGTGCCCAGCCTTACGAGGAACACTTCGTTTGCTCACCATCAAATAGGAGGTTAGCCGCAGGTTACTTCCCTTCTAGTTCTAGTTTTCTGAGTTTTTATCATGAACGGAAGTTGAATTGTCAAATGCTTTTTCTGCATCTCGTGAGTTAATCACGTGGGTTTTTAATTTTTAAATCTGTATTTTAAATTGAAATGATTGACTTTTAAATGTTGAACCAACCAAGCATTCTTAGGATAAGCTCAACTTGTCTTTTTAAAAAATATATACTGTAGGATTCAGTTTGATAATATTTTATTGAGCATTTTTGCATTTACTTGCACCCTGGATATTAGTCTCTAATTGTTTTTGTCTCATTAATATCTTTGTCTGGTTTTGGTGTCAGGGTAATGAATACCGGCCTCTTGAAGGAGCTGGGAAATGTTCTTTTATTTTCTGGAGGATTTTATATAGAATCAGCATTATTTCTTTTGTAATTGGCAGCAGTCACCAGTGAGGCAATCTGGATATATAATTTTCCTGATGGAGAGGTTTTCAATATGAATTCATTTTCCTTAATAGATATAGGGCTATTTAGGCACTTTTTATTTATCTGTTGGTAATTGGCAATTTCAAAGGAATTTTCTCACTTCATCTAAGTTGTTGAATTTATTTTCATACAGTTGTATGTAATCCCCCCCCCCCTTTTTTTAGTGCAGTAGGAACACTCAGTGTAAGAGAGCTGGCGAAGTTTTAAGGGTATAATAGCGTGTTGTTAACTGTCGCACAGTGTTGTAATTGGTTTGTCTGCTGAACCCAAATACTGAGCTCTCTTGAGCTCTGAGCTCAAAGCGCTAGATTTGCATCTGAACTCTTATTAGCTGTGTGTTCTCGGCCAAGGTCCTTCCTTTCTTTACGGCTCTCTTTCATCATTTGTTACACATATAAACGGGGTTGCCGTGAGGACTACATGAGTATTTAATTAACACAACCATAGTTAACTTAGATTAGTGTCTGGCATAGGTAAAAGCTTAAAAAAAATAGCTATTCATATTTTCCCTTGATTAACCTGGGGGTGTGGCTTAAAATATGACCTCACCTTCTTTTATTTCCAGATAAGGTGGAAATCAGTGACAGTTTGTGTAGTAAGAGACTTTCTGATTTTGAAGTTAACTATCTATCTAAACCAAAGAAGATGAAGCTCTTTCCTCAAAGTATATGACTGAGATTGCAGAAGAACAGTTCTGGAATGGTATACACTGCCTTTCAGTAGTGCGATCATGATAAATTACATCCGGGGATCGCAGTGTGCTCATCTGCAAAACAGGGTTATTATAATGCCCGCTGTGCCTACTCCCAGGCCCATGATGAAGTCACAGTGCAGAAATACTTTAAAAATCACAAATGAGAACATGGGTGTGATTTCTGTGACCACTTACTTAAAATAGGAAGCTCAGAAGTCAAAGTATGAGTATGTGTATTTGTACGCACACATACACACAGGATTTCCTTGCTGAAAAGAGAGAGAAACACTGGCCAGCTGATGTAAGTCCTCCACCTGAGTAGCCCTGCCCCACAGTCCCCGCTGCCCCCGACTCATCCTGCAGTGGCCGAAGTGGAGCCAGAAGGAGCCGGTGGCTTGCTGGATGCTGGTGGGTGGAGCAGAGAAGGTCAGCTGTCCCGGCGTCCCTGCTCCGCCCCAGGGCCGCAGCCCTCAGAGTAGGGAGAGGAGGAGGGCCAGGAAGAGGCCGCTGTGGCTGCCCTTGCCCCCACCCCAAAGCACCTGCCGGAGGAGGGACGCCCACAGAGCCACGTGTTCCTCCCTCAAAGCCAGCAAGCACGGCGAGCCAGCCCTCCCTCTCTTAATCAGTGCCTGGTGGGGGAGTAGCAGATGCCCCTGGAAGGCTCTTGGTAGACGGATCCGCAGCCTGAAAGCCAGCTCAGAACAGATGTGACCCGCTGGCCGGGAGCCCCCTCCCCTCCTGTCCCACAGGCCGTGCCCTGTCCCCCCAGACTCGGGTGGTCCCCAGCCGGCCCTCCTCGCCTTGCCTGCCTGCACCACACCAGGGCCAGCCTGCCCCCTGCAGGGACGGAGGCAAAGGGGGTCGCAGGGGCACGCTCTCCCACGTCTCCTTCTCTGGGCCCATGGATGGCTCAGCGAGTGTGGCCTCCAGCAGGGTGGGGCATGAACCCCACGGCCGGCCTCCTGGGACAAGCCTGAGCCCCAGTCGGCTTCGGAGAGTGTGTGAAGCCCCTGCGATCTTATGCATATTTTTGCAGGTGGGCATCTGCACGGAATTCTGAGGAGAAAGAAAAAACCAGTCGCTTTTGTCAAGTTTCTACCTTAAAAATGTTTACCATAGGATCATTATTACCACAATGATAAACCTCTGACTTGAATAGGAGGCTGGCGGTTTAAAGTTCTACTTTCACACTTAGATAGAGGCAATTACATTAATAATTGAGACCACCAATATTTGAAATATGGATGCATGAAAGAAATGGATAAATGAAGCAAAAGGCATTTGTGGTTACTTTCCATGATAACCTTAGAGCACCACCAGCATATATGCTTCCTCATCTTGAAAATAGGAAAAGAGGCACCAGGTATCTCTCCCATCACTACTAATGTCAATATAGAAATGTCTGCAAAGGCTTGCAGTCAATGACAATAATCGCTAAGGTAACTGAGGATGCAGCCATTTCTTCCCCTTTCTGTCCTCTAAGATCAAGAATTTCAATAAAATTACTGTTGGAGTGGGTTCTCACAATCCAGTTTATATTCTCCTCAGTGATGGAGGGGGAGAATGGCAGGGCTGATTTCTCTCCTCTTCAATTTAAATATTGTATTATGGTTTTATTTATATCACACTGATTCCCATTTTAAGACACTGATTAAATATGGGTGACTATCTGTAGTTAAAACTCTCTGTTGTGCATTTCAGCCCCTACTATATAAATAAAGTTGATGATGGACTCAGTTAAAAAAAAAATGTTTACCATAAATATGCACTCTACTCTGCTCCGGTGTAGCCTTTGTAGTGCGGCCTGTGGCCTGACGAACAGCCCCGAGTCTGTCCCCTGTGCTCGCCCAGAGAAACCTCAACGGTGGCGCCTCCGGGGCGCGCGCTGGAAGTCAGTGCCGCCGCGCGTTCGTTAGCTCAGTGTTGGATGAATGATGTCTCTCGGCTCTTGGAAAGGCTGGACCAGCAGGCTTTGAAAGGCACCCAAGTCACTTTTTCCAGCGTGAAAGATACTTGCAGCAGCCTGTAGATAACCTCCCACCCCCCCTGCATGAAGCCACGTCCACCCCAGAGTCCCCGTCCCCGCATCCTCCCACAGAGCAGGACTCTCCCAGGCGTCCTGCAAGATCCCCAGGTGGTGCGGTCATGCCTCATAAAGGCTACAAGCCTCCTTGGGGAGGTGACATTTAGGCAAAGCCTTGAGTGACGTGACATGAGCCCCAGGATACCCCGGGCGCATCAGATCAAGAACTGGAAGCGCAGTCCTCACTGCCGCCTCGCCCTCTCTCCCAGGGCTGGCGACCTTGGAGAGGCAGGATCATGGGTGGAGCTGCCCCCGGCTCACGCCTGGGGCTCCGCGGCATTCCCCGACCTGTGGGAGTTATTTTAACCCTTCACTCCTGTCCAGGCAAGCTGCCGCCTCTCCTCCCCACCTAGGGGATAGCTGGCTACCCTGGGCATCCTGAATCTTGCGCTGCCCCCTGAATCTCCATCAGCAATTTCCAGGCCTTCCTTCCTACAAGTTTCCAAGAAAGGATGGGGTCTCCCCCTTGCCAAGGCTAACCGCCCACATGTCTTTTAAACATTTATTATGAAACCTTTCAAATACATATATACGAGTAACTAAAATATGAAAACGAGTCCCCGTATTTCCATGCCCTGGATGTGTCTTAACGTTTTTCATATCTGTTCACTTTTTCCTGGTTGAAATATTATACAGGAAGGCCCTCACTGATGTGAGGTTTATGCTAAATACTTTGCTGTTTGACTCTGTAAAGACATTTTTCCTGTGCAGATGGAATGCCATCCTGCAGCAAATAAAATGAGCAGTGGTTCTTCATAAAAAATTTTTTTTCATTAAAGCATAGTTGATGTACAATATTATATTGGTTTCCAGTATACAACACAGTGATTCAACAGTTACGTACATTATTAAATCCTCACCTCAACTAGTGTAGCTATTGTCTGTCAACATAGAAAGATGTTAGAATCGTTGACGATATCCTCTGTTCTGTACTTTTATCCCCATGACTGATCGATACTATCTTGAGATTCTGTGCCTGATCGATGCTATCGTTGAGATTCTGTGCCTCTTTATCGCCTTCACCTGTGTCACCTGCCCAACCCCCAGCCCCTCCCCTGTGGTAACCGGAAGTCATTTCTCAGTGTCTGTGAGTTTTTTGTTGTTTTGTTCATTTTGTTTTGTTTTTAAATTCCACATATAAGCCAGGCAGAGAACAGTGATTCTTTAATATCATCTAATTCCAGTCTACATTCAAGTTCCCTTATTGTCACCCAGAAGTGCCTTTTACAATTGGTCTGATTGAGACAGAATTCAAACCAGAGGTACACGTTGCACGTGGTCCTTATATCTTGTAGATGTTTTGGAATCTTAAGCACCCCACCGCATTTCTCTTCCCCATTTCTCTTCCAAGCCATTGCTTGGTGGACAGATGCTTCAGGACGTCCTATATAATGCTTCATTTTGTGGGTTTGTTATTTAACTCACTCTTCTATGCCCCATACTTCCTGTAGACCGGAAGTGTGAAGGCTTGACTGGGGTGGTATCAGCCTCACCTGGGAATTTGTAGGCACATGAAGGCCTAGCCCCTAACCTGCCTCAGTGAGGTGGGGGCTCCATGTCCTTTATTATCTCTCCGAGGTGCCCTGGTGTGGTGGCCAAAGGTGACTCCGCATGCCCCTGTTCTATCACAGCGGCACACACATGCCTGTGGACCCGCTTTAGTGGTACCCATACTGACTGTGGGTCCTGGTGACAGGCTGGACCTGTCAATGGCAGGCCCTGTGGGCACCTGTGCCCTTCACCTTATCCAGAGTTCATCAGGAACCTTGCCCACCAGTTCCTTCCCACCAAGTTCTCCTCTTCTCTCTTTAACCTCTCCTCTATCCACTTCCTCCTCTTAAAAAAGAAGAAAAGAGAAAAAGAAAAATCATGCTTATTATAGTGTAGTTGATGATAATAAAGAAATGGATAAAACTTAAATGTCCAAGCAGAGAATTGGTTGTATACTTTATTGAATGAAATCATCTGCAGTTACTAAAAATTTCACCCTACAAAAATATATAAAGATGTGAAAGAATATTCCCAGTGAAATTTAAATAAAAACAAAGCTATAAAAAAGGCAGTAGTGTATAAACACAAAGCAGTCAAATTGTGTATAGCCACATCATTTTTGTAGAGAATCTCACAGCATCCGAACTTGTTTAAATGCCTACGCACAGGGTCTAATTAGTGGTGATTTTATGTAAGTGATGGAATTAGGCAGGAATTTTATTTCTGTCTGGCTTTTCTATGATTTTCCAATCTTCTAAAATGGGCACAAATGAAGTTTGGAAACAGAAAACAATGTGTTTATTAAAACAATAGAAAACATTTCTTTTCTTGATCTGGTGTCCCCCTCAGATTGGCTTCTGAATTATTTACAGGCCTCCCACTGTACTTCTTGAATGAACCGTTGGCATTTACTTTTCCTGCACTTCAGTGCTTGGTTCATGCACCTGGTAATTGTTCACACCTTGCTTCCGGGCCAGACAGACTCCTGACACTTCTCCCAAGGTGCGCACCCGCACCAGCCCTGCTCTTCCCTTGACCTCTCCCCTTGACCTCTCCAAAACACTGGGAAGTGCTGATATTGTTCAATCCTTTTCTTCCTGAGACAGTCTCCTCTCTTATCTTTCACAAAATTAGTCATTTTCCTACAAATATTTATTGAATACTTGATATGTGCCAGGCAGTGTTCCTGGCCCCTGGGATACATCAACGAAAAGAAACAGACAAAAATGTCTGCACTCGGTGGGGGTGGGGGGCGCATATATTCTGGCGGGGAAGGGAGGCCGAAGGATGAGACAAAACAAACAGGCATAATGAGTAAGTTGTATGGTGTCAATAGTTGGGAGGGCACTGGGCAGCCTACTTCGGTCTGGTAGGTGGTGGGTGGTGTTACCCAATTCTGGCCACGGCTCAGGGGCTGTGCCCCACTGTTATGTTGCTGAGGGCCTGCCGCAGGAAGGACTCGCCCCCGCTCATTCCAGATGACACGCTTGGCACTTTCCAGAGCAGGAAAGAAAGAATCAAGTGAGAAGACACCCTTTTCTGATCCATCAGGTAACTCAATAAGACACTTAAGTATTGAGACCATGAAGTTAGACATGACTCTGAGGTTTGTGGTCTAAAAGACAGGAATAATATAAAAGAAAAAGAAAAGAAAAAAATAGATGTGCTAAATCCAAGCAAAGAGGACGGCAGCCTGCTGGAGGGCTGACCCTTTGCAGCAGAATGGCGTTACGGTAAGACACAAGAATGAGCGAGACAGACGGGGAGGCCATCCAGCCGGCGGAATGTCAGTGGAGGGACTGAGAGACAAGATCAAACCAGCAGTCAAGGTCACCAGCAAGAACCCGGGCATTATTCCAACCAGAGATCTACCGGTCATTAAAAACTCCTCAGCTAACTAAGAGGAAATCACAAAAATGGTATGAGAAAATAACCCAAAAGTTGTTTGGAATTGATTCTTCAGCAGGGAAACATCTTTCAACCTCAGAAAGATTCAGGAATGCTTAGACTCAAGCCACAGCAAAACTATTTTGTGGCTAAGGTGTCAAGAGATGATTTTCCGTGGATTTCTTCTATCTCTGGACATCTTGTGAGCAGATGCGTGACTGCCTTTGTGCTAGACTGTCTTTTCGAGGATGTTTGGTGAACAGCTTTGGAAAACAGAGACAGGGAAGGGGCAGGTTTGTTCACTGTCCAGTACAGTAAAGAGGAGGTCCTTCTCCACAGAGAAAGCGGGGCAGACTTACTGCCCATTATAAAACATCTGGAGTCCCTAAACGCTGGGGTCCTCTCCTGTAACCTGTGTTCTGTACTGTGTCACCTGGGCCTCTTCACTCCAGGGCAGCTGGTGCAAATTCTGATGCTCTGACTACCACTGTCATTGTTTCTGCCCCAGGAGCCCATGCTTTGCCATCAAACCATCAGCCACCAAACCTGTTAGTGTGAAAGTAAGAGAAACTCTCAGTTCTTAAGTATTCTACTCACATTCAGTATTTAAGTTCTTGCACGATTTAGATTTGGCCTCTCCAAGTAACAGAACAGCTGCGTGATTCCATATTAAAATGAAGTTATTTAAATTTGTGATTTTTGAGGTTTGCTAAATGTAGAAAGAGTATGAGAACATGTAAGAGGACCTGAATTCACCCTGTTGATAAGTTAATTAATCAGATTTGTGAAAATTATCTAAAGACTCTGGACAGGTTTGGTTTATCTCTCAGACAATTTGAGTACTTTGCCAGGGAAATAAAATATATTAAACTTATAAATCCCATTTTAAAAGTTTGAAGGAGTTCATGAATCAGTTTGTGATTGGAACCAAAGTTTTAAGATGCCTTAAAAATCTTTGTGAAAACTCTCACATTGACTTCCACTTCTACCTAGGACACAGAAAGCTGAAGAGTTTCACTCTTCTAACAAGAAGGTGGTGCCGGACACAATGCAGAGTGATCACTGTTCTTGAACTCACCAGAGAACTGGTATCATAGGGTGACGGAGCAGCCCACTGCCTTCTTAAAGTCCTTGAGGCAGCATTGTAACACCCAGTGAGACCCTGCTTCTGATTTTGTATCTTAACCGGGATGGGAGAAATTTCCACCTGGCTTTTCTTAGTGTTCTGACTCTTACTCCATAAAAGAGTTCTCCCAGCTGTCAAGCACATTCATCCCCTTTATAACTCAGGGACCAGGGAATGAAGCCTGGGGGGGTTGGGGGGAGTGGATTCACTGGCCTCATTCTGCGATGGATTTGGAGCTGGAACTTTGGCATTTTGTGTCCAATGGTGCTGGTTTCCATTCAGATCTTGTATCCACAGCTCTTCAAAGGAGAAATGGCCACCGGTCCTTTGGGGGACAGATGCGGGGAATAATCTGTACCTTGTACGGTTGCTGTGATGTTGCAGGGACATACTCGGATGACTCCAGGCTCCCCTTCAGGAGCTGGCTCTGGGTCTGACAACCCGTGCAGGTCTGGAAACTGGGCAAAGGTCATGATTTTCCATTGTGGCAACTGACGTCGCCTCTGGCTCACCTGCTCTGGATCTTTGGTTCCATAGTTCAAGCGACACGTTCCAATCTTACCACTAGGAACACCGTGGGCTGTTAGGCACTGCTCCCTGATTCCTGCAAATAAGAGGCCAGGCTGCCATTGCAACTTTTCTGCTGTTACGACCATCTGTCCACCTTGTCTTGGATGGTTAGGTGCCCCTCTTGAAACCCCATGGCACCGGGGAGCCCAGACCCCAGCACCCTAGGAAGGACAGTTCCTGGGAGCTTCTCAGCAATGCTGGCAACCCCCTCCCTGGCATATTCCTTATTTTACTAGTGAAGAGCTTGTTCTCCCAGAAATTGGTCAGTCGGTAGACTCTCTGATCGTATCTAATAAATCTATTTTTGTGTACCTACCTCATTAAACATTCTGTCCCTTCTGCTGCCAAGGTAGTCCAGATGGCCATTTACCTGAGGCCATCATTATTTTCAAGCTGTGGGGCACTGTCTCAGCAGCAGATCAGAGCTGGCTCTAGGTGTCCTGCCCAGATGCCAAATGCCGAGTCAACAGAGAGAGCTCACATAGCAATGGACTCTGCCTTATCCAGCCCTCTACTGTGCCCCAGTCCACTATTCTGAAGATTCACTCCCAGATGTGGCTTCCTGGGCCATGCTGCTACATGTCAGCTGGGTTCCGTGGCCCTTTCTGAAGCAAGGACAGCACCTCTGTCACCTGTCAGGCTGAGACATGCTCAGCCTAATTATTGGACTAGAGCAGGGATTGCCTATCATCTGGCAGGGCATCTACCTCAAGGGAGACGTCTGCGTGATCTTGGGGCAGGGGGAGGCTGCTGTTCTCCACAATGATGAGCAGCCTTCTTCTGCAAGCCCAGGGAGTCCCAGGGAACCTGAGGGCTGAAGGTTCCTAAGCACATTGACGCAGAAGACCACCTTGGGTCCTTGGGTCCTTGGGTCCCCCACCTCCTCATCAGAATAAGTCTTGTTGCCACTAATCATCCAAGATTGAGAACTGCTTCTAACACCAACTGTCCTAGTTTGGATTGCCCACAATCCCAACCCAAAGCATGGATTTCAGTGCAATTGCTTTATTTGGGAAGTGGGGGGATTAATAAGAGGCATGTCATAAGCCAGCTACCACCATGGGCCACCTCAGGGAAGGTGTCATCCCCAGGACTGCAGTGAGCACCTCACAGGCTTCTGAGCATGGGGAGGGAGGTCTCATCTCCCAGGCAGGTCGCACTGAGGCAGGGGTGCACTGTGCCCACCGTAGCAGTGATCACAGCTAAGGTGAGGTGGCTGCTGGTGACACATAGTGGCCACCACCATAGAAGCAGGAGGAGAAAGATGTGAGGTCTATGGTTCACATGAGTGGGGTTCCCGAGGAGCTGATGAGGAAGAACATGGCAGGGAGCGGCGGTGTCATGGTTTGGGTGACCCTGGAGGCAGATACTGAGGACGGACCCCAGCCCAAGAAAGGTGAAGGGAAATGCCCCTGGGGAGCAGTGAAGGGAGCTGGGACAGAAGGCTGCCAGCCAGGGTGCATCTCATCCCACCTGCCCTGCAGTGATGGGGGCACAAGCCGCAGAGAAGGGGCAGGGAAGGAGGTGGGGCATTTATGTGCACGGTTTGAGGACTGCTTCTGCCTGCCTCACCTTGGGGCAAAATGACCTTCTGTGGCAACAGGAAAAGGCGTCAGACCAAGAAACGCGGATGCTGTCAGCTGGAAGGAAGTGGGGTGCCCTGGCATGGAAGATCCGACCCATGGGGCTACAGGCCAAGTGTCCACAGCTTCTGCTCCCTGGACACTGGGAAAAAGGGTGACAGGGCTCCCAAGAACAGAGACTCCGATCCTCATGCCCCAAGCACTGTGCCAACACTTTGCATGTCTTTTCCTCACCTCCAATAACCCAAGCCCTGGCATGCCCACCCATAGTGTTTTCATTTTACAGGTAAGAAAACTGAGGCTCGGAGAGGCTGAACAACTGGCCTACAGCAGTGACAGGCGCAGGCTCCTTCTAGGTCTGTGCACCCAGATCCAGCGTGTTAAGTGCTCTGCTGCCCCAGGCTGGGTGCGGTGTGGGCTGGCAAACACAGGCACATCCCGGTCCATGCATCGTGTGCTCAGCTCAGAGGGGGTGGCATTTTCTTACTCCTGTCCCTGTGGGTGGAGAGAGCATGGATGTGGAGAGGCCACTGGCTACCAATCTTCTGTGTGACCCCAGGCAAGACCCCACGGGGATTAGCAGCTGGATCAGGTGATCATCAGTCCTGTCCCCTCTCAGCTCTGGCATTTCAGGTAACAGCTCTTTAGCTGGCTTAAATGTGCAAAGGTTCCTAGGTCCTAGACAGATAGAAGGACGTCTTGGAATTGATAACTGCCAAGAACTCCAGAAATCCAGAGCAGGACAGTCAGGGGTGCTGGGCCTCAGAAAAGCACCCATCAGTTTAATCCTGCCTTCGCCCCTCCTGGCTTAGGCCCTGCTTATGTGAGTCAAAACACAGGGCCCTGTGTCAGCCCCCAATGGTCAGGGGTCTGTTTGTGTTTGTACAATACTGTGTAATCAACAAACGACTCCCTTTCAGAGCAAGAGGTGGCAAGCCAGCTTTTCCTTAGCCAGAAGTCACCACACTCAACCACACCTCTGGCCTCAAACAGGAGAAAAGCAACACACAAAATTATGTTTGTCCTGACTCAAATTTTGCAAAATAAGTCTATCATCTATCTATCATTTATCATCATCAGCTATCAAGAGATATCTCCAGGTGGTGAAATAATAGGTAATTCAAGCTTTCTTCCTTGTATTCTGTGTACTTATATTTCTTCCCCATGAAACATAATTCTGAGTTACGTTAATATTAAGAGATTGTGAATCTCCCCTTACTCTCTTCCACCAAGGTCATCTCTTGAACATTCCTTATGAGCCAAATACCTCATGAAAAGCAAGGCACTTCTCCCTCCCCCCACTTCTTTGAGTCATGAAAAAATGCCCTGAGAGGCCTGGTGGCCACTGAATGTGAGCAAGCCCACAGCTCTGCTTGGCCAGGGGCCAGGGCCCTCTCACAACCACATGCTCCAACACCACGCTGTCCATCACAACACCTCCAGCAGCTCGTCCTTCCCATCCGTAAACCAGGAGCAATATTATGTAGCCAAAATTTCAAAAGCTTTCCTAGCTGTCTTTTTCCTTTAATTCTAGAACTCCTGTTTTTTTCTGGGCACATGTCCACTGGACTAGACTCCCCAGCCAGCCTATAAAACTGATGTGAAATTATGACCAAGTCTAGGCAAATGAACATGAGCAAAAGCAATTTTACTAAAGATCACCTTATTGATGATAAGGTCATCTGCCTGTAACAGGTCTCTTCCCCTCAAGGACATGGATGTTGTAGGGGTCCAACTTCAATGATGCAGATGAGACAGGATCCTAACATGTCATTGAGCTGTGTAACAGAAGAAACCTGGGTCTCTGAAATGACACCATGGAGCAGAGCTACCCCCCTTTCCTGACCTGTGACCTCCAGTCTGTTACATGAGAAAGAAGTAAGCTTTTACCTTACATAACTCTCTGTTCTTTGGGTGTCTTTAGTACAGCAACCTAGCCTGTCCCTTAATTGATGCAGCAAACTGAATTCCACAATTCATTAAAAGGATCACTCACCACAATCAAGTGGAACTTATTCCAGGGATATAAGGATGGTTCGATATCTGCAAATCAATGTGATACACTACATTAACAAAATGAAAGATAAAAATCATATGATCATCCCAATAGATGTAGAAAAAATGTTTGATGAACATCAACATCCATTTATGGAAAAACATCTCAAAAAAGAAGGCATACAGGAAATGCACCTCAACATAATATGGCAAGAAAACAGCTAACATGTTACTCAGTAGTGAAAATCCAAATGTTTTTTTCCTCTAAGATTAGGAATAAGACAGGGATGCTCACTTTCACCACTTTTATTCAAATAATAGTGGCAGTCCTAGCCCAAGCAATCAGGTAAGAAAAAGCAATAAAAAGCATCCAAATTGGAAAGGAAAAAGTAAATATCTCCACTTGCAGATGATATAATAGTATAGATAGGAAACCCTAAAAACTCTTCAAAAACTGTTAGAACTAATAAATTCACTAGTTTCAGCACACAAAATCAATACACAAAAATCTGTTGCATTACTATATGCTAATAATGAATTCTCAGAGTGAGAAATTAAGAAGACAATCTCACTTACAGTTGCACCAAAAAGAGTGAGATACCTAGGAAGAAATTTAACCAAGGAGGTGAAAGACCTTTATATTGAAACCTATAAGACATTAATGAAACATACTGAATGTGGCACAAATAAGTGGAAAGATATCCCATGCTCACTGATTGGAAGAATCAATATTGTTAAAATGTTTATACTACCCAAAGCAATACATAAATGCAATGCAATCCCTCTCAAAATTTCAATGGCATTTTTCACAGAAGTGTAACAAACAATCCTAAAATTCGTGTGGAACTACAAAAGACCCTGAATAGCAAAAGCAATGCTGAGAAAGAAGAACAAAGCTGGGGAAATCACATGCCTCTATTTCAAACTACATTACAAAATCAAAGTAATTAAAACATATTGGCATAAAAATAGACACATAGATCAGTGGAATATAACCAAGATCCCAGAAATAAATCCATGCATATATGGTCAACCTGTTTGTGACAAAGGAACCAAGAATATACAATAGGAAAAGACAGTCTCTTTAATAAATGTGTTGGGAAAACTGGACAGCCATATGCAAAAGAATGAAACTTGACCGCTGTCTTACACCACATACACAAAAACTAACTCAAAATATATTGAAGACTTGAATATAAGATCTGATGCCATAAAATTCCTAGAAGAAAACAGAGTTAGTAAACTCTCTGGTAGGTCTTGGAAATGATTTTTTTAATTTGACACCAAAAGCAAAAATAATCAAGTAAATGTACTTCAAACTAAAAAGCTTCTGCACAGCAAAGAAAACCATACACAAAATGAAAAGGAAACCTACTGAATGGGAGAAAATATTTGCCCTGATGGATGAGTGGATAGAGAATCATGGTACATATATACTACCGGATATTATTCAGCCATAATAAATAACAAAATCTGGCTATTTGTGACAGGGGGGCATACCTCGAGGGCATTATGCTAAGTGAAATAAGTTAGACAGACAGAAAAAGGCAAGTGATGTCATTATACATCGAATCTAAAACAAAAACAAACAGTAAAACCAAGCTCATAGATACAAAGAACAGATACGAAGGGTTGTGGGAAGGGATAAATGGGTGAAGAGGATCGAAAGGTAACAGGAAAAAAATTTTAAAACAAACTTCTAAATGCATACCTATAATAAAGTTAAAAAGCAAACTAGAAACTGGATCCGAAATTTTACTCCATAACAGATTAAGTGTCAATTTGTTAAATATAAATGCTCTTATAAATAAATAAGGAAAACTGAAAATAACCTAAATAGCCAATAATGGGAAACTGATAAATTATGGGCATTCGTAAAACAAAATAAAATACTTAGTTGTGAAAAAAAAAAGAAGCCCTCAAATAAAAATCTAACCGCTGGGTGACAGGGTGTCTTTTCAGGGGTTCTCTTCAACAGAAAGAAAAAGTTCTGTGTATATAAATTATATATAATGCAATTATATATAATTTATTATTTATATAAATTGAGGTTCTTTTTGTATATTTTATAGAAGTATAATACTGAGGACAGTCTCCAGCACGTAAGAGCAGCCAGGAGGTGCTGGGATGCCTTCCTGTGGGTCTCTGGCCACATTCATCATCCCTTCCCTCCAGCACAGTCTAGTCCCTACCATAGTGGTGGGATACGCAGTGAAAATCCAGAGCCTAGTGACTCAGAGGTGAAGGAAGGCAGTACGGGTAAGGAGCACCCCCTTGGAGGGGCACAGCTGAGCACAGACTCTTGGAAGGGGTCCACCCACCTCCTGCTCACCTCCTCGCCTAACCTGCCTCCTCCCCCGCCCCCCTGCACCTCTCCCCCACACTGCCTTCCCCTTACCTGTATGGCCTGAAACCTACCAATTTCTCTTGGCCACCAGGCATCCTCTCAGACTGCAGACATTTCTGGAAGGGAGTGACTGATCATTTCTTTCACAATGGAGGCGCTCTCCTCCCCAGCAGGGGGAATTCATTTGACTAGTGGGGAAGGGAAGGAGGGGCAGGCTGTGCAGGAACCAGGCTGTTGCCGTGGGGCGGTGGGTGCCACAGCCCCGGGGTCGCATCCCCTGGGGTCAGCGTGGAGGACCACCGGGACCTGGGGGAGTAGGGAAGAAAGGCAGGGGGAGAAGGCCAGAGACAACTGTCTTTGATTTCCAAATGCTCCCTTAAAGGTTAGGAAAGGAAAAGGCTCCACATAGTAGGGAACATTGTAACTAAACCGTCTTGATTCCTGCCTGGGTTCCTCCTACCCTGTGCCCTTTACCAACTGTCCCCCCACACCCATGCTCACCCTGTCTGAGCCTCAGTTTGAAGCCCACCCCATATGCCTTCTCACCCAGTGGGGGTTGACTCTCTTTAGTTACTACTCTTGGCTTCACAATTTCCCCTGGTCTCCAGTCAATTCTCAGATACTAACTCGACCACCAGTGAGACCTGGATTTAATCCTGGTTGTTTGGCTTACTCTCTCCGTACGAGCTGTCAGCTATCCTGGGCCATCCCGCTTCTGCCCTCACCACCCTGTGCAGGGAGCTACCGGTCCCCAGTGTCACCCCCCAGCCTGCCATCTCTCCTGACACTGACTGGGT
The DNA here is from genome assembly GCF_040802235.1 of Manis javanica. Taxonomy (NCBI): domain Eukaryota; kingdom Metazoa; phylum Chordata; class Mammalia; order Pholidota; family Manidae; genus Manis; species Manis javanica. The sequence goes on from NC_133168.1 coordinate 81,465,511, forward strand.
GGTCCCTGCCCCAGGGAGTGGGGTGGGGAGCCTCCTCTTCTTGTCTTCCTCTCTCCTGATCTAGGTGACACTGGCCACCCAGGATCTATGACCCCGGTTGGTTCTCTAAATACTTTCTCTTAGCTACAAGAGAGCTTAGATGAATGTTGTTATTATTAGTAGTATGACCAGCGAAGTTAACCACTGAACATAATACGATTTCTTTAGGGAAATAATATAAGTTTCAAACAACCAACTTAAAACAGACATTTGAGAAACCATCTGCGCTAATGAACTTCTGAAAAACTCTCTATGCACCTATTTACAAGGAGATTAGGAGCAAGTAGATATCATTTGATGGGACGTGGTGTTATTTTTGTCCCCACTTAGGGTGCAATTAGTATTCAAGCCACAAGCTGACTTCACCCAAGACCAGAAGTTGAAATATAAATACCACTCAAGTGAGGTTATTTAGATCCTCAATCAGATCCACCAGATCTAAGCCAATTATTTTTCCAGCAGAGTTAATTAGAACGTGTCTAAAAGGAGTGAGATGTGAAAGGCAACTTGCCAGTTTCTTATTCCTTAAACACTTGCCGTAAAGCTGGAGTCTTGTCCTTAATTTCACATTACAAGCACCTTCTGGAGAGGAGCAGATCTTTGTGCAGCCTTCAAAAATGGAACCATTATGTTCCTGATAATTTCAGCTGAAATAATAAAATTAGGTCGAAAGTTATCCCAAGTATGTAGGGAGAATCACAAACAAAAAAAGAAGCCCTAGGGGAGAAGTGAGGGGCGACACAAACATTCAGACATAGCATTTGGAAATAGTCTTCACAGAGGTAATCAAGTTAAGACAAAGTTATTAAGTTGAGCCTGGTCGAATACATCCAGTGTCCTCATAAAAACTGGAAACAGACACCACACACCCAGGGAGAGCCCTTGTGTGCCCAGGAAGAGAGTCCTCGACATGCCAGGAGAGAGGTCTGGAACGAACCCTTTCCTCCCAGCCTCAGGAGGAACCAGCCCTGCTGACACCTTGCCTGACGTTTAACCTCCAGAGCTGTGGAACAATAAATCTCTCTTGCTGTGGCAGTGCTGTCCATGGCACTCTGTTCCTGCAGCCCTACAGCAGGCTAATACCCCTCCTGTAAGGCTGGGCCCACAGTGCCAAGCATGGCAAATGGCTTGTAGAAAGGATGCAGTAAATGCTCACTGAATTGACTAATAAAGGAACAAACTGGATTTCCCTTGACAGAGCAGCCTTGATGCCCAGGGCTCAAAGGACAGATGTACCATGTAGTCCACAGGGCCCTATCACAGCGCCATGCCGAGTAACTACCCCTCCTCAGCAACTCAGATCACAGGGGGTGGGGTGGCTGCCCTGCTGGGCACTGGGCCTGCCCACTGGCCCTTGACCTCCCGGCTATCAGTGTATGGAGCTGCCTCATCTCTCTGCCTTGTTCTCACAGCTACCGCCCAGGTTCTCACAGGGCGAAGCTGTTGCTGTTTCAGGAACTCAGTCTATTGCTTGCTTGCAGGAAATTGAAAGTCAGCTCATGCAACAACAGAGCTGCAGGGGAACAGGGAGGGCGACAGACCCGTGCTGGGATCTCTGCCGGCCAGGCAGGTGCTGTGGTTGCTTGAGGGCCACAGGAGTGCGATGCAGCAGCCCACACCCAGGCTGGGGGTCCTGGGGAGCTTGGAAGGCAGATGAGCCATAGCCGGATGCACAAGTTCTGAGAGGTCATCTAATTGAACCTCCTGGACTGAGACTAAAGCCCAGCTCAGCATCTGAGGGTAGGGTCAAAGTGCTAGGGCCAAGGGCAGAACCCGGGGCTCCCAATCCAATCCCACATGGCATGCTCTTCTGGAGCCTGGCTCAGTGGGGACCCAGGGTCACGTGCAGCCCTCAGACTGGCTGGTCACAGCGCCAGGAGCCCAGGCAAGGGATTCCGTGCAGGCAGGGACAGCTCCACCATCTCCTCTGTCCTCACACTGCTTTTCAAAGTCTGACCAGAAGTCCCCAAAAGTTTATGGCTGGGTGCATCACAAACCCATTCTCTCTGTGGGCAAAGCAGGGCATAAACCCTTTGGGGGCTCTTGCTCAGAACCATGCCTGGAGGCCACGTATCACCAGGCATCCTGCACTTGAGCAGCAGTGCCTCACCAGCGGCCTCTGGGACCCACTCAGGCCATCCTTGGGGTGGAAAGGAAGCATCAGCCCTGCTTAGGTTTAGCAGACAGTCAAAGCACACGTTTAGACACACTGCCTCCCTCCCTTCCCCCTTTTCTAGCCTGGGACCCCGCAAGGCCAGGACGCCTGCAGATAAGGGCACACGTGGAGAATGGAGAAATGCCATTCACCTCTCAGAGGTTTCCATCGGGAGATGTCTTATTACTCCTCGTGTGTGGGAATGACAAAGAGGACAGCCATTAGGATTCACCCTCTGAGAGTCTGAGTAATGTACGCAGGGCCGTGTGACAGCAGCGAAACAGCTCCACGCACCCTCGTTGAAGCAAACCCTCGTCTGCCTAGATTCTGACATCAGTAAGCTATAAGCCATTTCTCTGTTTTCCTAAATGCCCAAAAAGGAAATTAAACTGAACGTGACCAGTAAGAGAGAGACCAAGGCAGAAGACATCAGCCTGACTTTGCTTCTGGGCTCTGCACCTCCCCAGCCCATTTCCGCTGGGCTCCCCTCTGCAGACCCGCACCGGCTGGTCGAGAGGGACTCCTACTGTGAGAGGCCAGCAGGGGGCTCGGCTCTGTGGGGCACCGTTCTGACAGCTCAGCCAGTCTGGGGTAGACCCCTGTCGGCCCTTGGTGAGCAGATCCCAGACCTCCTGAGGCCTTGTTTCCAAAGCACTGTAAATAACAAGAGGAAAAAGGACAACAGGCAGAGGGCGGGATGTGTCCCTTCACAGGGAAGCCGGCTGGGTAATCAGTGCACAACAGGGAAGCTCTGGATTCATGACAGGGAGCTGGGAGCCAGGACTGGGTTTGCTTTTCTTGTCTGCTGGTCAACTTTCCCACTTTTGAGATGCTGCTTCTGTCTTGTTCCTCCTTTGCCCGGAAGCTCCTGGGAGGCTGTCCGCACTGCCTGCAAGCTACACCTGTGCACCGCTTTCCGTGTAGAAGCGCAGGTAGGAATTTTGCCCATACCAGCAGAGGGTCACCGGCCCCCTGTGTCCTCCGGTGGCTGTGGGCCTCTGCTTTTCTGCCCCAGCGCAGGGCGCTGCTTCCACATGTGTGTCTTTCTCCACCATGGACCTTGAGCTCTTGAGGAAAGAGACTGCCCTGGGCGTGTTTATACCCCCAGTCCAGGCCTGCGCCAGCCCACAGCGGGCATACACAAGGCTTCCCCCATTGAACGGAGCCACCCCCTCACCTGGCCGGCAAAGCCCATCATGGCTCAGCCCACACTCACTTTGCGGGCTTGCCTCCCACTGCATCACCCTGTGCACACCCTCAGGCCTGCTGGGCCCAGCTGTTTTGCAGGCCTTGAACAAAGCACTCTAAGTTCCTACGCCTGCCCTATTCTCTCCCCATTTCTGATCCCCGAATTCCTTCTGGGTCTCAAACCAACCTTGCATTCCCCTCCCCTGCATGGCCTCCCAGCACCCCTGCCCTCCAGGCTCCTCCCGTCCACCTGCTGGGCACTTGGTGTGAAGAGCACCCCTCCCTGGCTCTCCGAGCAGAGAGGTCATTGGGTCCCTTTCTATGCTGGTCACTGCTTTCCCCACTGGGGCCCTGGTCTTTCTGCCCCACCACCAGGTTCCCCCATGCCCTAGCCATTGGCTCCCACATTTTTAGTTGCCTAAAAGTCACCCAGGGCACATGGGGGAAATGCAAATTCTACTTCAGCACTTCCAGCTGGAGGCCCAGGTAGGGACACAACTCCATCCAGTATTTTATTTTCAGGCAGACGATCCAGGGTCTCACTTTGAAAGCAGCATCCCAAGTATTCAGTCAGTGTTTGCTGAAGGTCAGCCTGAAGGCCCCTCACCCTCTGCTTCTCTTCCCGGCATGCATAGGGGCCCTTTTCCCATCCAGCCATATCCTTGGGGTTTTGTTTAGAGGCAAAACGTCAAAAGTGAAAGCAGATAATGAGCCTGTATTTGTGCAGAGTGCTCTCCTGGGGGGCTCAGGGGACGTGGGGCAGGGGCTGGAGCCCCTCGGCACAGCTGCCTCCAGCCTCTGCCTGCCACAGAGAGGCCCCTGGAAGCCTCCCTGGGGCACCCAGCCTCCCTGCAAAATGCTCTTCTCTTCGGCTCTCTGCTGGCCTTCTCTGCCTTTCCACAGGCTCCTGCTGTTCAGCTACAAATTCATTGGAAATTCTCCTGGCCTCCACCTCAAACCACAGCCCAGTTCGCTGGACACCTCGCCGTCCCCTCCCCGGACGTCAGGTGGCCCCGGGCTGCTTTCCCAGGGGCTGCCTGCAGGGTGGACGCCCCCATTAGGCAGGTGTGCTTTCCTCTGACTCTCCAGGGGCTGGCATGATGCCTGGCTCTGAAGATATCGTCCAATAAATAACAGAATGGCAAGTGGATGGATATCCTGAATCCCCAGCTATACTTTGCTGGGATTGTACGCTTTCATTTTTTTCTCCATTGTATTTGAAGCAAACAGCACGAGGAATGGCAGGAGAGAGCCTGGTATTCCACCAGCTGGGTACAGGCAAACGTCTGATGCCTTTCTCTCTGGTTTAAATTTCTTTACATTCTCTCTACATCTAGAAAAGTACTCATGTTCCATTAAATTGATCCCAGTTGAATCTAAACGAGGGTTAAATAAAATCTTCTGGATGCTATCCAGTTTTAATTTCTGTGTCTAAATAAAAAATAGCCAACAGTTGAAAAGGTTTCATTTGGTAGTTTCAAGCCCTCCATGCTGGCTACAGGTAATCAGATTTGCCACGGAAGGTCTCTGGGTACCTGCTGAGCCTGTGCCTGATTTCGATCTGGTTTTTCTATTGATCTGTTCTAGGCATATATGATTCATGTGTTTAGGGCGAAAAGGAGGTGTGGGGGATCTGGTGTTAGCTGGAGACCCAAAAATGTCTTTCTAAAGTCCCAGCAGGGCAGAGAGTCCTTGGGGGTTCTGTGTAGAAAGCTTCCCTTCCCCCAGAGCCTTGCTGGGAAAGCCACCCAGGGCAATGTGGTCTGGCTGTGCCCAGATGCCAGCTGTCGGGATGGCAGTGAATCTCCCTATGGAAGACAAAGTCTCCTGTTAAAAGGCGATCAAAACAATCCTTGGGAACAGGTGGATGGTGAGTTAATGAACGCAATCTTTTCCTTCCAATTGTGCAGGGGAAGAAATTAACTGCTAGGCAAATGGGTTACAAAGAGGCATCTCGGCCTCCCACAGCCTCTGATCCCTCTGCTATTTTGTTCTCCCAAAATCTAATTTCCATGAAACACTTCAGGGCAGTGCACGTTGCCAGCATAAGAATTTCCTAGCAGGCGTGCTGATATGAGCGCCATAATTCCATGGTAAAGAGATCTCACTCCGCTCTAAAGGCCGATGACTGATGATATTTCCGAGGGGCCTGCGGCTGGTTCCCAGACCCAGTCAGCAACCTCCTCGCAGGCCGGATGCTGACTGAGCTGAGGAGATTGGACCCCCTGGAAGGCGAATGTTAATTTTGTTTATGAGCACATACACAGATAGATATGTACAAATACATAAAATCTTTATTTCCAATAATGCAGATTCTATCCCTGCCTGGAATATAAATAACCTTTCCTAGGCGATTCGGCGTCCTTTGCAGAGCGTCCCAAGGCAGAACCCTCGGCAGTGTCATTCCTGCAGCTCTTTGCAGGGCCCTGGCACCTGGTGGAAGCTGACTGGTGGAGGCGTGCCCCATGACCTCCTCCGAACTCTCTCCTCTCAGGAGTCTGTGCTAAGGGCCCCACAGCCCACCAGGGGAAGGAGAGGTGAGAGCTGCTCACCCGGGTCCGGCCACGAGCAGCCCTGGGCTAGGACACCATTACTGAATCCTCTGGACAACCCATGAGATGAGTAATTGCCATCATGTCTCAGATCCGAGGGAAATGAGACTCAGAGGTCATATTTCTTCTCTCCAAGGCAGACAATTTGTAATTGGCTAATAAACGCCTGCTGTGCCCACCCCCCTGGCCCCGCTTCCTCCCGGCACTGTTTACTCCCGTCCAGTCAGTGCCACTTGGTTTTCCGATGCCACCTCACTTCTGGTAGTCAGCCTGTGATGGGTGTCAGTTTGGGAAGGAAGCAGGGTGTGCTCCAGGGGCCCAGGTGGGAGAGGAGAGGTGGGCTGCACCACCCCAGGCTGTGTGGCCTAGTGGGAGACAACTCTTGTTGGAGAAGATCATTGGGAGGACTCATAGCAGGTTAACCCACAAGCTGGACCCAGGCAACTGGGGGCTGTGTCTCCCCATCCCCGAGGTGCTCTCTGCCCCCTGTCCCCACAGTGGGAGCGGTGCCCAGGACAGCCTTTGGATGGTGCTGTGGTATGCAGACCACGTGGACTGCAGACGTGGCTGAACCCAGGTAAGACCCCTTGTCTTGCCAATGGGTTTTAGCCCCAGGCAAGTTGACTATGGATTCAATGTGACCAAAGGAATGACACTAGAATGTTCTTGGGGTGAAAGGGTTATACCCAACTTTATTCCCATGGTGGCAGGTCAGTCACTAGAATCCCATCCACTCAGAGCGAGTCTGCATGCAGCAAGCCGGTCTCTGCCTCTGGGCCTCTCTGCCCCTGCAGCCATGTCAGCCTCTGTTCTCAGCGCTGCCACCACTCCAGCCTCTGCTCTGCTCTCCTGCAGCCTTGCAGCCATGCCGCCATGCAGCCCAGAGCTCTGGGTGGAGCTCTTTATAGAGAGTCAATGACAACGTACTGCCCACATGTGTATAGTGAGCCAGCCGACCAGGGCCGGGTGAGAATCCTGGCCACAGGAACCTCCACTTCATCCATAGCCCTCCATGAATGTTTCGGATTCTGGTGGGCAGGTGCAGAGATCTCCTTGTCTTGTGGTGTTAAGCATCACTCGGCATCAGCACACGCCTGCCACCTGCCAACCTGGAGGGGCCTGTCTTTTTCTTTGGCCTCTCCCCGTCCTCCAAGTACAGGAGCCAGATTGCAAACCAGCACCTCTCAACCTCCCTTTCTGTCTCCTTGCTGCTCCCCAGGGCCCAGGGCTGAACACTGCCTGGCCCTTGGAAGTGTCCTCCTTGCTGGCCCGGCAGGGGCTGTGGTGGCCAGGGGCTGGGGGCCAGTCCCACCGCTTACAAGTCTCCCCGTCTCAGATGAGCCACTTCATCTTTATCACAGGTACAAAGAGAAATAAAAAAGCAAATGAGACGCAGCCCCTTGCCTCCACGGGCTTAGCATCTCTGTCCATCCCCGTCTCACTGTCTGTCCCCAACAGCTCCCATTCTGCCTGCTTCTCTCTGCCAGGCCCCGTTTAGCCATGAGGGGCTGACCCCTTCATGTCACTGTTTTAGACAGAAAGACAGGCTCCCAGAGGCTTTCTAAGGGCAGGTCACGAGGCTGCGCTTGGGTCCGCACGCTGCCTCCTAGCCAGGTGGGCAGCCAAGCCTGGCCTGACCAGGCTCCAGGGTCTGCCTGTCAGCTGGATGCGGTTACAGCACATGCCCCAGGGTTGTCTGGTTTAAATAAGCTCATACCTGAAAAGCCTCAGAACAGTGGGACCCACGTGAGCACTCTGTCCACGTTAGGAGTCACTGCTTTACATCTAAAAAGAGAAGAAAGGAGGCACCTCTGTCATTCTGGCTCCCAGGGAAAGTGAGGCAGGCCCTGTGAGCTGTAAGGCAGCTGCTGGAGACATTTGGCTCACCGTGTCAAAGTCAGCCCAGTGACCCAGCTCATCCCTGGCCTGCGACTGTCAGGTTCATTATCCACAGAGGGTCGCCCGCCTCCCCTGGGAGGGCAGGCAGAGAAGGGGATCCCCTGGCCTCCCCATCCCATTCCTTCCTGCTGCTAGACTCAAAAGGACCCTAACATACTTGGGGCTTTCCTGGCAGTGAAGATAAGATGCCCCAGCATTTGGAGGCAGCCCCAGAGCTTGGCAGGGGAGGACAGAAGTCTTTGGGGATAGCCCTTTGTCTTGCCTGAAGGTTTCAGTCCCAGGCACGTTCTCTATGGATTCAGTGAGACCGAAAAATGACAATGGAATGTTTTTGGGGTAAAAGGGTTCATTAGCTGGCTTTATTCTTCCAGCGGTAGGTCGAGCACTAGGATCACCTCTGCATCCGGTGTCTGCAGGTCCGTAATCCTCCTCCATCCTTGCCTGTGCCCAGAGCACTGGGCAGAGCTCTTTATACAGTAACTCAGTCACTAACAGCTCATGGCCTAGGGTGTGGAGGCGGGAGCCCAGCAGCGGGTCAGTGACATCATCACGTAGTTTAGAGTCAGGTCAGTGACATCATCGCGTGGGCATAGAACTTTCATTTTCCCCACACCATACCTCGCAGTCCTTGGGTTACATGTCAAGGACATATCAGCATGAGCGTAGGGCCCTGAGCAGAACTCGTGCCCTGCCGCTGGCTAGTGCATAACCTTGGGCAAATCACCGCACCTCGGCTGCCATGGAAAATGGAGATGATATGCCTTTGTTACCTGATACAATGAAGTACTTTTATGATGTATACAGCCTGATACTCAGGTCACTGCTGAATACTGGATATTACTGCGATCTTCTCTTTGACTTTGGCTTCTATATTACAGAGACTCGAATGAGTTTTAGCTACTGACTGTTCCTTTGTTCTAGAAAACACTCCGCATGAAAGGAGAATGCAGCCATTGTTCTTGAAGAAAGCCGAAAGGGAACCACCAACCTAAACCCAGACACCAAACGCAAGTGAGGCACCTCATTCATCTGGGAATGGTGAAGGCGGAACTCTGAGTGGTGAGGGGGGGAAACCCAGCAGAGAGATCAGTGGACCAGAAAGTACCACCTTCTGGAAACACGACTCTGCTTTAGTGCAGGCAGACAGCAACGAGAACGGACCAGAGCTCCGGGAAAGCACCACTTGGTGAGGGCGCTGATGAGACACTAAGGACAAAAGGAAGTGCGTTGTCTGTCTGTCTGAGGGCTGGCCACCCATGCACTCATGACACCACTGTTTGCCACTGGCAATGGTTATGCAGCCTGAGGACCCAATTCACCATCAGTGGCTAATGCAGCCAGACGAAGGCAAAGCAGTCCCTGGACATGGTCAGCCCAGCTTTGTAAGAAATCTGCACACTTGCCCTGCTCCCGACATTCAATCGGATGGAACAGTCTTCAGGTGCCAAGGCAGGGACTGCTTGCAGGTGAAATGTCAAAGCCAAGTTTTTGATACTCAAGACTCTAAAACAAAGATCTTTCATGTAGAGTGTTTGTTTCTGCTATAAAATGGAATATGCGCTCGTGTTAGAGACAGAGAGCAGGAGAAGAGAAAGCAAAGCACAGCAGCTCTTTCGCCGTCCAGATACAGCTCCATTCATTTCTTCATGCACGTTTAAACTCGTCAGGAGATTGCGATCATCTTAAATATGTATAGTTTTTTAATCATTTTTTTAAGGAGAGTATTTCTCTTTATTCAAATTACTTTTTAAAAATGTTAAAGGCTACATGTCATTCTACTGGATGGCTCTGTATTTAATTTGTTCTCTATCGTTGACAATTTATGCATTTTCCCAATTTTTGTGATCATTAACAGTCCAACGGCTATCTTTATACAAAATTCTTTGCCTTTGCTCCTGGCAGTTTCTTTAGCACAACCTCTTAGGAGCAGAATTCCTGGGACAAATGACCCAAGCACGGCAAAGCCTCTTGCCCGGTGCCACCAAATGGCCTTCATCGACTTTACCTCCCACCATCTCCACCACTACTTTCATTATCTTGCAGCAAAATCAACGTGTAAGTCGGCGGGTTGGCGTGGGGGCACTCGTATCGCATTGTCCTGGGCCTTAGACTTCCTGGCTGAGGCCCCATCCAGAGCTCAGCGAGGTGCACGCCCAATGCCCAGCCTGACCTCTGCAAGGAGACACCTTCTGAAGCCCTGTGCCTCCCAAGGGCTTTGCCTGCCTCCTGGCGACCGGTCCTAATAGTCTTCAGGGTGGAGCTGCTCGGGTTGGGGAACCCTTAAGGGGATGGCCCAGTCTGTCCCAGAGAACACCATGAACCTGGGTTCCCCGGGTCACAGCCCCTGCTTGATTTTTAATGCTAAGCTCTGCTTCTGAGAGAGAGAGGCCAGGCCTGCTGAAGCTGAGTCGGCGTCCCTCCAGATTTCATGCACACGCAGGGCCCTTGGGAATAATAGAGCTGGGATTGCGGGAGGCTGATGGTGGCTCAGCTGTGACCCCACTGGCTGCCAGGCCCTTGGTGGGCTCAGCCTGGGTGGGCCAGGGCACCTTGCAGGGCCTGCACACCTGCCTCAGGAGAGGACTGCTAGGGTGAAGGGCTGGTCCAGGGCTATCCAAGGGAAAGTTTGAAAGGTGTTAAAAATATGGCTCTCAAACAAAATTAGATGAACACAGGCCCAAGATTTTACCCAGCTCATTGATTAATTAGGGTGTCAGAAAGTTGGTAATGTTGACTCACATGGCATTTGAAGTGTGAGATTTACATATATAGTCCATTGGGGAAGGCACTCTAGAATGGGTTTTTAATGTTTGAGACAAATCTGGTTAAAATCCCATAGAACAATAAACCCACAGTTCTCTCTTTTCACAAGCAGGAACCATTTGCATCTCTACTGGACGAACAGCCACAGTGTGACATGGGACCTCACGGCATCTGAGGCCCTAATTGACAGTGAATGGCTGAGTCAATGGTGCACCCTCCGGAAGCATAGGGAGTCCTGGATCACCTAAGGAACAAGGGGAAGCACACCCAACCATCTGCTTGGCCTTGTTTCCAAATTTTGGATACTTTTTCAGCATTATAGGCTTATAACTAGCCCTGCAAAAGCAACACAAGCCACATACCCTGCTGGGCCAGCTTGGCAGGGCCCGACACCTTCACGTGCCAAAGCAGCCCTAGAACTTGGAGGGAAGCGGTTACCTGCCAGCAGGGACCCTGCCCTGAGTTTCTATCTTAACTGAGGTGCGTGTGGTCTTTCACTTCCTATTTTTGACATATTTATGTGTCTAGTATTTCCAACCACATAGCAAACATTTTTATGGCTGTGTCCCTGACTTATGCATCCACAGGCCTCTAGATCCTCTGGTGTTTTTAGTCCAGTGTTCTCGCTTATCAGACAGGCTGTGCTCACCTTTATGAAGGGACTTGTCCGAAGCCACTGGCTCGGAAGTGCAGAGCCAGGAGAAACGAAGCCTCTAGACCCCTGCCTCTGTTTCCACCCAGTTTTGTTCTCCACCCCCAGCACAGCTTTAGATGCACAGTGTGTATGAGGGAGACAGAATGGGTGGGTGGCTGGGTGGATGGGTCTGTGGGTGCTTGAGTGAATGGATAGATCCATTGACGTTGCAAATATAATATTATTCTCTTTCCTTTTGAAGAAGTGAAGAGCTTGTAACTGCCACATAGTTATCCCTCTTTCTGGGAGAAGAGAAAATGGATTCTGACTTTGCAAACCCCCCTCCAGCTGTCCTGCTCTGTGCTGTGTGTGTTGAGGGGGTCAGCCACACAGGGGGCTGGGGAAGAGGGTTTTGCCGTCATCTTTCGCACGGGTCTCAGCCCTGGCTGCACGTTGAATTTCCTGGTCCTGGGTCTCCTCAAGCCAGTTAAGTCAGAATCCCCAGGAATGGGGCCGTGGTGGCCCATGGCTGTGTGACTGTGAATCCAGGGCCCGGGGCGGACCAGGCCTGTCTCTGGATGGGAAGAACTTGACGGCTGTCTGCTCCTCCCTGGGCTTAGAACTAACCAGCCCAGGAAAAGCACCCTTCTCTGGACCATCACACGTGAGCCGGGGCAGCCAGAACTTGCTCAGGAGAGCCCTCCCTGGGAGGAGTGGGTGGCAGGCTCCCTGCTCTTCCCAGAGGCAGCCTCCCAGGAGATAGGAGCTGGCATGGCCGCCTAAGAAAAATCCTGCTTTCTTTTGGAGTAAATGCCATTCCTAGCTATTAGCACCCTGTTGGAGCCCAGTGGGGAATCTAGGTGGGAGGGTGTGGAGCACACGGGCCACACAGACTATTTCTGCATGCTTATCTTTTAATTTGTACTTACATGCTTCGAAGAAAAGAAAAGCTCCCCGTGGAGCTTAATGTTTTATTAAGATTTGCTGTGAAGTGGACATATGACTGTGTCTGCACCCTCCGTGACACCCCTTTGAAGTGCTGTCCATCATGTGATTTGGTCACTTCAGAGGAGCCCTAACAGCACATCCCCATGAGAGTTAATGGCAGGAAAATGTTTCTTTCTTTGAACAAATGGGGCAGTCCTTTAATCGGACAATCGGAGCCCTGTTTGCTTTCCTATCAAGACAAACAACCACTTTTCCTACAAAGTTACATCGATCCCTGCCAGCCCCGGCCTTCTGGAGGATCATATTTAGGGCCCCCCATGCTCTGCATCGAAACCTCAGCCACACGGTCCTGGAGCTCTATCTTTTCATGTTTTCTACACAAGTGTTTCATGGGTGTCTATGGGGTGCAGGCACTTTACATACATTGTCTGATTAAAACCTGAGCAGACAGCAACCCATAAAGTGAGCTCTGGAGGGGACACACGCCCCCGTGGTCGGGGCTTCACTAGCCTTTACATCCTGCTCCTCTCTTGGGGAGGCAGCTGCTGGCCCAGGGAAAGAGGTCTGGGAGCCCCGCCCCTCGCCGTGGAGGCCCGGGGAGGCAGGGTGTTGCCAGCCAGCACCTGCTCATGTTCTTCTCTATGTTGCAGCTCCCATAGGCATCCATTTGCCTTTCAGAGACCCGCTTTGCAAGCCTGCCCTGACACACACCGCTGGGCCTGGGGTCTGCATCCTAGGGAGCAAATTTTCAAGGAGGGCACCTGGTTCAGTGGACTCTGACCTACAAAAGGGGTGCCCGGACACGGGGCGCACGGGGCCTGCAGGCAGAGCCCCAGGGAGAGCTCACCACCTCCGAGGACTGTCGCACAAATGGCTGGATGTCGCGTGAAGGGCCAGGTGCAGTGTGCGCACAAAGCTGGGGTCCATAAGGGTGCTTACTGACACCGGTATAGTCGGTCTGCTGTTGTCCCGGATCTAATCACGAGAGAGGTGGTGAGTGTGTCACTGGCAGTGATTCGGAAATGTGGTAACGCTTTTTAATTTAAAAATCAATCAACTTTATTTAGATGTAATTTTTTTGGAAGTTTGTACCTCTTTATCCCTCCACTCTTCCCCCCTTCACTTATTTTGCCCTATTTGGGTGTAACTTATCACAAGAAGCTGCATTTAAAGTATGTCATTTGATATGTAATTTGAGCTTTGACACCACTGTCCCCAGCAGAGACACAGCGCCATGTCATTCCAGAACATTCTCTCCTGCCCCCTACCTCAGGCAGCCTACAATCTGCTTCTGTCACTAACTGAACTTCGGTAGAATTTTCTGGAATTTTATCCACACAGACTCACACTGTGTATACTCTCGTGTCTGGAGATCCACGCTGTTGCATCAGAAGCCAGTTCCTTTCTACTGCTGTGTGGTGTCCCAGTGTACTGATAATGCTCATTTCTTACTGATTTGGCCCAGTAAGGGGCTCCCCACGCAGGTGCCACAGGTCGGCAGGCACAGGGAGGTGAATAGCGGATGCAGCCTGCCTCTGTTGGGCTGATCAGTGCCCTCAGGGGAAGGTGGGCACCAAGCAGCTCCCTGCCAGCTTGTGGGTCCATGCCTGCAGCCATAGGGTCACACGGAGAACGGCAGGCTCTTGTCTAAGCGGTTTCCTGAGGGGCCAGGGAGGGAGCTGTGGAGGAGGAACATCTGAGCCCCACTGGGAGGCGGCATTTCCCTGACGAAGCTGTCAGAGAAACACCTGGACGTGAGAGGCCAGCGCGGGCTCCTGTTGTGACCCAGGGCAGGGCCGGCGACAGCCAGCAGCAAAGTCAGGACGTGGAGGCGAAGAGGGGAGCTTTGAAGCCCACTTAGGACCCAGAGTGCTCTGCGGTTCAGGGCACTGAGGGGGTCCTGACACCTGGAGGAGGCCCGCCCTGCAGCTCTCCCTGGCCGGGAGTCCTCCCTCCCAAGCTTCCTCCCCGTCTGGGTAGGCCCAGGCTGCCAGAGCAAACACCACAGGCCGGGTGGCTTACCTAATAAGCACTGATCCTCGCAGTTCTGGAGGCCAGACACCCAAGAACAGGGACAGGCAGATGTTGGGTCTGGTGAGGGTCCGCTGCCTGGGTGCAGATGGGCACCTATCTCTGTGTCCTCAGGTGGCAGAGAGCAGAGGGAGTGGGGCGTGAGCTCTCTCATAAGAACACTCACCGTCCCGGGAGCTCAGCACCTCCCAAAGGCCTTGCCTCCAGCCCATGGCCCTCCTCAGCCTCCTGTCCTCGTTGACCAGTGGCTCTGTTGGGAAGCCCATCCCTGTGACTGCAGCCCGGCTCCTCCCACGCACCTCGTGTGTCCTTGGTTGGGTGCCCGGCCAGCTCTTGACCCCTCTTGCAGGAGGCCAGCTCCTGCACCCCAGGGTCCCAGGCTCGGGCGTGTAACTTTCTGGGAATCCCAGGGCTCTGGATTCACCATGGAGACTAACTGACTGGAAGCGCCAAAGCAGCTCACTGTCCCCACAGCTCTGTGTCTCTCCACCCAGGCCCAAAGCTGCAGGCCCCTGTTGGAGCTTTAGTCCAGTGACTTCGCTCCAAACCACAAGGAGTCTCTGGCCTTTGCTGCTAAGCCAAGATACTTCCCTCTGCTGACCTTATCCACTGACCCATCTTCCAGCTTTGCCAATGGGCACTGCCCTTGGGACATCTTTGGTTCTAGGTACAGTACCCACCGGGCCAGTCTTGCTCACTGCTGGCTCGCCCCTGAGCTGCAGACCACTGCAGCCCCAGACGGCCTGGAGGAAGGGAGGACAGTGACCTCTCACTGTCCCATGCCACCCACCACAGGGCGCCTGGCCCCAAGCTTGCCTGGCCGTGTCGGTGGGTTGGCCTCCACCGTCTGACTCGCAGCCTCGCTGTGCCCCACTGCTGTGGGCAAAGACACCTGCTCCTCCAGCCCCTTGACCACCTGCCTCTCTGCTGAGTCTTTCTGCTCCCTTCCTGAGGATCTCAGACTTTTTTCATAACCGAGAGGCATGGCTTACCTCCTCAGAAATGCATACCTGTGAGGTCTGCAGGGGTCTAGGATCATAGAGGAACAACATTCTTAGTGAATGACACACGAGAACTGGATGTGAATCATCTGTTACTAAAGGATGGTGTTCACCCACTGTCTCCTTTCGGCAGTGATTTTGCCTAATAGCCCCCATCAGTGGGTGCTTTATGTGAAATTTCACTTGCACAGCTCAAAATTACATCGTGAACTATCTGCAGCTTCATTTGTCACGATTAGTGGCTCAGTCCCGCTAGGACGGCACCTGACCCTAGCCGTATGTGGGAAGTTGGTGGTGGCTCCGTGAAAAGGCCAATGCATCCCATTTGTTCACATCTTCCCATCAAAGATGCAAAACATGGATTGCAATGAAATATCTTAGGCCAAAGCCTCAGGCCAAGGAGGCCACTTTTCCCTGGCTGCTCAGGAGCCAGATGATCGTCGACCCTGGGACCACACTGCGCTGCAGGTCCACCTCTGCCACCAGGGCCATCCTGGGCCCGCTGTGAGGGAAGCCTGTCTCGCCAGGGGCCCTACTTCTCTTGTCTGTCTGCCCACATGATATTAATGCATGTCTACTTAATTATATTTAATGCTTCTAGTTAAACTGACTCCTTTGAAGAGGAAAAGGATAATTTGCATGCAAATGCAACCAGAACAAACATAAATAGATGCTGGAAGAGGGAAGGAAGGATTTTATAGTTCATCAAGACAGCAATGCAGGCACCTCATTTTCTGCATAAAAGTCTACGTGCATTGGTACTTAATGCCTGTATTGCACTTAATTTGCAAGGGCTTCCACACCCATGATCTCATTGTATCAAGAACACTTAGACGATGGGACTCGCATTCCTGTGCTAAGTGAGGGGGTTTCACACAGGAAGTCAAGAGACCAGCTCATGCCCACCCCTGGCTCCAAACAAGCTCACTCAAGCCTTGGCTAGCCTTCTGCATTCTGTGCATCCAAAAACAGAGACTTGATTCTTGCTTCTGCTCCCTGTGGGCCACAAGGCCAGTGAAGCATGTGTAACTCACTCAATCCTTTTTGGAAGAGGGGGATTAGGATCCAGCCTGTTGCCTCCTTCCTTTAGATCCCCAAACAGGTGGGAGCTCAAGCATACCATGAAGTCGGGGGCCGTGTGACTCAGACAGCCCAGGCCTGGGTCGCCAGAACCTGAGACTTTTTAAAAATAGCAAAAGAATAGTTTCAGAGTCACCATTTAGAAGTAACTGAGCAACTTTCCACTGATGTCATTAAAAATGCCGTTACTGGGCTAAAAACAAAAATGTTCAATATTGATGGAAGATTCTTCTTGAATGCAACCAGGTGTGGCACAAGAGCCACAGGGTCTGGGCTGCTCAGGCTGGAGAGAAGCGGGAAGGGTGCCCTGCCTGGTGCCCCCTTGTACAGATGAGCAAGTGGAAGCGCGGCGGCACGGTAAGGCCGCCTCAGACTGGTCCTCTGCCAAGTGAGGCCATGCCAGAGCTGGACTCCGGGCCTCCTGAGAACCAGGCCCCAATCTTTTCTACCACCTGTGCTTCTCAGATGGGCCCCACATTTCCCAAGAGGCAAGGAGGGGCAGTGACCCAAAGCAGGGGCTGGTGACCTAGGGCCACATACGTGACACCTTCCCGAGTACCAATTCCACCCAATGTGCATTAGGGAAACACTGTCATTAAATCAGAACCCTCAGGGAGCTAGAGAGCAGGATAAAAACTCCCATGAAATTTTAAGTTACCATAAAGTTCTATGGATAAACTTTGGCTGTGTAGGAGGTCAGTGCGGGCTGGAGCCCCAGGCCCAAGCTGGGGTGGCTGTGCTTGGTTAGGGTGACAGGGGTGGAGAAGGAGCTGCAAGGCACATTCTGCCATCCTACTGGACACAACCGTGCGCCCGCTTGGAATGGCAGGACGTGCACTGTTGCACTGATTTTTCACTTCAGTTCAGACTTTAGAAAAGAGGGTGAAGGAAATCCCCCTCTGAAGGCATCTCTGGAGGAAACTTACTGCTTCTTTTTGCTTCAGAGCAGCATCCAGCTGAACAAAAGGGTGGCCTAGAGGAGCAGCCTGCCGGGGTTGCCTGAAGACCACCCCCCATGTGTCCACGCATCCCCTGGGGAGGCCTCAGGCCTTCTCCGCAGAACCCACCTGCTCCTGGCTGCTTCTGAGACTGGGACCTATAGTGGAAGCCATCTCTTCCATACCCCCAGAGCTCCCGGAGGTGCCCAGGTCTCCCCTCTCAGGGGTTGAAATCAGGCTGGAGACAAAGAATCCAGCTCCCTAGGGTTGCAGAGATGTTTGAGGAAAACTAGCATGTTCCACGCAGGGGGGTAAGGCTGTGTTTCTCAGTGAAGCACCTTAAGGGGCTGTGTGTTCATAATCAGTCAGCGAGAAGGGCTCCAAGTCTTCTTTCATATCATATTCATGATGGATTTATTTATTTAGACAAATGCCACAAGGCTCTGGCTAACACAGTGGAAGGGATTGTGTGTAAGGGAAGAAAACCCATCGGTGAGGAGGAGGAGGGAAACGGCAGGGCAGACAAAGCAAGAGTGACATTGGGAGCTCAGTGCTTGTGGGACATAGAAAGTGCAGGAGGCAGGAAGCCACGGTCCCTGAGGGGCCCTCCCAGGGCAGAGAGGGGCTGCCGTACTTGCAAGAATTCTCACAACATCCAGGACACCTTTTCCTAGGAAAGCCTTCCTCTATCCTAAAAGCTTTATTTCATGTTTACCTAGAATCCCGTACAAATCAGGTGGCCCCCCAAAACAACTTCCCACCATCCAGGGGCTCGTGCACCCCGGCTTCCTATATCCTTTAGCCCTGTCATCTGAACACCAGCATCCACGGTCACCAAACAAGGGGAGGAGGGACCCAGTCATGCTGGGATCTGGATATTCTCACCGCCTCACCCCAGAAATGGCAGGTGTAACTTCCGCTCACAGTCCACGGCTCAAACTAGCCGCATGGCCCCACCCCATTGCAAGGAGGATGGGGGAGAGGGGGCCTGGGGAGACAGAAATATTCAGAGAGGATTAGACTCCTGCTGGTCGTTCAAGAACAAAGGCAATGTGCAAACATGTTCAGACAAACCAGTGATAGCATCTATTACCGACAGTTTCTCACTAAAGGAATGTCCTAAAAGAATATAGTTTAGGAAGAGGAAGAATAATTCCCCCAACAAGATCTGAGATGCGAAAGGCAATGGTAGACAAAGGAATGGCAGATGTGGGGGAAAAAAATCTAAATAATTATTAACAGTTTAAAACAACAGCAATAGTATTAAAAAAAGGCTCAAGCTGGAACCAAAATCCTGGACAAACCGAGCATGGTACAGGAAGGGTATTGACTGATGTTACAGGGTTTTATGTGTTTTATAGCTTCCTTTTAGCCTCCTACAGGGCTCCGTTAAGTTAGTATAGACATTAGCATACCTAGGGTAACCACTAACATCATAGAACTATAATTTTATGCAAGAAAGGATGGGGCAGGGGGACGGACAGAAAATAGAGGATCAGGTAGTGCAAATAAGTACAAATGAATAAAGACACATCTGCAATCAAAACTAATGTAAATGGACCAAACTCAAGCTAATAGACAAAGATGATCAGACCACTTCTTTCTTTTAAGATCCAGCAGTATGTCACCTGTAAAAGCTGTACCTAATCGTTACAGTGAACACTTACATGTAGTCCCTATGTGCCAAACCAAACACCATGCCAGGTGCACTACAGACAGTAAGTCATTTCCTTCCCCCAGCAGCCCAATGGGCAGGCACTCCTTTGATAAGAAACGTTTATCATGAAGAAGTTAAATAACTTGGCTGAAGTCACATAACTTGGATGGCAGAGTGGGGATTTGAACCCAGGCAAACTCCTCCTAGAGTGCAGACTTTTTACTTCTGCATGAGGCCACCTCTTACAGAAGGCTCCTGAGAAGAAGCCAAAGTGGCAGAGAGACAGCAGGTAAATATTAACCAAAAGAACATTTGGTATAATGACACGTATACCAGACTTTCAGGCACAAGGATTATCAAAGATAAAGAGAAAACAAGTACCATTCAGTAGCAGATTTAATAGGTTCAGGCTTGTATGCCCTTCATAACATCATTTCAAAATACACAGAATAAAAATAGACAAAACTGCAAAGGTTGGTTGACAAACATGCCGTCACAGTGAAGCAGTGGACAGAAAATCCATCAGGATACAGAATATCTGAGCAAGCACGGTCTGCCAGAGACAAATGGGACATGGCCCTCGACAACTCAGAGATGCACGTGCTTTCCCATGTATGTTTGGAAGATTCATAAAAACTGATCACGTACCAGACCGTATAAAACATCACTGAACAAAGGTCAAAGAATTATCATCCAAACCACAGTTCCTGAGCACAAGGCAATTGCCTTAGAAATCAATAACTCAGCTAAAAATAGCAGCTTGGTCAGAGGATGGATGGTTCAGATGAAGGATGGGCGAGGCTAAGCCGAGGAAGTAGCACTAGGGATGGGAAAAGGGGACGAACCAGAGATATCTCTAAAGGGCACAGAAGTAGCTGGGGTCTCACCGCAGCTCCCGGCTCAGGTAAGTGGGGCCAGCGGAACCATCAATCACTAGGCAAGGAGAGCCGGGGAGGAGAGGATTTGAGGGGAGAAGATAAAGTAAGGTCAGCTACGGCAAGGACACCGAGCAGGCTGAAGGCTTGAGAGCAGGACATTAGTGCTGACTTCACTGAGAGGTCCCCTGAATGTGCAGAGTGGAGGGGCCGAGTCCTGCTGCAGGGGTCTGAGGGATGCATGGTGGGCAAGGAAGAGGCAGTGAGGGTGGCTATCTTCTAAGAAATTTAACACGGAAAGACAAGGGGGCTGCAAGGCGAGAAGGCTGTATTGCCTGTCTGAGGAAGCCCTTGTGTGGGACCAAAGAAAAATGCTGAGAGTATGTCCCCAGGGGCGCCGGACCACCTCCAGCCCGCCCCGGCCTCCCCACCACCTGCCGCTACTCGCTGTCTAAGCTGCCCTCTGCCCTCGAGTGGTTGCTGGGCTCGGGAGGGGTGCGGATGAGCCCACTCATCTGTCCTCCACCATCGTGACCCTGCACACACCAGTCCACGGCTAGGCCCCTGCCCTGTCCTGCAGCACCTGTGCCATCTCCAAATCCCTGCTGCAGTTGTCGTTCCGCTTTAGTGGCAGCATCTTGCAGCCTCAGGTGCCAGGAAAAGCAATGCCCCAGAGGGCGCAGGGCTGCTGGGGCGTCTGGGGCAGAAGGATGGTAGGGGCGCTGTGACCTTTGAGAACACACATCGCTCCTTCTTGTCCCCGACTGACGGGTCCACTTTAAACGACTTCAATATTGAATGGATGGCAGTGGGATGGGAGGGTAAAATCCTCATTGTGACGTTTGCGACCAATTTGAAAATGGTATTTGCGTCAGAGCCAAGTATAAAATGCAGCTAAACTTAAGGATGCATCATCTTATTTCCTCCCTGGTGGGAGCAGGATGTTAGGAGAAGCCCCATATGTGGGAGGATAGCGAAGCTACAGGGTGCAGAAGAGGCCTAAGATGGTTATGATTATGACTGTGATTTCAGCATCCTAGTGTGGGAACACAGCGGGGTCAAATCGCATTACCTTTAAGTGGGGATCTGATCCTTTTCCCATTTCTTTGCCCCATTATCTTTTTCCCTGGGCACCTTCCCTAACTGCTCCCTCCCTTATCCGCTCCCTCTGTCCCTGAGTGAACACGGATCCCCCCCTCTGGGTCCCTCTCGTTTTATGAAACACACACATGGTGGGAAAGCAAAAGGAAGAAAATGACAATCATCTGTGACCCTCACACCCAGAGATACCCGCTGAAGGTCAACATGGTCACATATGTTATTCTTTCTTATGTCTACAGAATATGTGTGTATATCATTGTATTAACCACCCTGCCCCAGAACTGCTTTTAGGAAGATAACTGGCTTTGCTTGGAGAGATCCTGGAGACATACTTGATGCAGGTAAAAGTTGGGAGTGTCCCGTCCCACCCGCCACATCCCTGGGAACCAGGGGGGAAGCTGCTGTAAGTATCCCAGGGCAGGTTGTGTGCAGCCCCCTGGAGGGGCCAGGGAGACGGAAGGAGACACAGGGAGGGCAGAGCAGAATGGCATAAGGCTGCACACTTGGCTCGTGACTTCCTCATTTACCACCCGCATCCTGGATGAGGTTTGCTGACCTCAGAAACCCCAGTGTGAGTGACTTCTGCACTGCAAGAATGCAGGAAGGAGCGAAGGCCACATCAGTAAATGGTGGCTGAGGCAGCCCTTGAGAGAGCAGAAGTGAACTGAAGTCGGAAGAGCCCGCCCCAGTCTGCGTCCAGAGCCGAGCAGAAGCCTCGGAGAGAAGATCATGGAGCTCCTGGCCGTTTCATCCATCACTCGGGCGATGAGGAGGCTGATGGCCAACTTCTCAATCACTCACACATGTGTGCTCGCGCGCGCGCGCGCGCGCGCACACACACACACACACACACACACACACACACACACACACACACACACAGACTTATTCTTCTGCAAAAGCAAAATCGGATCACTTATTGTTTATAAACTAGCACCACTGCGATGCTCAGCCTCGCTTTGAGTGAAACTAGTATTTATTCAGCATGCCGTGAGCTCAAAATATTAGAAGCATTGACAGGGAGTCTCAGTTCTTGGTGAAAAAACTTACTACGAGGAGTCTGAACAGCCACTTTTCAGGTCTCTTACGTGAGACAGTAATTGATACGACTCAGTACTGAGCATCTTTCTATGCCTCGGCAAAGCATCATCCTCCTTTCAAAGTCGGGACAGCTTCCGAGAGCTGACCCTTTGTGCTTTCAGGGGCATGAAGGGTCTCTGACAGCTCCTTCGTATGATGTTTTCTGCCGGTGCCACTCCTTGTTCTTTATACCCATGGACTTTTCCATGGGGTCTACACTGCAGACCATGCGGGCCTAGGTCTATTCTAATGCTGCTGTTCTGCGGTCATTTTAAAACCTTCTCCAACAGTATGACCTCCAGCCCTGTCACTTTTTGTTCCTTTGCCACATTTTCTGTGTGGTTGGCCAATTCCCTCTTCCAGCTATCCCTGCTTGTAAAATGGCATGTGGGCATATGACCGGGAGCCACAGAGACTGCATGGCTGCACCTTTGCTATCTGTGTGGAAACTGAAGCAGTTAATAATAAACACATGGTAACCAGCCACCCCCAGACTCTGAGGGATGGGGTGTGGCCGGTCACTGCTCGCTGTGGGCTTCTGTTATTTACATAGGTAGTTGTGAAGAGCCACTTTCTACAATAACTCATAATTAATACACTGTGGCAACTGAACGGTGAACCAGTTGCTGAGGCACAGGTGTTACTTACCTGAACTGCGTACGCTGAAATCCATGCATATTGGAACCGCGCCAAGCAAGGGTTGCCCACATGGTATATTGCCAAAACTCAGGGCATAAGAAGTAAAGTTTAATTTGTTCACATTCTTGCTTGGATCTCTCCTATGTACAGTTAGTTCCTATTTTTTTCTGCCCTGGTTTTGACATTTTCTCTCTTCCTTTGGGTAGCCTGGTGTCCCCACCCCAATTTCCCACTTCTGTGTGTCTCCTGTCCTCTTGGGTTTGTTGGGAGTGCCGAGAAGGAGGACGAGCTCCCTTGAATCAAAGGCATAAAACAGGGTCCCATCCAAAAAGCCAAGAACTGGCCACCATCGAGCATCGGTGGGTGGCCCCTCTCCAGGGAGCAGTGCTGGGCTTCTGTTTATAAATGAACACCCGGAAAGGCGCCACTCTGATGGGTGTGAGTGTAAGACAGCAGCCAGAGGAATACGCCAGAGAACTGTGAGACCTTGAGGAAACGGTGACACACAGCAGGGGACAGAGACAGTGTGGATACAATTAGAGTTCTTGTGGCCAGGATTCTCACCTGGCCCTGGTTGGTTGGCTCACTGCACACCTGTGGGCACTACATGGCTGTTGACTCTATGTAAAGAGCCCTGCCCAGTGCTCTGCGCGTGACATGGTGGCAGGGCTGCAAGGCTGCAGGAGAGCAGAGTAGAGGCTGGAGCAGTGGCAGTGCCGAGGACAGAGGCCCAGAGGACGACTATGTGGACAGAGGAACCCAGAGGATGGCTGTGCAGCAGAGGGACCCTGAGGCAGAGACCGGCTTGCTGCGTGCAGACTCGCTCTGAGTGGATGGGATTGTAGTGACTGACCTGCCACCAGGAAATAAAGTTGGGTATAACCCTTTCACCCCAAGAATGTCCCACTGTCATTTCTCTGGTCACACTGAATCCATAGTGAACTTGCCCGGGGCTGAAGCCCATTGGCAGGACAGAGAGCAAGGCAACCTCCTAACTCCTCTCTGGAGGAGAGAGAGAAAGCAGGGGAGCTGGGGGTGCTTGAGCCCAGGCCTCTCATCATGCTGGGAGCTCATTCCAACCCCACTCTGAGCCCCCAGTCCTGTGTGTGGAGGGCACATTCCTCCAGGGCCTCTTCCACAGAGAAAGGGTTTGACCCCAGCCGGTGACAGGCACCTGAGTTATTCTCATTTCTTCAGGGCAGGTGTGCTGTGCTCTCATCTCTTGTAAAATGGAGAAAATTACCTCCAGCTGATCCTCCAAAATGGAAGCCAAATAGCAATCTTAAAGGCTCTTGAGGGAAAACAAGTCGTGTGATTCATCGAGTACAGGCTAAGTAGGTGAGGAGGTAGCAAACGTGTCTCTCCGAGGCCTGATCAATCTCATGACCTCCTGGCACGCACCAAAACCACCAGGTGGGAGGCGGGAGAGTTTGTTTTGCTCTGATAATAGGCTACCCTGGCAAACCATGTGGTGCCGGCTTCAGGAAGCTGGTGCAGCACAAGTAGAAGCCTGAAGTATCTGCAAGGAATTCAAGAAGAACTGAAGAGGAAAATAAAAGCTCCTCATGTGAGCAATCCCAGCAGCCACCTGATTTGAGCTCTTAACAATTGTGTCTTCACCTGCTTCCAGTGATCTTCCTGAGGGAAAAAGGAATCAGAGACAGCTGATGCCCTGTACTGTCATCCTAAATGCACAGCTGACCGAAAGAAGGATTTGCACCATTTACTAGACATATGGCCCCCACAAGCACTCTTTGCATTTTGCTTAATAACTTTTTTCCTGACCCCTCATTTAGATGCCTTGAGCAGGAAGGGAGAGGCCCTTGAAGGTGATCCTAATAAGATGATTTTCCATCCTTGAGATTTGGGGCACTCAGCAGGAAACACCATTTGCAACACCCCTTCTATCTTCTATTTTGTGAGTTCAGAAATCTCTTTCTCCAATAAAAAACAATGGAGCAAACAGGCTAAGAATGTTATCTGATTTATAAACTTCTTTATATGAAAAAATTGCAGAGCGTTAGACCTTAAGGTATGCTCAAAAGCTGAATGGCCACAACTCTATTTAAATTAGATTAAATAAAATTGGTTTGATTATGGAAGAACATGTATATGGTTGTTGCATATGTATTTGTCTTACCGGTGGGTTTCAGCCCCAGGCAAGTTTCCTATGGATTCAGTGTGACCAAAGAAATGACAGTAAATCATTCTTGGGGTGAAAGGGATATATGCAACTTTACTCCCACGTGGCAGGTCAGTTACTAGAATCCCGTTCATTCAGAGCGAATCTGCATGCAGCAAGCCAGTCTCTGTCTCTGCGCCTCTCTGCACAGCCATCCCCTGGGCCTCCCTGCCAACACAGCCATCACCACTCCAGCCTCTGCTCTGCTCTCCTGCAGCCTTGCAGCCGTGCCACTGTGTCGCCCAGAGTGCTGGGTGGAGCTCTTTATATAGAGTCAATAGCGACACATTGCCCACAGGTATGCAGTGAGCCAGCCGACCAGGGCCAGGTGAGAATCCTGGCCACAGGAACCTTCACTTTATCTACAGTATGGAAACTACAAGTATCTGGAAACATCTAATTCTCTCACTTGCTTAAGGTCACGGTCCTGTGGTCTGCAGACCACCACCATTAGTGAGGCAGAATCTCTGACTTCACCCCTGGAAGTACTAGATCAGAATTCAGGGAGCTAGCACCCAGGAATCTGCATTTTAACAGCTCCCTATCCTGTTATGTTCACTGCACACTGACACCTGCTTTAGGGGTTACTTCTGAGAGCTGCAACAACAGCCAGTGCCAGGAACACTGTCGGGAAGCCCACTGAGGAGACCTGGTCCAGTTTCATTATTGGACTCGCTGCCTTTAGCAATATCCTCCATATATACCAAGTTATAATGACAGCCATTGGGCCTTAGATCTGCTTTCTAGACATTTACGTGTCAAATGTGCTTCAGTTAAGATAGTGAGCCTCCTCCACGCACCAGGCAGGCTGCAGCTTCCCATGTGGAAGGGATGAACTTATGTGAGAGGACTGGACAGTTGTCCCCAGGACCCAGACTCTGGCACCCCATTCTGATTCTCAGAGGTGCCTGTCCTGGTGGTAGGGTGACCAGGAGTCCCAGTGTTCCCAGGGCTGAGGGGATTCCTAAAGCAGAGGACTTTCAGTCTTAAAACCAGGAAAGTTCCAGGCAATCCGGGAGTTGGTCACCCTATGTGGTGACACTATGAAACTAGCAAAATTCACCCCAGACTGAGAAGCTGCTGTCCCAGCTTATTCATTCTATGCTGAGAAATGCTTTGCCAAACATATGTTCATTCACCAATTCAGTCTTTCTACCATGGAAAAGTCTACTTGGGAAAGCAAACTACTGTCCAAAGTTTGGCTGGAGAACAAAAGAAGTTCTCTTAAGTTGATCCTAAGCCAGAGGCTGGGTGACCCTTTGCCAACAATCAGCGATTCTCAGATGCCCCCTGGGTGTCCTACAGTTCAACTCAATTTTGACACTAACCACTGCAGGTTAAGGCCCAGCCTCACAGATGGCCCCCACCTCAGACACCAGTGGCGAGTCTCGGGGGCCACCAGCACATCTGACCAATGGGCTATAAACTTGGGGGTTACCAAGGTCCTCCTCATTTCTGATAATTCACCACAATGACTCAGGAGAAGTCAGGAAAGCATGGCACTTAACTCAGAAACAGCCAAACATGGGCAGAGAGGAGGGGTGGCTGGCACAGAGCTCCCCTGCCCTCTCCTCGTGGAATCCAGGCCTGCCACCCTCTCAGCACATCTATACATTCGCCAACCCGGAAGCTCTCTTAGCCTCATTTTCCAGTGTTTTTAGTAAAGTTTCACGACACGGGCATGATTTGTGAAGCCACTGGCCAAGTGAGGGAAGTCAATCTCCAGCGCCTTTCCCAGAGTCAGGAGGTGGGGCTGATGGTTCTAACCCTTGGACCACATGGTCCATTCTTCTGCTGACCAGTGCCCATCCTGAAGCTGTCCAGGTCACCCCTTCATACATGAGGCTCAGAGCTGCCCTATTAGCATAGACTCAGGTGTGAGGGATAGAGGAGCATGGTGAACAACAAAACATGTTCCTATTGCTCAGAAAATCCCAAGGGGTTTAGGGGTTCTGTGCTTGGGACCAGCAACAAAAGCCAAACATACCTTTTATTATGCCACACAGCCCCACCGCTGTAGGCTGAGGTCTGCTAAGGGGCAAGAGCACCCGGTCAACTGACAAGGGTGGCCTCTTCCCACCCAGCGCTCGAACAATGCTCAACATTCATTGCCCTTTGATCCTCTGACTCAGTCACTGTACTGTACATCCTAACGTTGATGGTGATTAACAAATATCCGCCACGACGCCTTGGAAGCAAGGTCTTGTGTCGCACACCTGCCTGCTTGCATGCAAGGTGCTGGAACACTGCCCTCTGGGCTGCTGAGATGCTCCAGCTAGGAGACACCTCAGCCTCAGCAGCATCACTGCTCTTAGAGCACCTCTGGGGATGGGCTGACCTTCCACAGTCGCCCTCGCTCTCCTCTTGTCCCCAAATCCCGGGGCCTCACCACATCGCTAATTACCAGGGAAATGCAAATTTAAACCACAATGAGATATCACCTCACACCAGTTAGGACGGCCAACATCCAAAAGACAAGGAACAACAAATGCTGGCAAGGATGTGGAGAAAGGGGAACCCTCCTACACTGCTGGTGGGAATGTAAATTAGTTCAACCATTGTGAAAAGCAGTATGGAGGTTGCTCAAAAAACTCAAAATAGAAATACCATTTGACCCAGCAATTCCACTCCCACGACTTTACCCAAAGAAAACAAAATCCCTGATTCAAAAAGACATATGCACCCATATGTTTATTGCAGCACTATTTACAATAGCCAAGATATGGATGCAACCTAAGAGTCCATCAGTAGATGAATGGATAAAGAGAAGTGGTACATATACATAATGGAATATTATTCAGTCATAAAAGGAAAAGAAATCCTACCATTTGCAACAACATGGATGGAGCTAGAGGGTATTATGCTCAGTGAAATAAGCCAGGTGGAGAAAGAGAAGTACCAAATGATTTCACTCATATGTGGAGTATAAGAACAAAGAAAAACTGAAGGAACAAAACAGCAGCAGAATCACAGACTCCAAGAATGGACTAACGGTTACCAAAGGGGAGGGGTGTGGGAGGGCTGGAGGGGAGCTAGGGAGAAGGGGATTAAGGGGAACTATAATTCCCAATCACAATATAGGTAGGTCACTGGGAGGACAGTACAACACGAAGTAATGACTCTGTAGCATCTTATTACACTGATAGTGACTGCAATGTGGGGGTGAGGACTTGATAATATGAGTGAATGTTGAAACCACACTTGTTCATGTGAAACCTCATAAGATTGTATACAATGATACCTTAATTAAAAAAAGAAGCTTATGAGAGTCCCATACTCTGAATTTTTCATCTGTCAATGTCCACCTGTTGCCTTTCTATTTAAATGACAAGGTCAATATTCTTAAGGAGCTCTTTCCTTTAGAATTCTATGGATATTGTGCCATTTCCTCTCTACACTCTTTTAAAAATGAGTTCAGGCGGAGCCAAGATGGCGGCGTGAGTAGAGCAGTGGAAATCTCCTCCCAAAAACACATAGAGCTATGAAAATATAACAAACAAAACTCTTCCTAAAATAGAGACCAGAGGACACAGGACAACATCCAGACCACATCCACACCTGCAAGAACCCAGCACCTTGCGAAGGGGGTAAGATACAAGCCCCGGCCTGGCGGGACCCGAGCGCCCCTCCCCCCGGCTCCCGGCGGGTGGAAAGAAACCGGAGCGGTTCTTTTTTTTTTTTTTTTTTGGCGAGTGCTTTTTGGAAGCCTTAAAGGGACAGGGACCCCATTGCTAGGGAGACAGGGCGGCGGGACTGGTGAGCAGTGCCTGGGACCGGCGCCTGAGGACAAAGATCGCACGTTTTTCCCTGCGGGACCGGTGGGCAGGTGCCCGAGACCGGCGCCTGAGGACGGAGGAAATCGCACGTTTTTCCCCCTTTTTTTTCTCTCTCTTTTTGGCGAGTGCTTTTTGGAAGCCTTAAAGGGACAGGGACCCCATTGCTAGGAGGCAGGGCGGCGGGACCAGTGAGGGGGTGCCTGGGACCAGCGCCTGAGGACAAAGATTACCGCGTGTTTTTCCCTACGGGACCGGTGGGCAGGTGCCTGAGACCAGCGCCTGAGGACGGAGGAAATCGTGCACTTTTTCCCTTTATTTTTTTCTCTTTTTGGCGAGTGCTTTTTGGAAGCCTTAAAGGGACGGGACCCCGGTGCTAGGTAGACAGGGCGGCGGGACTGGTGAGCGGGTGCCTGGGACCGGCGCCTGAGGACAAAGACTATCCCGTGTTTCTCCCTGCGGGACCAGAGGGTGGGTGCATGAGACCGGCGCCTGAGGACGGAGGAAATTGCGCGTTTTTCCCCTTTTTTTCCCTCTTTTTGGCGAGTGCTTTTTGGAGGCCTTAAAGATACAGGGACCCCGGTGCTAGGGAGGCAGAGCAGCAGGACCGGAGAGAGGGTGCCTGGGACTGGAGCCTGAAGACAAAGAATATTGCGTGTTTTTCCCTGCGGGACCAGTGGGTGGGTGCTTTTTGGAAGCCTTGAAGGGACAGGGACCCCGGTGCTAGGGAGGCAGGGCAGCAGGACCAGTGAGCGGGTGCCTGGGACTGGCGCCTGAGGAAGAAAAAAAAAAAATCGCGTGTTTTTTCCCTTTTTTTTTTTTTTTTCTGTTCCCTCTCTCACTGTTGCTGTTGTTGTTTTGGTTTGGAGAGTGCTTTTTGGAAGTCTTAAAGGGGCAGGACAGGACACTTAGACCAGAGGCAGGGAATCTGGGGATCTCTGGGCACTCTAACCCCCTGGGCAACAGGGAGCACAGAGGCCCCTTACGGAGAAAAATAGCCTCCCGGCCAGTCCCCCTCCAATGGGGCTCCACCACTTTGGAGGAGCAGCCCCAGACAGGCCACGCCCACAGCAACAGCGGAGATAAACCCCATAGCAAACGGGCAGGTAGCAGAAGCCCTGTCTGTGCACAGCTGACAAGCATAAGCCACTAGAGGTCGCTATTCTCCCAGGAGAGGAAGGCCACAAACCAACAAGAAGGGAAGCTCTTCCAGCAGTCACTCGTACCAGATCTGCAAACTATCTCTATCACCATGAAAAGGCAAAACTACACACAGACAAAGATCACAGAGACAACACCTGAGAAGGAGACAGACCTAACCAGTCCTCCTGAAAAAGAATTCAAAATAAAAATCATGAACATGCTGACAGAGATGAAGAGAAAAATGCAAGAGCAATGGGATGAAGTCCGGAGAGAGATCACAGATGTCAGGAAAGAGATCACAGAAGTGAAACAATCCCTGGACGGATTTATAAGCAGAATGGATAAGATGCAAGAGGCCATTGAAGGAATAGAAGCCAGAGAGCAGAAACGTATAGAAGCTGACATAGAGAGAGATAAAAGGATCTCCAGGAATGAAACAACACTAAGAGAACTATGTGACCAAACCAAAAGGAATAATATTCGTATTATAGGGGTACCAGAAGAAGAAGAAAGAGGAAAAGGGATAGAAAGTCTCTTTGAAGAAATAATTGCTGAAAACTTCCCCAAACTGGGGGAGGAAATAATCGAACAGACCATGGAATTACACAGAACCCCCAACAGAAAGGATCCAAGGAGGACAACACCAAGACACATAGTAATTAAAATAGCAAGGATCAAGGACAAGGAAAGAGTTTTAAAGGCAGCTAGAGAGAAAAAGGTCACCTATAAAGGAAAACCTATCAGGCTAACATCAGACTTCTCGACAGAAACTCTACAGGCCAGAAGAGAATGGCATGATATACTTAATGCAATGAAACAGAAGGGCCTTGAACCAAGGATACTGTATCCAGCACGACTATCATTTAAATATGATGGCGGGATTAAACAATTCCCAGACAAGCAAAAGCTGAGGGATTTTGCTTCCCACAAAACACCTCTACAGGGCATCCTACAGGGACTGCTCTAGATGGGAGCACTCCTAAAAAGAGCACAGAACAAAACACACAACATATGAAGAATGGAGGAGGAGGAATAAGAAGGTAGAGAAGAAAAGAATCTCCAGACAGTGTATATAACAGCTCAATAAGCGAGCTAAGTTAGGCAGTAAGATACCAAACAAGCTAACCTTGAACCTTTGGTAACCACGAATCTAAAGCCTGCAATGGCAATAAGTACATATCTTTCAATAGTCACCCTAAATGTAAATGGACTGAATGCACCAATCAAAAGACACAGAGTAATAGAATGAATAAAAAAGCAAGACCCATCTATATGCTGCTTACAAGAAACTCACCTCAAACGCAAAGACAAGCACAGACTAAAAGCCAAGGGATGGAAAAACATATTTCAGGCAAACAACAGTGAGAAGAAAGCAGGGGTTGCAGTACTAATATCAGACAAAATAGACTTCAAAACAAAGAAACTAACAAGAGATAAAGAAGGATACTACATAATTATAAAGGGCTCACTCCAACAAGAGGATATAACCATTCTAAATATATATGCACCCAATACAGGAGCACCAGCATATGTGAAGCAAATACTAACAGAACTAAAGAGGGGAATAGACTGCAATGCATTCATTCTAGGAGACTTTAACACACCACTCAACCCAAAGGATAGATCCACCGGGCAGAAAATAAGTAAGGACATGGAAGCACTGAAAAACACAGTAGAGCAGATGGACCTAACAGACATCTATAGAACTCTACATCCAAAAGCAACAGGATACACATTCTTCTCAAGTGCACATGGAACATTCTCCAGAATAGACCACATACTAGCTCACAAAAAGAGCCTCAGTAAATTCCAAAATATTGAAATTCTACCAACCAATTTTTCAGACCACAAAGGTATAAAAGTAGAAATAAATTCTACAAAGAAAACAAAAAGGCTCACAAACACATGGAGGCTTAACAACATGCTACTAAATAATCAATGGATCAATGAACAAATCAAAATAGAGATCAAGGAATATACAGAAACAAATGACAGCAACAACACTAAGCCCCAACTTCTGTGGGACGCAGCGAAAGCAGTCTTAAGAGGAAAGTATATAGCAATCCAGGCACACTTGAAGAAGGAAGAACAATCCCAAATGAATAGTCTAACATCACAATTATCGAAACTGGAAAAAGAAGAACAAATGAGGCCTAAAGTCAGCAGAAGGAGGGACATAATAAAGATCAGAGAAGAAATAAACAAAATTGAGAAGAATAAAACAATAGCAAAAATCAATGAAACCAAGAGCTGGTTCTTTGAGAGAATAAACAAAATAGATAAGCCTCTAGCCCAACTTATTAAGGGAAAAAGAGAATCAACACAAATCAACATAATCAGAAATGAGAATGGAAAAATCACGACAGACTCCACAGAAATACAAAGAATTATTAAAGACTACTATGAAAACCTATATGCCAACAAGCTGGAAAACCTAGAAGAAATGGACAACTTCCTAGAAAAATACAACCTCCCAAGACTGACCAAGGAAGAAACACAAAAGTTAAACAAACCAATTACAAGCAAAGAAATTGAAACGGTAATCAAAAAACTACCCAAGAACAAAACCCCGGGGCCGGACGGATTTACCTCAGAATTTTATCATACACACAGAGAAGACATAATACCCATTCTCCTTAAAGTGTTCCAAAAAATAGAAGAAGAGGGAATACTCCCAAACTCATTCTATGAAGCCAACATCACCCTAATACCAAAACCAGGCAAAGACCCCACCAAAAAAGAAAATTACAGACCAATATCCCTGATGAATGTAGATGCAAAAATACTCAATAAAATATTAGCAAACAGAATTCAACAGTGTATCAAAAGGATTATACACCATGATCAAGTGGGATTCATCCCAGGGATGCAAGGATGGTACAACATTCGAAAATCCATCAACATCATCCACCACATCAACAAAAAGAAAGACAAAAGCCACTTGATTATCTCCATAGATGCTGAAAAAGCATTCGACAAAATTCAACATCCATTCATGATAAAAGCTCTCAGCAAAATGGGAATAGAGGGCAAGTACCTCAACATAATAAAGGCCATATATGATAAACCCACAGCCAGCATTATACTGAACAGCAAGAAGCTGAAAGCATTTCCTCTGAGATCAGGAACCAGACAGGGATGCCCACTCTCCCCACTATTATTTAACATATTACTGGAGGTCCTAGCCACAGCAATCAGACAAAACAAAGAAATACAAGGAATCCAGATTGGTAAAGAAGAAGTTAAACTGTCACTATTTGCAGATGATATGATACTGTACATAAAAAACCCTAAAGACTCCACTCCAAAACTACTAGAACTGATATCGGAATACAGCAAAGTTGCAGGATACAAAATTAACACACAGAAATCTGTAGCTTTCCTATACACTAACAATGAATCAATAGAAAGAGAAATCAGGAAAACAATTCCATTCACCATTGCATCAAAAAGAATAAAATACCTAGGAATAAACCTAACCAAAGAAGTGAAAGACTTATACTCTGAAAACTACAAGTCACTCTTAAGAGAAATTAAAGGGGCCACTAATAAATGGAAACTAATCCCATGCTCATGGCTAGGAAGAATTAATATTGTCAAAATGGCCATCCTGCCCAAAGCAATATGCAGATTTGATGCAATCCCTCTCAAATTACCAGCAACATTCTTCAATGAATTGGAACAAATAATTCAAAAATTCATATGGAAACACCAAAGACCCCGAATAGCCAAAGCAATCCTGAAAAAGAAGAATAAAGTGGGGGGATCTCACTCCCCAACTTCAAGCTCTACTACAAAGCCATAGTAATCAAGACAATTTGGTACTGGCACAAGAACAGAGCCATAGACCAGTGGAACAGATTAGAGACTCCAGACATTAACCCAAACAAATATGGTCAATTAATATTTGATAAAGGAGCCAAGGACATACAATGGCAAAATGACAGTCTCTTCAACAGATGGTGCTGGCAAAACTGGACAGCTACATGTAGGAGAATGAAACTGGACCATTGTCTAACCCCATATACAAAGGTAAACTCAAAATGGATCAAAGACCTGAATGTAAGTCATGAAACCATTAAACTCTTGGAAAAAAACATAGGCAAAAACCTCTTAGACAGGGGGGCGGAGCCAAGATGGCGGCGTGAGTAGAGCAGTGGAAATCTCCTCCCAAAAACACATAGAGCTATGAAAATATAACAAAGAAAAATCTTCCTAAAATAGAGACCACAGGACACAGGACAACATCCAGACCACATCCACACCTGCAAGAACCCAGCGCCTTGTGAAGGGGGTAAGATACAAGCCCCAGCCCGGCGGGACCCGAGCGCCCCTCCCCCCGGCTCCCGGCGGGTGGAGAGAAACCGGAGCGGTTTTTTTTTTTTTTTTTTTTTTTGGCGAGCGCTTTTTGGAAGCCTTAGAGGGACGGGCCCCCGTTGCTGGGGAGGCAGGGTGGCGGGACCGGTGAGGAGGTGCCTGGGAACGGCGCCAGAGGACAAAGAATATCCCGCGTTTCTCCCTGCGAGACCTGGGGGCGGGTGCCTGAGACCGGTGCCTGAGGACGGAGGAGGTCACGCGTTTTTCCCCCTTTTTTTTTTTCTCTTTTTGGCGAGCGCTTTTTGGAAGCCTTGAAGGGACGGGGACCCCAGTGCTAGGGAGGCACGGTGGCGGGACTGGTGAGCGTGTGGCTGGGACCGGCGCCTGAGGACAAAGAATATCCCCCGTTTTTCCCTGCGGGACCGGTGGGCGGGTGCCTGAGACCGGCACTTGAGGACAGAGGAAATCGCGCGTTTTTCCCCTTTTTTTTTTCTCTTTTCTGTGAGTGCTTTTTGGAAGCCAAAAAGGGACAGAGACCCCGGTGCTAGGGAGGCAGGGCGGCGGGACGGGTGAGCGGGTGCCTGGGACCGGCACCTGAGGACAAAGAATATCCCGCATTTTTCCCTGTGGGACTGGTGGGTGGGTGCCTGAGACCAGCACCTGAGGACGGAAGAAATCGCGCGTTTTTCCCCTTTTTTTTCTCTCTTTTTGCCGAGTGCTTTTTGGAAGCCTTGAAGGGACAGGGACCCCGGTGCTGGGGAGGCAGGGCGGCGGGACTGGTGAGCGGGTGCGTGGGACCAGTGCCTGAGGACAAAGAATATTGAGCGTTCCTTCCCTGCGGGACCGGTGGGTGGGTGCTTTTTGGAAGCCTTGAAAGGACAGGGACCCTGGTGCTAGGGAGACAGGGCAGCAGGACCAGTGAGCGGGTGCCTGGGACCGGCACCTGAGGACAAAAAAAAAAAAAAAAAAAAAAATCGCTTGTTTTTTCCTTTTTTTTCCTTTTTTTTTTCTCTTTCTTTCTGTTCCCTCTCTCATTGTTGCTGTTGTTTTGGTTTGGAGAGTGCTTTTTGGAAATCTTAAAGGGGCAGGACAGGTCACTTAGACCAGAAGCAGGGAATCTGGGGATCTCT
Source organism: Manis javanica (assembly GCF_040802235.1). NCBI lineage: Eukaryota > Metazoa > Chordata > Mammalia > Pholidota > Manidae > Manis > Manis javanica. Next base: position 81,500,636 of record NC_133168.1, read on the forward strand.
GGGCACTCTAACCCCCTGGGCAGCAGGGAGCACAGAGGCCCCTTACGGAGATAAATAGTCTCCTGGCTGCTCCCCCTCCAACGGGGCTCCACCATTTTGGAGGAACAGCCCCAGCCAGGCCAAGCCCACAGCAACAGCGGAGATAAACCCCAAAGCAACTGGGCAGGAAGCAGAAGCCCTGTCTGCGCACAGCTGCCCAGCACAAGCCACTAGAGGTCGCTATTCTCCCAGGAAAAGGCTACAAACCAACAAGAAGGGAAGCTCTTCCAGCGGTCACTTGTACCAGCTCTGCAAACTATCTCTATCACCATGAAAAGGCAAAACTACAGGCAGACAAAGATCACAGAGACAACACCTGAGAAGGAGACAGACCTAACTAGTCCTCCTGAAAAAGAATTCAAAATAAAAATCATGAACATGCTGATAGAGATGCAGAAAAAAATGCAAGAGCAATGGGATGAGATGCAGAGAAAAATGCAAGAGCAGTGGGATGAGATGCAGAGAAAAATGCAAGAGCAGTGGGATGAAGTCCGGAAGGAGATCACAGATGTCAGGAAAGAGATCACAGAAGTGAAACAATCCCTGGAAGGATTTATAAGCAGAATGGATAAGATGCAAGAGGCCATTGAAGGAATAGAAGCCAGAGAACAGGAACGTATAGAAGCTGACATAGAGAGAGATAAAAGGATCTCCAGGAATGAAACAACACTAAGAGAAATATGTGACCAATACAAAAGGAAAAACATTCGTATTATAGGGATACCAGAAGAGGAAGAAAGAGGAAAAGGGATAGAAAGTGTCTTTGAAGAAATAATTGCTGAAAACTTCCCCAAACTGGGGGAGGAAATAATCGAACAGACCATGGAATTATACAGAACCCCCAACAGAAAGGATCCAAGGAGGACAACACCAAGACACATAATAATTAAAATGGCAAGGATCAAGGACAAGGAAAGAGTTTTAAAGGCAGCTAGAGAGAAAAAGGTCACCTATAAAGGAAAACCAATCAGGCTAACATCAGACTTCTCAACAGAAACCCTACAGGCCAGAAGAGAATGGCATGATATACTTAATGCAATGAAACAGAAGGGCCTTGAACCAAGGATACTGTATCCAGCACGACTATCATTTAAATATGATGGTGGGATCAAACAATTCCCAGACAAGCAAAAGCTGAGGGAATTTGCTTCCCACAAACCACCTCTACAGGGCATCCTACAGGGACTGCTCTAGATGGGAGCACCCCTAAAAAGAGCACAGAACAAAACACACAACATATGAAGAATGGAGGAGGAGGAATAAGAAGGGAGAGAAGAAAAGACTCTCCAGACAGTGTATATAACAGCTCAATAAGCGAGCTAAGTTAGGCAGTAAGATACTAAAGAAGCTAACCTTGAACCTTTGGTAACCACGAATCTAAAGCCTGCAATGGCAATAAGTACATATCTTTCAATAGTCACCCTAAATGTAAATGGACTTAATGCACCAATCAAAAGACATAGAGTAATAGAATGGATAAAAAAGCAAGACCCATCTATATGCTGCTTACAAGAAACTCACCTTAAACCCAAAGATAAGCATAGACTAAAAGTCAAGGGATGGAAAAACATATTTCAGGCAAACAACAGTGAGAAGAAAGCAGGGGTTGCAGTACTAATATCAGACAAAATAGACTTCAAAACAAAGAAAGTAACAAGAGATAAAGAAGGCCACTAAATAATGATAAAGGGCTTAGTCCAACAAGAGGATATAACCATTCTAAATATATATGCACCCAATACAGGAGCACCAGCATATGTGAAGCAAATACTAACAGAACTAAAGAGGGAAATAGACTGCAATGCATTCATTGTAGGAGACTTCAACACACCACTCACCCCAAAGGATAGATCCACCGGGCAGAAAATAAGTAAAGACACACAGGCACTGAACAACACACTAGAACAGATGGACCTAATAGACATCTATAGAACTTTACATCCAAAAGCAACAGGATATACATTCTTCTCAAGTGCACATGGAACATTCTCCAGAATAGACCACATACTAGCTCACAAAAAGAGCCTCAGTAAATTCCACAATATTGAAATTCTACCAACCAATTTTTCAGACCACAAAGGTATGAAAGTAGAAATAAATTCTACAAAGAAAACAAAAAGGCTCACAAACACATGGAGGCTTAACAACATGCTACTAAATAATCAATGGATCAATGAACAAATCAAAATAGAGATCAAGGAATATATAGAAACAAATGACAACAACAACACTAAGCCCCAACTTCTGTGGGATGCAGCGAAAGCAGTCTTAAGAGGAAAGTATATAGCAATCCAGGCACACTTGAAGAAGGAAGAACAATCCCAAATGAATAGTCTAACATCACAATTATTAAAACTGGAAAAAGAAGAACAAATGAGGCCTAAAGTCAGCAGAAGGAGGGACATAATAAAGATCAGAGAAGAAATAAACAAAATTGAGAAGAATAAAACAATAGCAAAAATCAACGAAACCAAGAGCTGGTTCTTTGAGAAAATAAACAAAATAGATAAGCCTCTAGCCCAACTTATTAAGAGAAAAAGAGAGTCAAAAAAATCAACATAATCAGAAATGAGAATGGAAAAATCACGACAGACTCCACAGAAATACAAAGAATTATTAAAGACTACTATGAAAACCTATATGCCAACAAGCTGGAAAACCTAGAAGAAATGGACAACTTCCTAGAAAAATACAACCTCCCAAGACTGACCAAGGAAGAAACACAAAAGTTAAACAAACCAATTACAAGCAAAGAAATTGAAACAGTAATCAAAAAACTACCCAAGAACAAAACCCCGGGGCCGGATGGATTTACCTCGGAATTTTATCAGACACACAGAGAAGACATAATACCCATTCTCCTTAAAGTGTTCCACAAAATAGAAGAAGAGGGAATACTCCCAAACTCATTCTATGAAGCCAACATCACCCTAATACCAAAACCAGGAAAAGACCCCACCAAAAAAGAAAATTACAGACCAATATCCCTGATGAATGTAGATGCAAAAATACTCAATAAAATATTAGCAAACAGAATTCAACAGTATATCAAAAGGATCATACACCATGACCAAGTGCGGTTCATCCCAGGGATGCAAGGATGGTACAACATTCGAAAATCCATCAACATCATCCACCACATCAACAAAAAGAAAGACAAAAACCACATGATCATCTCCATAGATGCTGAAAAAGCATTTGACAAAATTCAACATCCATTCATGATAAAAACTCTCAGCAAAATGGGAATAGAGGGCAAGTACCTCAACATAATAAAGGCCATATATGATAAACCCACAGCCAGCATTATACTGAACAGCGAGAAGCTGAAAGCATTTCCACTGAGATCGGGAACCAGACAGGGATGCCCACTCTCCCCACTGTTATTTAACATAGTACTGGAGGTCCTAGCCACGGCAATCAGACAAAACAAAGAAATACAAGGAATCCAGATTGGTAAAGAAGAAGTTAAACTGTCACTATTTGCAGATGATATGATACTGTACATAAAAAACCCTAAAGACTCCACTCCAAAACTACTAGAACTAATATCGGAATACAGCAAAGTTGCAGGATACAAAATTAACACACAGAAATCTGTAGCTTTCCTATACACTAACAACGAATCAATAGAAAGAGAAATCAGGAAAACAATTCCATTCACCGTTGCATCAAAAAGAATAAAATACCTAGGAATAAACCTAACCAAAGAAGTGAAAGACTTATACTCTGAAAACTACAAGTCACTCTTAAGAGAAATTAAAGGGGACACTAATAAATGGAAACTCATCCCATGCTCATGGCTAGGAAGAATTAATATCGAAAAAATGGCCATCCTGCCGAAAGCAATATACAAATTTGATGCAATCCCTCTCAAATTACCAGCAACATTCTTCAATGAATTGGAACAAATAATTCAAAAATTCATATGGAAACACCAAAGACCCCGAATAGCCAAAGCAATCCTGAAAAAGAAGAATAAAGTAGGGGGGATCTCACTCCCCAACTTCAAGCTCTACTACAAAGCCATAGTAATCAAGACAATTTGGTACTGGCACAAGAACAGAGCCACAGACCAGTGGAACAGATTAGAGACCCCAGAAATTAACCCAAACATATATGGTCAATTAATATTTGATAAAGGAGCCATGGACATACAATGGCAAAATGACAGTCTCTTCAACAGATGGTGCTGGCAAAACTGGACAGCTACATGTAGGAGAATGAAACTGGACCATTGTCTAACCCCATATACAAAGGTAAACTCAAAATGGATCAAAGACCTGAATGTAAGTCACGAAACCATTAAACTCTTGGAAAAAAACATAGGCAAAAACCTCTTAGACATAAACATGAGTGATCTCTTCTTGAACATATCTCCCCGGGCAAGGAAAACAACAGCAAAAATGAGCAAGTGGGACTACATTAAGCTGAAAAGCTTCTGTACAGCGAAAGACACCATCAATAGAACAAAAAGGAACCCTACAGTATGGTAGAATATATTTGAAAATGACAGATCTGATAAAGGCTTGACGTCCATAATATATAAAGAGCTCAGACGCCTCAACAAACAAAAAACAAATAACCCAATTAAAAAATGGGCAGAGGAACTGAACAGACAGTTCTCCAAAAAAGAAATACAGATGGCCAAGAGACACATGAAAAGATGCTCCACATCGCTAATTATCAGAGAAATGCAAATTAAAACTACAATGAGGTATCACCTCACACCAGTAAGGATAGCTGCCATCCAAAAGACAAACAACAACAAATGTTGGCGAGGCTGTGGAGAAAAGGGAACCCTCCTACACTGCTGGCGGGAATGTAAATTAGTTCAACCATTGTGGAAAGCAGTATGGAGGTGCATCAAAATGCTCAAAACAGACCTACCATTTGACCCAGGAATTCCACTCCTAGGAATTTACCCTAAGAACGCAGCAATCAAGTTTGAGAAAGACAGATGCACTCCTATGTTTATCGCAGCACTATTTACAATAGCCAAGAATTGGAAGCAACCTAAATGTCCATCTGTAGATGAATGGATAAAGAAGATGTGGTACATATACACAATGGAATACTACTCAGCCATAAGAAGTGGAAAAATCCAACCATTTGCAGCAACATGGATGGAGCTGGAGAGTATTATGCTCAGTGAAATAAGCCAAGCGGAGAAAGAGAAATACCAAATGATTTCACTCATCTGAGGAGTATAGGAACAAAGGAAAAACTGAAGGAACAAAACAGCAGCAGAATTACAGAACCCCAAAATGGACTAACAGGTACCAAAGGGAAAGGAACTGGGGAGGATGGGTGGGCAGGGAGGGATAAGGGGGGGGAAGAAGAAGGGGGGTATTAAGATTAGCATGCATGGGGGGGAGGGAGAAAGGGGAGGGTGGGCTGCACAACACAGAGAGGACAAGTAGTGACTCTACCACATTTTGCTAAGCTGATGGACAGTAACCGTAATGTGGTTGTTAGGGGGGACCTGATATAGGGGAGAGCATAGTAAACATAGTATTCTTCAGGTAAGTGTAGATTAAAAATTTAAAAAAAAAAAAGAAAGAAAGAAAGAAAAGGGGGATTATTCCTTAACAGGATAAAACTATTGGTAAATCAAAGATCAACGCATGCTTTAAATATCCTTAATGTTGATCACTTAAAGGGTGTCAGATGATCAGCTATGGAGGTACTCTTTTCTGATAATATTCCTTTCTCTTAATTAAAAAAAAAAAAAAAAAAAGCAGTTACTGTGTGCTGACCTCCAATGAGTTCTGCACAGTGGTATAGAGGGCATGTCAAAGTGTGGGCAAAGGGTCTGTTTGTTTCTACGCAGAAGATCAAGGCCTAGCTTGGATACCCAGAAAATGAACTAAGATACGATATGAGGAGGAGCTTCCGGCATAAGCACTCCCTGGAGGACTTGTGCCGGGGGATGATCATCAAAAAGCCTCCACAGGGATCCAGACGATGCTGCGGTTGTGGCTGCATCCAGCCCACTGTCTCCTGGATTTGCCATAAGAATGAGGAGGGAGATGTCTAGGCTGGCATGTGTATACAGTGAGACAACGAATTTGACCGGATCTGTACTGTTGGAACTCAACCAGGAGTTGGGAGGAGTGCAAGTTGTAGCACCCCAAAATCTCATGACTATAGACTATCTATGGTTAAAAGAACATATGGGATGTGAACAGATCCCAGAAATGGGCTGCTTTAATTTGTCTGATGGTTCAAGTACAGTTGGAAAATATCCATCATATCATAGATAAATTTTCACAAATGCCTAGGGTACCTAAATGGTTTTCTTGGCTTCACTGGAGATGGCTGGTAATTATAGATTTGCTTTGTTTATGTCACCGTATTCCTATTATGTTAATATGTGTGTGCAAATTAGTTAGTAGTTTAAAACCTATACATACTTAAGGTACTATACAAGAAGATATGTCAAAGAAATAATCAATCCTCCCAAGTTCCTTCATATGCTACATCTATAGCTTTTCTTCTTCCTTCCTAATTACAAACCTTAAATAGAATTCGTGCCTCATATCGAATTTACCGAGTATCATAATTCCTCCAGGTGGTAAAGATACCTCGAGACAAGTGCTGGGCATAGAAGCCACAGGGCATAAATCTGCAAAGAAGTAAAAAGCTAACCTTTTCAAACAATATGGCTTCTCTCTCACTTACCAACTTTACATTTCCCTGTATGGCCCCGGAAGATGACTGGTTAGCCAGAGACGGGTAAGATTCCTCAAGGGAGGAACAACCTAAGACAGGCACAGTCGCAGGGGGGCCATCAGGTGAGAATTTGGGGATCAACAGAGGTGAGGCTCAGAACCTCACCCCCCCTTCTTTGAGAGAAATCTTCTGCATCCGTGGATGTCTTGCTGCCCTTGTCTAGCCTGGATTAATACTTAGTCCATAGGCACACACCTGATCATCTGATCATCTACATTTGCCTTCTTACAGCACTAAACTATGTTTTCTACCTTTATCTTGCATCTACCTACCACTTCAGCATTTTATTAAAAATAAAAATAATAATAATAATAGGAGAAATGTGGGATCAACATATAAATCAAGTACAAAAATCAAATGAATATTCATATTTGACCTGATGGTTTATAGGTCATATTGCATGATCAAAACCGAACGTTTCTGTGATGAATGCCCTTGTACTGTTCACCATGTAAGAATTTATTCACTCTGTAAGAATTCGTTCACCATGTAAGAACTTGTTCGTTATGCTTCAGAAGATTGGAGACTGACGAGAATTAGGCTTGAGATGGATTAATGATTGTACATTGAGCATTGACCCCCCTATACTGAATTTTATTGTTGTTAACAACCATTTGATCAATAAATATGAGAGACGCCCTCTCAAAAAAAAAAAAAAAAAAAAAAAAACCTCTTAGACATAAACATGAGTGACCTCTTCTTGAACATATCTCCCCGGGCAAGGAAAACAACAGCAAAAATGAGCAAGTGGGACTACATTAAGCTGAAAAGCTTCTGTACAGTGAAAGACACCATCAATAGAACAAAAAGGAACCCTACAGTATGGGAGAATATATTTGAAAATGACAGATCTGATAAAGGCTTGACGTCCATAATATATAAAGAGCTCAGACGCCTCAACAAACAAAAAACAAATAACCCAATTAAAAAATGGGCAGAGGAACTGAACAGACAGTTCTCTAAAAAAGAAATACAGATGGCCAAGAGACACATGAAAAGATGCTCCACATCGTTAATTATGAGAGAAATGCAAATTAAAACTACAATGAGGTATCACCTCACACCAGTAAGGATAGCTGCCATCCAAAAGACAAACAACAACAAATGTTGGCGAGGCTGTGGAGAAAGGGAAACCCTCCTACACTGCTGGTGGGAATGTAAATTAGTTCAACCATTGTGGAAAGCAGTTTGGAGGTTCATCAAAATGCTCAAAACAGATCTACCATTTGACCCAGGAATTCCACTCCTAGGAATTTACCCTAAGAACGCAGCAATCAAGTTTGAGAAAGACAGATGCACCCCTATGTTTATCGCAGCACTATTTACAATAGCCAAGAATTGGAAGCAACCTAAATGTCCATCGGTAGATGAATGGATAAGTGGTACATATATACAATGGAATACTACTCAGCCATAAGAAGTGGAAAAATCCAACCATTTGCAGCAACATGGATGGATCTGGAGAGTATTATGCTCAGTGAAATAAGCCAAGCGGAGAAAGAGAAATACCAAATGATTTCACTCATCTGAGGAGTATAAGAACAAAGGAAAAACTGAAGGAACAAAACAGCAGCGGAATTACAGAACCCAAACATGGACTAACAGGTACCAAAGGGAAAGGAACTGGGGAGGATGGGTGGGCAGGGAGGGATAAGGTGGGGGAAGAAGAAGGGAGTTATTAAGATTAGCATGCATGGCGGGGAGAAAGGGGAGGGTGGGCTGCACAACACAAAGAGGACAAGTAGGGATTCTACAACATTTTGCTAAGCTGATGGACAGTAACTGTAATGTGGTTGTTAGGGGGGACCTGATATAGGGGAGAGCATAGTAAATATAGTACTCTTCATGTAAGTGTAGATTAAAGATTAAAAAAGAAAGAAAGAAAGAAAAGGGGGATTACTCCTTGATAGGATAAAACTATTGGTAAATCAAAGCTCAACGCATGCTTTAAATACCCTTAATGTTGATCACTTAAAGGGTGTCAGATGATCAGCTATGGAGGTACTCTTTTCTGATAATATTCCTTTCTCTTAATAAAAAAAAAAAAAAAGCAGTCCCTGTGTGCTGACTTCCAATGAGTTCTGCACAGTGGTATAGAGGGCATGTCAAAGTGTGGGCAAAGGGTCTTTTTGTTTCTATGAAGAAGATCAAGGCCTAGCTTGGATACCCAGAAAATGAACTAAGATACGATATGAGGAGGAGCTTCCGGCATCAGCACTCTCTGGGGGACTTGTGCCGGGGGATGATCATCAAAAAGCCTCCACAGGGATCCGGGCGATGCTGCGGTCGTGGCTGCATTCACCCCACCGCTTCCTGGACTTGCCATTGGAATGAGGAGGGAGATGTCTAGGCTGGCATGTGCATACAGTGAGACAACGAATTTGACCGGATCTGTACTGTTGGAACTCAACCAGGAGTTGGGAGGGGTGCAAGGTGTAGCACTCCAAAATCTTATGACTATAGACTATCTACAGTTAAAAGGACATATGGGAGGTGAACAGATCCCAGAAATGGGCTGCTTTAATTTGTCTGATTTCTCTCAGAGTGTTCAAGTACAGTTGGACAATATCCATCATATCATAGACAAATTTTCACAAATGCCTAGGGTGCCTAAATGGTTTTCTTGGCTTCAGTGGAGATGGCTGGTAATTATAGATTTGCTTTGTTTATGTCACCGTATTCCTATTATGTTAATATGTGTGTGCAAATTAGTTAGTAGTTTAAAACCTATACATACTTAAGGTACTCTACAAGAAGATATGTCAAAGAAATAATCAATCCTTCCATGTTTTCTTCCATATGCTACCTCTATAGCTTTTCTTCTTCCTAATTACAACCCTTAAATAGAATTCGTGCCTCATATCGAAGTTACCGAGTATCATAATTCCTCCAGGTGGTAAAGATACCTCGAGACAAATGCTGGGCATAGAAGCCACAGGGCATAAATCTGCAAAGAAGTAAAAAGCTAACCTTTTCAAACAATATGGCTTCTCTCTCACTTACCAACTTTACATTTCCCTGTATGGCCCCGGAAGATGACTGGTTAGCCAGAGACGGGTAAGATTCCTCAAGGGAGGAACAACCTAAGACAGGCACAGTCGCAGGGGGCCATCAGGTGAGAAATTGGGGATCAACAGAGGTGAGGCTCAGAACCTTACACCCTCTGCTTTGAGAGAAATCTTCTGCATCCGTGGATGTTTTCCTGCCCTTGGTTAGCCTGGATTAATACTTAGTCCATAGGCACACACCTGATCATCTGATCATCTACATTTGCCCTCTTACAGCACTAAACTATGTTTTGTAACTTATCTTGCATCTACCTACCACTTCAGCATTTTATTAAAAATAAAAATAATAATAATAATAAAGGGAGAAATGTGGGATCAACATATAAATCAAGTACAAAAATCAAACGAATATTCATATTTGACCTGATTGTTTATGGTTCATAATTGCGTGATCAAAATCGAAAGTTTCTGTGATGAATGCCCTTGTACTGTTTACCGTGTAAGAATTTATTCACTATGTAAGAATTCGTTCACCATGTAAGAACTTGTTCGTTATGCTTCAGAAGATTGGAGACTGACGAGAATTAGGCTTGAGATGGATTAATGATTGTACATTGAGCATTGACCCCCCTATACTGAATTTTATTGTTGTTAACAACCATTTGATCAATAAATATGAGAGATGCCCTGTCAAAAAAAAAAGAAAGAAAATAAAAAAGAAAAGAAAAAATGTCCAAGATGTGGAAAAATTGGAAAAAAATATGAGTTCATATTCTTATTAAGTTCACCTGTAGTAGTTTGAACTACTCATAGGGAATATGCTTCTGGTTTAAAGCTTATATTTTCTCCCATTCTGGATTCTTCTGTATTTTGAATGCAGTGTAATATTCTTCTTTTTCACTCATGTGGAGTGGGGGTGGGGACCAAATTTGTATAGTTGCCAGACCATTTTTTCTCGATTTGCTCATACTTAGTTAAGTAAGTATGGATGGTTCCATCCAGACCTATGTTTTGATACATCAGGAGGAACATCAGTACACACCTCACCTTTTCTGTAGCCAGTTCATTCCTTCCTCCCCCAGAGTTGCAACTTCTGGGCTGGATATTGCCTTCTACCCTTTTTCTGAAGTCTGAGGGTACAGGAGTGGGAGTTGGGGAGAGGCTGCTCTTGGGACTCCACTCACTCTCTTTTGAGATGTTATAAAATGCCCTCTATTAGATGGCCACTTCATCAAGCTAGTTACATCCCATTTCTGTGAGCTTCTGCTATTCCTCCTGCTCAGCCCAGATCTCTGGGACGTTTTTGAGCTCTAGCTCTCTGACCGTATCATTGGACACTTGTTAAGTGAGGAGAATGTTGGGCATTTCGGACATGGACCCATATCTTCACACATTCAACAACCATTTATTAGGTATTTACTCTCTAAAAAGGTACCCGCAGGCATGACAGAGGGGCTCCAGTTTCTCCCCTGTCTTCAGCCCTCCCCTCCCTTTCTTTCTCCCTGGGAATCTTGACTCACCAAGACATAGTGCAAGGTTTGCAAAAAACACTTCTTGAAACAGGTACCAGGAATGGGAACACACCAAGAAACCTGAGCAAGACGTGTGAAAATGGGACACCCTCCAACTGCAAATTTCACAGCCATAACAGACGAAAAATCTTACCTGACCCAAATCATCAGGACTTACCTTCCTGCTTGTCCCACACCCTACAGAACTCCAGCCCTGCTCTGACTGGGGCGGTGCCTGGTTTCAGGTTCTCCCCAACGTGCATGACCTGAATGAAGCCTGAAGTTAGTTTCTTTGGACAACCCATGGGAGTCAGAACGTCATCCCCTGCACATGCAAAGGGAGATAAGACATACTATAGGCAAGGGAGACAAACATCAATGAATACAATACACAAATAAGGACAGGATTCTTTAAAAGTTGAGATATGAATAAGCCAAATAATCAGGAAAATGTGACCTCTGAACAGACAATTTCTACAAACTCATAAACCACACAGGACAAAACATTAGGGACAAAACCTCGGGTGGAGCTGGTATCTAGGCCCAACACTAGGCCATTTGTGTACTATGTCTACAGCAACATGTGTCCGAGTAAGGTCCCCATAAATGCTCTTAACTGTTTTAAGACGGTACCTCCTTATCACTGGAACAGAAAATATGGTTCCTATTTCTGTCACACACAGAATATGCTAAGAGATTTCTTCTCTATTATGGGTGAAATGGAAGTTCCTATGGCCAGGATCCTCACCTGACCCTAAAACTACTTGATGATGTCATTGGCCTGATGCTAGGCTACTGCTTCCACACCCACAGTAAGTTGTTATCGACTGGGTCACTATATAAAGAGCTCTGCCCAATGCTCTAGGCAAAGGCAGGGACAGAAGTGGGTTATGAACCAGGAGACTGCTGGATGTGGACCTGAATCTAGTGATCAAGTTACCACTGTGAGAATAAGGCTGGGGGCATCAGCCCTTTTAGTCCAAGAATGTTCCGTTATCCTTTCTCAGTCTCACTGAATCCATAGTGAACTTGCCCGGGGCTGAAACCCTCAGGCAAAACACCTTTGGAATATCATTTCTTTCCAAACTATCTTCACTTGATGTGTCCTCAGGAAAGCACTAGTGTGTCCCTCTGCCAGACTTAAGGTGGGGTCTGCCATGGCTGTCAGTATACCCACCATGCCCATTACAGAAATTACATATTGAGCTTTAAAACAGTGAGAGAAGGATAAATTCCTCTAAACCCCTTGAGGTAGCCCAGCAGTTGATTTATGGGCTGACTGATTTGTTTTGATGGATGACTCTGTGCAGCTGTCACTCACTTAATCTGACACTACTGAGATTTGTGAAAGGGAGTGATTGGCTCAGAAGAGGAACATGCTCCAGCTGTATCTGTGCTGTCATTGGTCTCCATGGCCATATGCCTTGAGCAGATTTAGAGGCACAGTTGCTTTGGGTAAAGCAACAGAATTTGATTTTCCCATGGAGCAAGAAAATCAGCAGAATTTTACCCAAACTAGCTCTCAACAAGCTCCTAATAGCAGATGCTATAATTGCTCAAAGAGAGGCTTAGAATTCAATGGCACAGCTAATCATGACTCCAGCAGAGAAGAGATGGGAGCACAAGTTGCTTTTCTTTTGCAGGAATAATGACTTCCACCCAATTCCTTTTCATACAAAAAAAAAAAAAAAAAAAAATGGCAGCCATCCTAGAAATATTCAGAATAGCTGTACAAACTGATCTGCTCATGCTGGTTATCAGACTAACTGAAAGAAAGAAAATGTAAACACGCAAGAGGAATTAGGACAGTGGGTCATTAGAATTCACTTGGCTTCCTCTCAGAACTCACGAGAACCCATTCTCGTGCCTTTCGATGGCCGTGCAACTCACTGATGTGAAGTCCCTTCTGCGGCAAAATGAAGCCCCACCCGGGGAAGCCACTAACAGAAGCTTCCTACATATGGCTTCTTACCATCATTTCTCTGTTTAATTTCCTGCAAAATATTGCTTATGGCTACCATGGGGTGAGAAGGAGGGGAAAATGGACTTTGAATACACATGCGCCGTGGGGGGCCCAGCACCACCCCAAGGCACCTACATCTCTTTTCAGCACCCAAGAGAGGCCCTCCAGCACCTTGATCCCCCCTCCAGGAGTCCCAGGCATTGAGCAGAAACCTACCAAGTCATTCAAGTAAAAGCGGCAGAGGTGTTCTTGTGCGGGTAGGAAGCACTTGCTGGGTTGCTGCTGGGATCGGACTGGGCAGCTGTCTCTGTGCCCCTCAGCCCTGTGACGACAAATAGCAGTATATGGCATTCACTTTCTGGGGTGTGGGGCCCCCAAGTCTGTTTCTGCACTTATGACTCCTTGAGAACCAGGGTGTGTGGCAGGAAGTGGGCGGGGAGATGAGGAAAGCATGTTTGCTGTGGAAGGATGGCCGTTCGCCTTGGAGCAAAGAAGCATTGTCGCTCTCTCCGTGGGCTTCACGGCGGGCAGTGAGCAGCAGTCGGATCCAGTACGGAAGTCTGCCTAGGAAGCTCAGACAGGGATCAGTGTTAGCTTATCTCTCGGCAGAGGGAGCACATTCTCCTAGACCTCTTTCGGTTTTATCCTCTTTACTCCTGTGTTTCTCCACCGTCAGAGAATTACTGTGTGCTTAGTTTTGTCAGAGACACCAGGAAAATAAAGCGTATCATCCTTGCTCTTGACCTTACAGTCTGGTTTGGGAATCAAGAGGATAGTACAAGTTAAAGTGTGATTGAAGAATCAACTTGGGTGTTCAGATTCAAGGGCTACCAAATGTCCGACAAGGAGGAGATCTAATCACCATAACAGTGAAAGACTGGGGTTGGGCACCCACTTACAGGCATGTTACATGTGCCAGGGACTTGGCTAGCTGCAATATAATTGCATTTTATTTAAATCCTCACAATAGCAGTTGGAAATTATTATTATTATTCTCATTATAAAGATAAGGCTCTGAGGCTGTCAGTGTCTCCACAGGTTTTGGTTGTATCAGGGAGAATGTGATCTTTTTTAATGGGGAAACTGCTGAGCATGGCGCCTCCACACACATGCTGTCCACAGGCATGTACACAGTCAGAGGCATGCACACGTCTGCACGCACACACTCAGAGGTCCAGGCCAGCGCATGAGTTGGAGCTCAGTAGCCCTTGGTTAGCATGCAGAATCCTGTTGGAAAAGAATCAGAGAAAGAAGCCAGGGCGTTCATTTCCAGCTGAAGCCACCTGGGAAGGCCAAGGAATGGACTGGAAAGTGAAGGTCAATTAACAAGCCCGATGAGTAAAAAACGGGAGGGAGGCAGAGGCTGGGTATACATCAAATGGAACCAGAGAAATCCAGGAGGAAGCTGGCATGAGGTCAGGAGGAAAGGGTTCTACAGTGAAGCTCCTCACGTAGAGGGAAGAGGGTGGATGTTCACTATTACAGGCTGCTGGGGTGTCACCTATCTTGGATGTGAAGACAGACAGCTGCAGTGAAGCCAAGAGAACAGGGAGATGGAAGCAGGGCTGGACCTGGCAGGGGCCAGACGGCCTGAAGCAGTGTGCACGCTGTGGGGTGCGGGGATGCGGGGCGAAGGCCAGGCCAGGCTGGGAGCCTCGAAGGCCGGGCGAGAGCTTGGAGTCAAAGGCCCTGGCTACAGGAAGCTCACAGAGAGTGATGTGTTTTTGTTTCCTCAACTTTTAAAAACTCATCCTGGACCTGTATTTTTGACAAAGGAAACTCCAGAGGTGAAAACATGGCTGATGCCTTCAGAATGACATCTGTTTTGCAGTTTGACGGGTGAACATGAGAAAGATCCTCAGACCTGACGTCTCTGACTCACATGTCCAAGCATTTGAGAGAGACAAGGCTTTTTATTCCGATGAGACTTCCGCAGCTCATCTTCTGTCACTCTAAAAGTAATTTCCTCTCTAGTGGATAGAAGTGCATGTTTTTAGGTAGGAATTAAATTGTGCAATACTTTCCTGTGTAATCACTCGAAAACTGTGCTCTAATTCCACAATATGGTCTCTACTTTAATGACCACACACGTCAGGTTTTCCTGACATCCTGTCTGGCTGTCCACATGAATACACTCAACATAAGAATATAGAAAATATTTAATATTTTAATATCTTATCCTGGTCCTGGATGACAAATTCCTAGAAGGCAGGCTCTATCTCTCACCCAGTTAGCAGGTTTTGCTACAAGCTTAAAATTATCTCTCCTGGGATGAGTCGAGAATCAGTCCTACATCCCCTTGTGCAATATTCAAGGATGTTGAAATGTGTACATCTGGCCAGACTTTGAAGGGCATGCAGTCTCGTGAGAGGTGCCCACATAGGCTCACTGAAGGGAGGGATACCGCTCTGCCTCTTTCTCCCTCCAAAACAGGAAGGTAGGAATTCAGGCGGCCTGACTGGTGCGGACTCACCTTGCGGTTAAGCCAGTCATGAAAGGCTGTGCTATTACAGTCTCTTCCTCCCCAGATCTAGTTTGCTTTCTTCTTCCCATCAAAGCGTTTCTTAAAATGTAGGCTTTCCATAAATCCCGTCTTCTCTCACCACTTCCTCATGTCTGAATTCTATTCAGTTTGCCTTTGGGCCATGATTCAGTTGAGCCTATTCCCCCAAACCTCACTGGTGACCTTTGACCCCCATGCCAGCATGCTGGCTCCGTCTATACCGCCTGGCACTGCCCACCGCCTCCTTCAAGCTGCTGGCTTCCCCCTTGGTTCCCCTGGGGGAACACCCCTTATGGCTACTTTACCGACCTCCTTCCTTCTCCTGTCCCCATAACAGACGTTGGCCTCCACAGTCGCCTCCTTCTCCTTCTTCCCATATGATGCCAACATCAGTCTCTGAGTGGTTGAACCCCTGCCCCTACCCACAGTTAGCTCCCTCCATAGGGGTATCTCTCCTGAGTCAGTGTCATTCCTCTCCCCAGTCTCTGTAGCTTGGCATTTCCCAGCTGCCTGCCCCCTATCTCAACCCCGTGGCCTTTGGAAACTCACTCTCATGATGTCCAGCTTCGTCCCAGTTGTAAGACACTTTGTGGGAAGGTAGCAAAGGGGCCCTTCTGCAGTTGCCATGGGGCGAGGGCTGGAAAAAGTGGCCAGGACAGCCTGGGTGCATGCTCCTCAGGGAGGAGCAGGCAGTGCAAAACCAAACCAAAGCCAGCACAGAGGACTCAAGTCTGATCCAGGCCTGGATTCCTAGCCCAGGAAGCTCTGATGTGGGCTGGTTGGCCATCCAGGTCTGAACATTTGGGATGAAGTGAAGTACCCCAGAAGCAAAGGGATGGACAGAGACTCTCAAGAAGCTCTGGGCGCCACGGAGAGGCAGGGCAGAGGAGCCACGCACAGGGCCTACATGGCGGGTGAGTTTAAAGAGGGGGAAGGACCCAACACCCAGCCTCTGGCAGACTGCTCATTGGAGAGGACGGCCTCCAAGGGACACCAGCCCATGCCGCCTTCCGCTGTTACCTGGGAGGGCTGCTCTTGCAGGGAAAAGATATCACCTGGCAGCTGGACTGGCGAGGCCTGCTGGAACTCCCCCTTCTAATATGGAACTCGTTTTCAGAGTCATCCCAGGCCAGCTGCCTCCAGGTTTTCCTTTCTCTCCTGAAGGCTTGGAACCATGTCTGACTCCACAGGCACACCCCGCAAGCCGCCAGTGGTGCAAGTACTATGTAAAGTCTGTGCACCTTGCTTTGTTGTTAGTCTGGGTATATGCATCCTCCACTTCATTCCAAAGAGGACTTGATGTAACTTGCAAAGGTGCATACTTCATAACAGACTTAAGAACAAGTACGTGAGAAAGGGGGAGAGAAAAACAAGAACGAAAAATAAGACAAAGGCAGGGATATGACACAAAAGGTGTGCACGATGCCCCCTTAAAGCAGATCTCTAAGTTCGGTTTTGAAACACTTAGCTGCTAACATAGAGTGGAAGCCGTGCTCAGGGTCACTAGTCACAGTGCCCCAAACAAGAAAACAAAGAATTACTCGAGGGAAGCGCAGCTATGCCTGGTACCAAGACCTAAGAGAACAGGGGCACGTGGAGCTGCAGACTGATGGTGGGGGGAAGGGGAAGCCTCACCAAGCTGCTCCACATGTCCCTCAGGTCGACAATGGCATAAGACAGAACACTGTTTGGAAAAAGCTGACCCTCTTGTAGATTTGTTTTTCCAAATTGTCACCTGCCTCCCCTTCCACTTTTCATGATATTCTCCCGTAAGCCTCTCCCAGGCTATCCTGCACCCACACCTAGCAGCCCTGCTCCACAGCACCCCGCTTGCCCACCTTTGTCATGTGCCTGGTCCCAGGAGGCACCCCCTCCTCCCTCACCCCTGTCGTGGGCCTGAACCCCCATCTCCTGCTCCAGCCCCATGCCTGCCGCATGGATCACTCACTTTCCCTGAGCAAGCCCACACCTGACTAATTTCACAGATTTACTCTGTGATGGTTGATTTTTGCATCAACTTGGCTGGACCACGGTACCCAGATATTTGGTCAAACATTACTTTGGATGTTCCTGTTAACTTTTGGTTAAGACTTTTATTGAAAGCAGTGGACTTTGAATAAAGCAAATGGCCCAAACTATGTGGGTGGGCCTCATCTAATCAGCTGAAGGTCTTAAGGGTGAGATGGGGTCCCCACGGAGGAGACCAGCAGATTGCCCCTGGACTCAAAGTGTAACTCTCCCTTGGGCCTCCAGCCTGCTGGACCCCAGTAATCATGTCAGCCAGTTCCTTTAAATCAGGCTCTCTCTCTTCCTATATATATGTAATACACACACACGCACGCACACACACACACACATGTATGCACACACACATGCACACACACACATCCTATCTGTTTGGTCTCTCTCTGGAGAAGCCTGGCCCATGTATTCTCTTTGTTCTTCTTTCTACAGTGCTCTCTTCCATCATCCCTGTTGGCCCAAGTCTGACCCACGCTTCCTGGCTTCTGGGTGGCACCCCTCCCAGTTCCCTGCAGGAGCCGTGTGACTGGCCCTCTCCAGGTGTGGCATCTGGGCCCCTCTCACAGCAGCAGCCATGCTCTGCCCACTGGGCAGTTACCCATCCCCTGCCCACCCACCACTCTATTGGAGCATCAGCCCCATGAAGGTGAGATTCTGGGCCTAGAGTTAGGCACCTAATAAACATATGAAGACAGAGAATTTTCCAGCAAGAGTCACTCCAAAATGTATCTTTCCAGAGCATACATCAACCATATCAGCCACAAAACACCCTTGTGTAAAGGAATTTGGAGGACAGGCCCATGTTCATACAGTGATTCTGTCATAAAAATAAATAAAGGGTCCAGAGGTCTCTGATCTTTTTCTTTCACCCTGGGTCATTATATATGGGGGCAAACTAGGATTTCTTCTCCCATTAATGAGTAAAAGCCCATTGGCAAGGTCAAGAAATGCTGGCTCCTGTAGGGGGCCCAGTGCAGGTCCTGGGCGGTGGGTGGGGGAGGAGACAGATTGGACTTCCTCTGCATGCAGCCACCTGGGAGCCTGGGACCTCCAACAGGGACCCTGGGAGTCACCTGGAAGCTTGTCTGGCTGTGCAAACCACATGCCCGTCTTCCTACTGGAGGAAGGGGGGCCAAGGCAATGCACGGGGGCAAAGCTGCAGCCCTGGGGTGGGCAGGCGGGCCCTGGGGAGGGCAGGAGGGCCCTGAGGTGGGCAGATGGGCCATAGGGTGGGCAGGAGGGCCATGGGGTGGGGAACCTGGGGCAGACAGGCAGGCCCTGGGACGGGGAACCTGGGCGAGGGGCCGTGGGGAGGGGTCTTGGAGCAGGCAGGCAGGCCCTGGGGCAGGCAGGTGGACCATGGGGTGGTCAGGTGGGCCCTGGGGCGGGCAGGTGGGCCCTGGCGGGTCCCTTTCAGCTGCAAGCTCAGCTCGATGGGGCTTTGTAGGCAATGACTCTGGCATCTCACTGAGGACTCGGCCTGCCACTGAGGGCAGAAAATGAATGATGCCTGCTTAGCCTTTAGGTACCGCTGTCGGGTTAGCCATTTCGGCAGTACTCCCATTTTTATTTCTTCCAGGGATTGCTTCTCAGAGAGAAGGGGGAGAGAAATGAAAGTGAGAAAAAAAAAGTAATGTTTCTGATAACAAAGCCTGCGCTAAAGAGAACAGACAGGGTGCGAATCATCCACCTGTTGGCGTGCAGACCAAATGCCAGCTGGAGTTTAACCCCAAGGATGCACAATGTGGCGGCTGTTGGCCAATAGGGAAGGGCAGGGGCTGGCGGCTCTGGTCCACCACCTCTCATCGGACATGCTCGGGCCAGTCTCTCAGCCTAACTGGGCTTCGTGCCTTCTCTGAAGATGATCAGTCCCTCCCAGGTCAAGCATCCTATGGCACTGCCACCTCTCCGGTGGAATGTTAGGTTGGAGCAGAGTCGGCCTCCATGGGGGATTGTCTCCACTCCTACCTCACCGACCAGTCTCAGCAGTGGGGTCGCACATCCTTCGTGGCTTCTTTGTGCCTGTGGGGCTCCGGGCAAGAAAGGGCACGTAGAACCCTGGTACAGGTAGGTGGGTTTGTACCCCTTATTTTGCTGTCGGTTTGGTAGCAAACCAATGGCTTTTGGAGGCAGGTCTAGTGAGCAGATTCTGTTTATTCCTCATGCAGGTCCCTGCTGCACAGCTCAGCCCCTCCCACCAAGCACAGACAATCGGGCAACTGATGGCATTTGGGTTCTGTGCAGAGGGCACCCTCTGTGATGCCATTTGGACACCACAGCCAGCACTCTGCACTCAGACTGTGGCTTCCCCCACCTCCTGATTCCCAGGTGAAAGCCTCCAGAGGCTCATCTGGCAGGGTAAGCCTCAGCAGCATGTGAGAATACACCTAGAAGTCAGTGCTGCTGGGAGGTCTGTGGAAACACACCCCACACGCCCCCTCCCATCTGCAGCAGAGATGGACAGATACTGCTCAACACTGCCGTCTCCTACAGGCCGCACATCATCAGGGCCAGCAAGGCACCCACCTGGGGGGTGTCACCCCCAGGGCCACTGCATGCTACGAGGACCATGGTCAGGGGGCGCCATGACAGTAAGATTGAGGAGGTGTGTGAGGACAAGGACTGCTGTGGAGGCTCCCTCAAAGCGAGACAGGCCAACGGGAAGGTGTTCGCACCCCTTCTCCCTGCCCCCGGCATGCAGAGGGAAAGCTGGAGGTCAATCGGCCCACCTGGAGCCCAACGTGGCCTTCAGGATGGAGGCACCCAGTGAGAGGCGAGGCCGAGAGAGAAGGCGCCTGGGCCCCAGCTGAGCTCTCTCTAAGCCTAGACTTTTGCCAGAGGGAAAGACACTCCCATCAAGAAGACTCACTGTTCAAGCCTTCTCTTAAATGTCACCAAATGTAACCCTAACTGCTGAGCCACCCCAAACAACAAGCCCCGTTTTGGAGATGTGAGCAGGTTGCCTTTTCTGGGAGCTGCAGCAGGTCTGGGGCCAGGGGGCCGCCTGGGGGTCGGTGGGTGTGGAAGTGGGGAGGGCCTCCCTCTGCAGGCCTGCTGCTTCCAGCAGACCCCGGGGCCAGACTGGCCCCTGGCTTCTGGGTTTTGTGTTTGCTGTAACTGGGAGGAATGAGGGAACCTCTGTGACCCGGCCCCCTGGACAAGAAGGTACTGGTGTCCGAGCTGAGGGCAGCAGGCCGGACAGCAGGAGCGCACAGTGAGGCGGGGCGTGAGGAGGGCGTGGCTAAATAAAAGCAGAGGCCCCCTCAAGGAAGTCCACTTCGGGGGCCAGGAGGTCAGACTGCCGCCGTGGCCGCTCAGGCTGGGCTGGCGCTGCGGAGCGCTGCGTAAAGGAGCAGATTGGAAATGCAACCTGGAGGCGCCTGCGGTGCCCAGACAGACTTGGCAGGGCCCTGCTCCCTGCTGGCTCGGGCCTCTGGCTTCCAGGCACACAGCGAGCCCAGGGGGCCCCGCACAGCCCCGGCCCCGGCCCTGCAGGCTCCCAGAGGCACTGCTGCCTTCAGCTCACGTGGGAAAGAGGCAGCCAGGCTGGAGAAGCCAAAAGATGCTCCCCTCCCCCGAGGCCACCGTGGGAATCGGGGGTCGCCTGCTGCCATGCCGGTAGAAGGAACCACGTTCTTCTCACTTCCCTTCTTTTCTCTGCACCTTATTTCATGCCAGAGCCCCTACTTCTGGAAGACAGTGTGCCAGGGGTGTGGACCTCCATGCTAGAACCGGGTCCAGTTGGTTCTGATGCCCCCATTCCTGCTCAAGGAGGGGGTCATGCCAGGCAGAGCCAGAGGGAAGAGGACTTGAATTCACTGGGTGCAGGGAGCTCAGTCTGTTTAGTGTGAAACCATCTTTCTTAGGGCAACTCAGGCTCTCTGAGGTACATGCCCTCCAGAGCCCCCCTCCCCACCCTCTCCCTGGCCCACCCAGGAGTATGCTGGGGTGCTAAGAACG
Organism: Manis javanica; assembly: GCF_040802235.1. Lineage (NCBI taxonomy): Eukaryota > Metazoa > Chordata > Mammalia > Pholidota > Manidae > Manis > Manis javanica. The sequence goes on from NC_133168.1 coordinate 81,522,377, forward strand.
GGCACCCGTGGCATGTGTCCCCTGGGCCCCGCAGGCCTCCTCAGGAGCACCCGGGCTCTGTCACTGCACACCCCCCTGGAGCCTGTTGGGCCAGCCCCTCCCACAGTGGGCGCCTCAGCGCCATGCACTGAACAGGCCCCGTTTCTGCCACCTCCAAGCATCCGCCATGTACTCTGGCCAACCCCGACTTAGGCTGTCAGCCCCCTTCCTGGGCTGCAGAGTCCCCTTGCACCTCACAGCTGCAGTTTGGCAGGCTGCTCCCTGGCGATCCCTGCCTTGACACATCTCACCCCCGTCTCCCTCGGCCGTGACTCCCCACATGCCAGTGGGGAGCACTGACTGTCCCACAGAAGGAAGGAGGAGGCCTGCCTCTTGCTTTCCTTTTGACCTTTCTGGGATGTCTGCCTGTTACCACAATCTCCCTTGGCTGTTTGCCCCAAAGGGAAGAGTCAGGATCCTACATTTTACGGTTACACCATTTTCCTGCAGACCAGGGGCTCCACTTCCCCTTTCCGTCTGGAGGGGGACACGGAGGTACCCCCATAGCAGGCTCCTTCTCCCCTGCCTTAGGGACCTCTGCGGCACAAACGGACCAACCCCCACCATTCCCTCAGGAATTCATGTCTTAGTCTAGACAGGACAATGCGTGCAATGAGGAGAATCACTTAGACATTAAAAAGTATTTCAAAAATAGTTCCTATGCAATTGTTCATAGTTTCCTTTGAAATAATAATGAATTACGATCACAGCACAAATTAAAGGATATGGTTTTTGGCTTTCTGTGTGACTTTTAATGTATTTTTTATGGAAGTATAGTAGATCTACAATATCATGTTGGTTTCATGTAAACAACACAGTGATTTGACAGTTATCTGCATTATTACATGCTCACCCCAACCAGTGTAGTCACTGTCAACACAGAAAGATGTTACAGGACTATTGACTATATTCTCTATGCTGCACTTCATCCCTGTGACTAATTTATATGATGGTTGCGATTTTGTGCTGCTAAAGGATATGTTTATTTAAAGATATTGTCATCGATATTATCTGAATATTTTACTTGAATCAGCATTTGAATATATATTTTTCTTCTTCCAGTGATAGTTTTTTAAATTTTTTATTATTTATTTATTTAAATTTTATTTTGGTATCATTAATCTACAATTACATGAAGAACATTATGTTTACTAGGCTTCCCCCTTCACCAAGACCCCCTATATACCCATTCACAGTCTCTGTCCGTCAACATAGTAAGATGCTGTAAAATCACTACTTGTCTTCTCTGTGTTGCACAGCCCTCCCTCTGCCCCCCCATATTATACATGTTAATAGTAATGCCCTCTTTCTTTTTTCCCGCCCTTATCCCTCCCTTCCCACCCATCCTCCCCAGTCCCTTTCCCTTTGGTAACTGTTAGTCCATTCTTGAGTTCTGTGATTCTGCTGCTATTTTGTTCCTCCAGTTTTCTTTTCTTCCTATACTCCACATATGAGTGAAATCATTTGGTACTTGTCTTTCTCTGCCTGGCTTATTTCACTGAGCATAATACCCTCTAGCTCCATCCATGTTGTTGCAAATGGTAAGATCTGTTTTTTTCATATAGCTGAGTAATATTCCATTGTGTATATGTACCACATCTTCTTTATCCATTCATCTACTGATGGACATTTAGGTGGCTTCCATATCTTGGCTATTGTAAATAGTGCAGTGATAAACATAGGGGTGCATCTGTCTTTTTCAAACTGGGGTGCTGCATTCTTAGGGTAAATTCCTAGAAGTGGAATTCCTGGGTCAAATGGTATTTCTATTTTGAGCATTTTGAGGAACCTCCATACTGCTTTCCACAATGGATGAATTAATTTACATTCCCACCAGCAGTATAGGAGGGTTCCCCTTTCTCCACAACCTCACCAACATTTGTTGTTGCTTGTCTTCAAGAAGTAACCTGGGGAGATAGATTTAACCAATCTTCCTGAAAAAGAATTCAAAACAAAAGTCATAACCATGCTGATGGACTTGCAGAGAAATATGCAAGAACTAAGGAGGGAGAATACAGAAATAAAACAATCTCTGGAAGGACTTCAAAGCAGAATGGACGAGATGCAAGAGACCATTAATGGACTAGAAAACAGAGAACAGGAACACAGAGAAGCTGACGCAGAGAGAGAGAAAAGGATCTCCAGGAATGAAAGAATATTGAGAGAACTCTGTGACCAATCGAAACGGAACAATATCCACATTATAGGGGTACCAGAAGAAGAAGAGAGAGAAAAAGGGATATAAAGTGTCTTTGAAGAAATAATTGCTGAAAACTTCCCCAAACTAGGGGAGGAAATGGCCTCTCAGACCACAGAGGTACACAGAACTCCCATGACAAGGGATCCAAGGAGGGCAACACCAAGACACATAATAATTAAAATCAAAGACAAGGACAGAGTATTAAAGGCATCCAGAGAGAAAAAAAAGGTCACTTACAAAGGAAAACCCATCAGACTATCATCAGACTTCTCAACAGAAACCTTACAGGCCAGAAGATAATGCAATGAAGCAGAAGGGCCTTGAACCAAGAATACTATATCCAGCACGATTATCATTTAAATATGAAGGAGGGATTAAACAATTCCCAGACAAGCAAAAGTTGAGGGAATTTGCCTCCCAGAAACCACCTCTACAGGGCATCTTACAGGGACTGCTATAGATGGGAGCACTCCTAAAAAGAGCACAGAACAAAACACCCAACATATGAAGAATGGAGGAGGATGAATAAGAAGGGAGAGAAATAAAGAAACATCAGACCCTGTTTATAATAGCACAATAAGCGAGTTAAGTTAGACAGTAAGATAGTAAAGAAGCTACCCTTGAACCTTTGGTAACCACAAACTTAAAGCCTGCAATGGCAATAAGTACATACCTTTCAATAATCACCCTATGTGTAAATGGACTGAATGCACCAATCAAAAGACACGAGTAATAGAATGGATATAAAAGCAAGACCCATCCATATGCTGCTTACAAGAGACTCACCTCAAACCCAAAGACATGCACAGGGTAAAAGTCAAGGGGTAGAAAAAGATATTTCATGCAAACAACAGAGAGAAAAAAGCAGGTGTTACAATACAAGTATCAGACAAAATAGACTTCAAAATAAAGAAAGTAACAAAAGATAAAGAAGGACATTACATAATGATAAAGGGCTCAGTCCAACAAGAGGATACAACCATTATAAATATATATGCACCCAACACAGGAGCACCAGCATATGTGAGACAAATACTAACAGAATTAAAGGAAGAAATAGAATGCAATGCATTCATTTTGGGAGACTTCAACACACCACTCACTCCAAAGGACAGATCCACCAGACAGAAAATAAGTAAGGACACAGAGGCACTGAACAACACACTAGAACAGATGGACCTAATAGACATCTATAGAACTCTACATCCAAAAGCAACAGGATACACATTCTTCTCAAGTGCACATGGAACATTCTCCAGAATAGACCACATACTAAGCCACAAAAAGAGCCTCATTAAATTCCAACCAACTTTTCAGACCACAAAGGTGTAAAACTAGAAATAAATTGTACAAAGAAAGCAAAAAGGCTCACAAACACATGGAGGCTGAACAACATGCTCCTAAATAATCAATGGATCAATGACCAAATTAAAATGGAGATCCAGCAATATATGGAAACAAATGACAACACAAAGCCCCAACTACTGTGGGATACAGCAAAAGCAGTCTTAAGAGGAAAGTATATAGCAATCCAGGCATATTTAAAGAAGGAAGAACAATCCCAAATGAATGGTCTAATGTCACAATTATCGAAATTGGAAAAAGAAGAACAAATGAGGCCTAAGGTCAGCAGAAGGAGGGACATAATAAAGATCAGAGAAGAAATAAATAAAATTGAGAAGAATAAAACAATAGCAAAAATCAATGAAACCAAGAGCTGGTTCTACGAGAAAATAAACAAAATAGATAAGCCTCTAGCCAGACTTATTAAGAGGAAAAGAGTCAACACACATCAACAGAATCAGAAACGAGAAAGGAAAAATCACGACAGACCCCACAGAAACACAAAGAATAATTAGAGAGTACTATGAAAACCTATATGCTAATAAGCTGGGAAACCTAGGAGAAATGGACAACTTCTTAGAAAAATACAACCTTCCAGTACTGACCCAGAAAGAAACAGAAAATCTAAACGGACCAATTATCAGCAATGAATTTGAAGTGGTCATCAAAAAAGTACCAAAGAACAAAACCCCCGGGCCAGATGGATTTACCTTGGAATTTTATCAGACATACAGAGAAGACATAATACCCATTCTCCTTAAAATTTTCCAAAAAATAGAAGAGGAGGGAGTACTCCCAAACTCATTCTATGAAGCCAACATCACCCTAATACCAAAACCAGGCAAAGACCCCACCAAAAAAAAAAAACTACAGACCAATATCCCTGATGAACGTAGATGCAAAAATACTCAACAAAATATTAGCAAACCGAATTCAAAAATACATCAAAAGGATCATACACCATGACCAAATGGGATTCACCCCAGGGATGCAAGGATGGTACAACATTCAAAAATCCATCAACATTTGAATATTTTATAAACTAGAAATTTCTATAAGCAAATTCCTTTGTAAGTATATTATATAGCTAACTATGTCCTCTAAGACCCCCAAACTCTATCAGCCTCAATAAGCTGGCTGGGCATATCAGTCAGGGATTCACTTTCCCCTAATGGAAAAACAATTAAAGAGACTTCAAAAGCAAGCGTTAATGGTTCTCACATATCACAGAGTCTGAATCCGGGTAGTCTGGGGTTGGAGCAGCTGCTCAACAGCACTGTCGCTGACTGAGAACCACTCTGTCTTCTTTACCCCATCCCCAGCATGCTGGCTTTCATCCTTAAGCTTGTGGCCTCTTAGCACAAAACAGCTGCTGCACCTCCAGACCTCACACCCATGTTTTTGGCAGAAATACAAAAGAAGAAGGAAAAAGAAAGGGAACACATTCATGCTGGGAAAGCAAATCTTCTTAGAAACCCTTAAAAAAATAAAGGGATTTTTTTTTAACAAAACAAAACATTTGTATTTGGTCCATCAGAGCTTGAGTCTGGAACCACTCATGGAGAATCATTCTACAGGGATGGGGACTGATCATTGTTAAAAGGGTCTTTGTGTCAGAAGAGTTGGCCATATTTACAAGGTTTAATGTAGTCAGCACTCAGAGTAAAAGAAAGAAATAAAAAGGAGGGCCAAAGGGAAGTGTGTAGCATTCCTGTTGTTTCTCTAGGGTAAAAATCCCTGCACGCCCCTCTGGGAGTGGGGGGCCATGGACAGAACTGCACTGCATGGCTGTTCCTAACCACAGAGAATTCTGAGACAGCAAGCATCGTTAGCTGGGAATATTGCTGCTCTGAACGTAACTATGGTTTGGTAGTTTTAAACAAAGGACTGGTTGGGCTAAGCAGAGGAATGGGACTGAATGCGGGGCAAGCCACTGACATTTCTGCCAGGCTAGGGCTCAGGTGAGATACTGAATCTTTCAAGGCCTTAGTTTCTGCAGTGATAAGATGAGCATTATATTAGATATACAAGTCCCCAAATTTTCCACCTGAGATGCCCTAACAGTAGATGGTAGCCAGCTCCATACCCCACTCCCATTTCAAAGATAAAGCCCACAGAGGCCCCCAGAACTTTCCTATATTTAATCTTGACATACATGAATTTTTCATTCTAGGCCATAATATACTGGGTTTAATAAAAACTAATTGTTTTGAAGTCTACAAGTAAAATTGTTAGGTGTTTGTCCTGTGGCTTTGCACACCCTCCCCCTTGGGGCATGTGCACCCCAATTTGAGAAACTCTTAAATCCAGTGCTAAGGCATGACCGGATTTTACGGCCCCCACCATGGAAGGGTTTGCCACGAGGCAGGCTTCGGAGAGATCAGAGCATGGCAGGGGAGAACGGCTGGCTGGTCCTGCCAGAGGTCTGAACGCAGGCTTCTGGTGAGAACAGTGAGCGGTCTGTGCGGGCACGTGTGCCGACACCCTGCAGCTGTCCTCTGCGTCCTAGGACTCGGATCAATTTGGCCGATGCTCTCGTGGTTGCAGACTTCTTGGTGCAACACTGCAAATAGTGATGGCCCTGCTCCCCAGTGATGTGGGAGAAGTGAGGGGGTCAGGGCGCTTGCTGCTGCCCTGCACGCTCCACAGAGGGACCCGAGAAGCAGAGTGCTCAGGGGTCCTCAGGTCCACTGCCGGGCAAGCAAACAGGAAGCTGCAGCTTCTGCTTCCTTGGCCTGCTCTCCGTGGCTCCTTCCCTTTTATCCATACATCCAGGATGAAGAGCACAGAGCCATCTGAGGGCAGGTGGAGAATGGGCCCCTCCTCACCTGCACCCCTCCTTACCCAAGGGGATCAAGTGGCACTCATCCAAACCTGTCATCTTTCCCATCTTTCCCAGGGTTAAGAGTTTTTGTAGTCCATGTGCAAAGTGAACAATTTTTGTGTGTGTGCACTAGTGGTGAGAAACCACTGATTTCAAGAAGAGATGAATTGAATAGATAGATAATGTTCCTCTAAACAGTGTTCCACAGAATGTTCTAGAGCTGCTAAGCAGATAGTGGAGTGGGGTGGGAGGTAGCCAAAGACAGACGCAGCATTCTGTGGAACAGAATACCACGGGGCAGAAGACTCAGAAGTCCTTGCAAAGGAGACCTCTTTAACTCACTAAGTCCAGGATTTCCTGAGCACGTGAATGCCAAACTCCTTTTCACAGCCCACCTGTTAACCATGGAAGGCACGCGTTTCCATGGAACCCGGCTCTGGGAATATCTCAGCCTGGCTAGACGTCGGTGGCCATCAATCCATATCTGGCACCGTTGCACACGCCCCCGTAAAGCCTGTGCTGTCTGGACGGAAAGGAGAGGCCCGGGGTGCCTATTCTATTCTCAGCCGATGCTGTTTCATGTTGCCTTGGATAAACTCGCTCTTATTTTTCCCCATCTGCAAAGCGAGGATGGCAATACTCACCTTAAAAGGACATTTTGGAAGTCAATTGTAAGTTTAAGAAGGACATGCTGATCGTTACCCAGAAGGACATGTGGAATTTTGGTAGTGAAACGTCTCATTTCCCTTAACCTGTGTTCTGGCTTGGATCTGGACCAAAACGAAGGATATCAAAATGTATACACATTTTGTTTTAAATTTTGTAAATTACGTGACTGAAAATTAAATGTGTGATCAGAAGAGGAAAAGGGAAAGTGAAGAAAAGGGAACATGAAAGGAATAAAATGAAAAATGCTGCTGTGGCGCGGAGGCTGCAGGGTGAGCCAGGCAGTGCCTCCCAGGGGCTGAGGGTCAGGGACCCCCAGCATGTCAGGAACATGCCCCCTGCATGGCCAGCTCCCCCTTCCCCACCACACCGGACTAAATCTGGGTGGGTTTTAGTGACTCTTTTTTAATTGAAGTATACTTGATATACGATATTATATTGGTTTCAAGTATGCAACACCGTGATTCAACAGGTATCTACATTATTAAATGCTTGCCCAACTAGCGTAGTTACTATCTGTCAATATAGAAAGATGTTACAGGACCATTGAACTATATTCTCTATGCTGTACTTTCATCACTGTGACTAATTGATATTACGGTTAAGATTTTTGTGCCTCTTTACCCCTTTCTCCTATTTCACCCACTCACCCGAGTTCCCCTCCCCCATGATAACCACCAGTCACTTCTCAGTGTAAGGAGTCTACTGCTGTTTTGTATGTTTTGTTTTGTTTTTAGATTCCACATGTAAGTGAAATCATGGCTTTTGTCTTTCTCTGTCTTATTTCACTTAGCATAATACCCACTAGGTCCATTCGTGTTGTCACAAATGGCAAGATTGCTTTCTTTTTTATGGCTGAATAGTATTCCATTGTGTATATGTACCACTTGTTCTTTATCCATTCATCTACTGATGGACACTTAGGTTGCTTCCATGTCTTGGTTATTGTAATTAGTGCAGGAATAAACATAGGGGTGCCTATATCTTCTCAAATCAGAGATTTTGTTTTCTTTGAGTAAATTCCTGGAAGTGGAGTTACTGGGTCATATGGTATATCTTTTTTTAGTGTTTTGAGAAATTCCATACTACTTTCCACAGTGACTGCACCAGTTTACATCCCCACCAACAGTACATGAGGGTTCCCACTTCTCCACATCCTCACCAACACTTGTTATTTCTCATCTTCAGGATACTGGTCATTCTGACAGGTGTGAGGTGATATCTCATTGTGGTAGCCCCTTTTCATGTGTCTGTTGGTCATCTGTGTGTCTACTTGGAAAAATATGTATCCAGGTACTCTGCCTATTTTTTAATTGGGGTATTTGTTTTTATGGTATGGAGTCATATGAGTTTTTATACATTTAGGATGTTAGCGCCTTATCAGATATATCATTTGTGAATATATTCTCCCATATCGTAGGTTGCCTTTTTGTTTTGTTAATGGTGTTCTTTGCTGTACAGAAGCTTTTTCATTTGATGTAGACCCACTGGTTTATTTTTGCTTTTGTTTCCCTTAGCTAGGGAGACGTATACAGAAAACATTTTCTCATGCTTATGTTCATGAGATTTTTGCCTGTGTTTTCCTCTAAGAGTTTTATGGTTTCATGTCTTTACGTTTAGGTCTTCAATCCATTTTGAAGACCTAATGGTGTTAGACAGTAATCCAGTTTCTCTTGAATATAGCTGTCTAATTTTCCCAACACCAATTACTGAAGAGATTCTTTTCCCCATTGTATATTCTTATCTCCTTCATCATATATTAATTGACCATATGTATAGGTTCTGGGCTCTCTATTCTGGTCTACTGGTCTATGTGTCTGTTCTTGTGCCAGTACACACTGTTTTAATCACTGTAGCTCTTAATGCCTTTTTTCAGAAAAAAAAAGGAGCTGAAGATAATATCAATACTGCTCTTATTATCTCAATCACAATTTCCCCCATATAATATGATCTAATCAGACTGGATGAAGGACATTGTCAAAGCTCCAGCACAGTGCCTGGCAGCAAGTTGCTAAGAAATGCATCATTGTAAATCCACCTAATTCTGGGTGGGGAAAACAGGATGTCCCTAAAGGTAAAGGAAAGCAAATGCAGAACGCACAGACAGCAGGGAGGTGATGCTGACGAGGGGCTGCTGCCGGGAACCCCTTTTCCTTTTACTTGATGGGGAGGTGGGAGGAAAGTAATAAGTTGTATTTCATTAAATTGGAGATAACCACATTTGCCTCTGGGCCATTTCAAATCCTTCTAAAAGGAAAACATCAGGGATGATAAGAAACAAAGTAATAATAATAATAACTAATAAACAAAACGAACAAAGGAGACAGATGGAAGGGCATGGGATCCCAGATCAGAAATCTGGGTTCCAACTCGGATGCTGGCAGCTAACCCTCCAGGTGCCTTGGACTCCTGAGCTTCTCTGAGCCTCCGTTTCCTCACCTATAAGTGGAGGGCAATGGCACACTTCTCACGGGGCTGTGCAAGCAGTGGTGACCCTGCGTGCACACACTTCCTGGCCCCCTGCAGGCTGTGAGCAGGACTGAAGAACTCCAGGCGTTTTATCACCTGTTGCACGTCCTGGATTGAGCTTTGAAACCCAGTGGCCCCCCAGCAGGAGCTCATCGCTGCAAACCACACTCAGCGACTCTATCCTGCTGCTAAGGACTATAACCGTCTCCATGCTTCTCTGCTTTCAAACATAAATATTGTAGAATGAGGAACCTCACGAGCAGCCAATTCTTTAAAACCTCCCACATGAGGAACACAGATATAGTAGAAGAGGTTCTTTTTTTTTCTTTTACTCTTTTTGCACAAACTTGTCTTAAAACACTGAAATGCAATGAAAGCACCAACAGCCTCCTAACTTTTCACACCACATGGGCTCCTGATTTTAATACTTCCCTTCAGGTCTGCTGAACCACAGGCTCATTTAAAAAAAAAAAAAACACTACACATTTTCAAAAATAGTTCAAGTTAGTATTTTGGTGTGTTTACTCAAAGCACATCAAAATACCTTTGGTATTTTTTTTCTTTAATCAAAAACCAAAGGCGAGGTCCCCGTGGAACCAGGCGCCCTGCCTTCCCCGGTCCCAGCGGCAGCCCTGCCCTTGTGAGATCAGGAAGTCCACACTGCACGGGCCTGTGACCGTCGGCCCCCATGGAGAACTGCCCCGTGAGCTCCGGCCTCAGCCCTGCTGCCCCCTTCTGACGACCACCTCCTTCCTGCCCACCCTCCTGTTTCCCTTCCAAGCCTGTTGTCTTGCTCCACGTGACCCGCTCCAGGAGAGACTCCCCCGCCTTCCACCCACCTCCTGCCGTCCACACCAGCAGCCAGGCTGTCCACCGAGACACCTGCCTGGCCGGCTCAGCCTGGACCGGCCCTACCAGGCATCTCCTGTCCCCACCGTGGGCCAAGCCGTCCCAGACACCCAGACACCTGCGGGCTGACCAGGGCTCTCTCCCAGGGGTCCGAGGAAGCAACGATAAGGATGGGGAACCGTTAGCTGTGCACACCCAGCTGCTATCTGACACCAGTCTCAAAATTACCTGTCCAAAGTGACCCCAAACTCGATCCCGTTCTGGGTGTCCATCCTCAATGAGAGGGTGCCAGGGCTGCTGGGCCTCTTCCTTCCCGCGGGAAGCATGTTCAACCTGCAACCAAGTCCTGGTGAGCGGGCTGCCTCAATAGCACTTGAAGTAGTCCACCTTTCGCCACGTCTGCACACACTACCCTTGTCCGAGTGGTGACCGCGTCTCACTGGACTGTCACACAGCTGCCTGCTCTTACCTGTCTGCCTTAGTGGGGCTTTGCTCCATTCCACGGTGGATAGTGTGCCCACAGTCACCATTCACAACATAAAACTAATCACGCTGTATACGCACACGCTCTCTTGGCCTGATTTTCTTTATTAAGGTATAATTGACATAGAACATGGTATTAGTTTCAGATGCACAACATAGCGAGTTGGTATTTGTACACACCATGAAATCATGGCCGCAATAAGTCTAGTGACCATCTGTCACCTTACAAAGTCACACGTTTTTTTTGCTTGTGATAAGAAATTTTAAATTCTACTCTCTCAGCAACTTTCAAATGTGCGATAGCTTATTATTAGCTACAGTCACCGTGCCATACGTGACGTACCCAGGACTTAATGATGTCATTATGTGACTGATTTACTGTATGACTGGAGGCTTGTTCCTTTTGATCACCTTCACGAGTTTTGCCTGTGCCCCCCCTCCCCCTCCAACTTCTAGCAACCACCTATCTCTTCTCTGTTTCTACGAATTTGTTGGGGTTTTTTTTCGATGGCACATATAAGTGAGCTTGTACAGTATTTGTCCTCATCCATTTAACTCATTCACCTCATGTAATGCCCTCTGGGTCCATGCATGTGGTTGCAAACGGGAAGATGTCATTTCCAGAGCCTTCTTTATTCTAGCAGTAATAGCTTCCTCTTGTTCACAAGATAAAGACCAAAGTCCCTAAAATGGCTTGGGGTGACCATGCCTGTGGGGCCACTCCGCTTCTGCCTGGTCTCATCTCACACTGTGTCCCTTACTTTCTGCTCTCAGACATGCTTGCTTCCTTCAGCCCCTCTAACCAACCGGTTGCTTCCCACCTCAGGGGTTTGGCACTTGCTGCTTCCCCTGCCTGGGACAGGGCTTCTCCACCTCCGCCCTTGGCTGGCTCACCCTTCCCTCCCATCTTAGCTCCACCCGCCTCCTCAGAGAAGCCCACCCGGTATTACATTCCCCAAGAGCCCAGACTGGCTGTGCTCAGCAATGAGTTGTAATTCTACATTTACTTGAGTGTTTTTAACTGGTGTCTATCACCTCACTAGACTGTGAGCCCCTGAGGACAGACACTGTGTCCTCTCTTTTTCTGCCCTGCATTGTATTTCTAGTCCCCGGCACAAACTGCCACAGGGCAATATTAGTGGTAGATGTTTCCAAAGATTGCATGCCCTCGGGAAGATGCCTGTAGCTGTCATAGCCTGGGGCTTGGTTTTTCCTTCTATAAAATGGATGTGGTATCAGTGTTTCCCAGGGTACAGTAATTATAAGACATATAATGGACTCCTGTTATTCATTTACACAGAAGGAACCTGGAACTGTCTTAATGCATTCTTGATTTCTGCATTATATGTTTTAACTATTTCTTTTTTGCCTTACCAATATTTATAAGTACTAATAGTGCACCCAGAATTGTTCAGTGTTAATAATGACGGTGATCTGTGTTCAGGGAACTTACAATTCTATAGAAATGATATGACCCTGATGGAATCAAATAACAATATTTAGGTCTTCTGAAGTGCTCACACTCATTTATTACCTCTCATTTTAATATCCTGACCTGAATAAGCAGTCTCTATTATCTCCGATTCACAGAGAACTGAAAGCAAAAAGATTTGACATAACCTGCTCAGAGTCAGAGTCAGAGGAGAGGAGGGAATGATAAGCATAGTAATTTGCATCTATGAAGTGCTTTCGTACTAAAAAATGCAAAGCTCTTAGCAACGCACAATTTAATTCATCATTATAACAATGCTGTGAAGTTACTCAAGAAGTATTGATATCCATATGAGGGAAAACTTTTAAAATACAATTGTGTAGCTAACTTCATAACCATCCAGGCTGATAGAATGAAAGTCGTACTTCACATCACACCCAAACATTGAAAGGGCAAGCTCCCAGATTCTATTTCAGTCAATTGGGACCCGGATCCTACCTCAGCCAATCAGGACCTGGATCCTATTTCACCCAATCGGAGCATGGTCTCTCTCCTCTCCAGTCAGCAAAGAGCTCACCCACCACCCTTAGACCCTGCCAATTGACTAGAGCCAGGACCTATCACCCCACCAACTACCCCTAGATCCAGCCAATCAGCCAGAGCCACAACCATCGCCCCACCAACTGCCCTAGAACCCCATAAAACCTTTTTGGTATTGAAACTCGCTCTCTTTCTCTGGAATCTTGCCACTGCATTGATGTAGATGAGAGATTGAGCTCGAGCTAGCTCAAATAAAGGCTCTTTGCTTTTGCATTGGTGTTGGCTCCTTGGTGGTCTTCTGAGATTCGTGACTTTGGGCACAACAACATGTACTACTGGGAACTTCATGGGAGTTCCAGGGAAGAATGAATTCCTGAGGTCAGGATTCGCCCAGCTATCTTGTTTCCTGCACCCAGAGTTTAAATCAAAGCAGAAGATACAGGTTAGGCATTTGAGGAAGTGAGTGTGAATTTGGAGTTAGTCAAACAGGACACTTTTCTATACTTAGCACTGTGACCTTAGGCAAGAAACTTAACCTTGAATAAACCTATCCTGTTGTGGGTAAAACTGTAATATTTCCAGAATATACTGCCTGGCTTTAGTACATCTGCATATCAATAGGTGTTCAGATGTGGAAAGAAGTATGGTTTTAGTTCATTTGCATCATTCCTCAGGGCTGGAGAGAAGTTCATCTCCATATCAATGGGTAATTACCTGGGCAACGGAGGGCATGTCTGAACCTGAGAGGCTAAGGGGAGGGGCCGGCTTGCTGGCTGGCTTCTTCCCAGGCAGAGGAGAGAGACGGCCCTGGACTGCAGTTTGTAAGCAATAAATGGGTTTTAAACTTTATTTCTCCCTTTGACTGATTTCGGTGCTTAGAGGTATTTTTGCCCTAGGATTTCCTCTCCCCGGACTTACACCTGTCTTTAGTAGAACTGAGAAAATAGCTCAACTGCACATACAAATACTAAAAAGAAATCCTGGTCCAGCAAATAGCTGTTTAATAATGGTTGACATTAATATTTATATCTATTAGGAATAATAAATGGTTAGTTCAGCTTTTTAAAGTTGTAAACAAATGGTCAAATTAATTAGACAAGAAATTGTGAAGAACAAACATGAATGGAGATTCGTTCAAAGTCAGGAGGGGGCAGCTGAAACTGCCCAGCAAGGTCCATCCTCCCACTTTTTCATTCAAGGGCCTCCTGCTCCCCGCATCAGCTCCTGTGGGACTCTTGTAGAGCGGATCTCAAGCCAAAGCTGAGGATGGTTTCCCCAAGTTGGTTCTCAGGGAGAGGGAGACAGTGTGGTGAGAGATGGCAACTGGGAGGATTACTCAAATCCCGAGAACAAGGTAAGTTCTAAGCCTCAGAGATCTGCAGGAGATGCTCTGGGGGAATATTCTGGGAAGTAACTGATTGAGGAAGTAAGAAGCTGGACAGAAATGTTTTCTCTGAGAACACCAAGGCCACGCCTTCCCTGGAAGATGACCAGGAACATTCCACCCTGCCCAAGGTGTAGCACACTATCCGAGATGCCACCTGCTCGGGAAACTATGACTAGGTGACGCAGGGTCCCCCCTTTAAAGCACTAATGTCTTTGCTGAAGAGAACTGGGCATGGAACCGTTCACTGCTTCGTGTCAAATGAGTCATGACTAAGCTCCTGTCCTGATAACTAGCTGAGAATGCATTTCAGGAAGTCAAGCCCAGCAGGGAGAGTCACTTTGGAAATGATGGCGCCATTTGGCAGAAGCCCACGAAGCCTGGACATGAGGGACATGAAGGCGGGGGGACAGCAAAAATTACAGAGGCCACATGACAGACATGTGACTTTCTCAGACGCTGAAAGACTTTCCACTTGTGATTTAAGGTAGAAACGGTGAGACAGAGCAGAGAAATGGGACAAGGGCCGTGCCTTTGTAAAATCTGTTCAGCCTGTGAAAACAGCCCAGGTTATTCTTTAATTTAATCTATATTTAACCTAAAATAAAATTTTAAAAGATCTTCCAGCCCCTTAATCAAGTAAGTAACTTTGTAACCAGGACCTGAGACAGAACCCCAGAGTGTCCATCCACATGCACCTATGTGGGTAAACAATGCTGAGATCTGGCTCAGCAGTCACCCAAACAATCCTATTTTTTTTTTAATTGAATTGCTTTATTGGTAACAGTTTAAGAAGACTTTTTTTTTTTGGGAGGGCATCTCTCATTTTTATTGATCAAATGGTTGTTAACAACAATAAAATTCTGTATAGGGGACTCAATGCACAATCATTAATCAACCCCAAGCCTAATTCTCAACAGTCTCCAATCTTCTGAAACATAACAAACAAGTTCTTACATGGTGAACAAGTTCTTACATAGTGAATAAGTTCTTACATGGTGAACAGTGCAAGGGCAGTCATTACAGAAATTTTCGGTTTTGATCACGCATCATGAACTACACACAATCAGGTCAAATATGATTATTCATTTGATTTTTATACTTGATTTATATGTGAATCCCACATTTCTCCCTTATTATTATTATTATTATTTTCAATAAAATGCTGAAGTGGTAGGTAGATGCAAGATAAAGGTAGAAAACATAGTTTAGTGCTGTAAGAAGGCAAATGTAGATGATCAGGTGTGTGCCTATAGACTAAGTATTAATCCAAGCTAGACAAGGGCAACAAAACATCCACAGATGCAGAAGATTTCTCTCAAAACAGGGGGGGTGGTGAGGTTCTAAGCCTTACCTCTGTTGATCCCCAATTTCTCACCTGATGGCCCCCCTGCGACTGTGCCTGTCTTAGGTTGTTCCTCCCTTGAGGAATCTTACCCGTCTCTGGCTAACCAGTCATCTTCCGGGGCCATACAGGGAAATTTAAAGTTGGTAAGTGAGAGAGAAGCAATATCAAACAACCCTATTCTTAAGACAAAACTCCAGAAGAATTATGAATCACCTGTATACACCCTGCATTATGGCATCCCCTACCCAAGAGGCCTTATAACACCCCAAACCCTGAACCCTTAAGTGGGCCTCCTCCTCTCTGAGGCTGCCTGCACTCCTGTCTGAGTGTGTACTGTCTTAGCAAATAAAATTTCTAGTTTCATAGCCTATTTTACTTGTCTCTCTACTCTTTTTCATGATACAGACAAGGACTTACCAACCTCTACCTCTAGGGTCTGTCACTTTGCTATTCCATGCAGCTTTCTAGTCTTAACACTATCCTTTTCTCTCTCCCTATTTTATTCCAGACCAGCAGGGAAGTGGAAGTTCTCAGAATATAATCTCACTCCAACCAGTGCTCTGGAACTTCTCTGAATTCTGGGATGGTAGAGATGTAATTCCTGCACCATGCAGATCAAGTAGACCCTGGATACCAGGTGACCCTGGCTTTAGAAGTCGGCAAGGGATTTGCCCTGTGCTGAGCAGAGGTTCTATGAATTTTCCTTTCTTCTTTCTGTTCTTCCTTACTCTCTACTGTCTGCATGGCTGCTGACATTTGCTTCTACTCTTGCTTTAATGAATTCTTTTCTCACTGGCACTTGTTCCACCTGACTAAGAATTCTTTCCCAATCAGAATCAAGAGCCCTCCCCCTTCCAGTTGAGGTTTCAGGTAGTGAACAGAGAGAGACCTCCCCAGATGCAACTGCCCAGCAACAAGTGTTTTCTTGTAGAGCAATTAGGCAGGGAAATAAATAAAAAGCATCCAGATTAGAAAGGAAGATCTGTCTGCAGTTGACATGATTGTATATGTGGAACACCCTAAAAATTATGCACACACACACTTGTTAGAACTAATAAATGAACTCAGCAAAGTTGTAGGATATAAAATCAGCATACAGAAATCAGTTACATTCTTATACACTAACAATGAAAAATCAGAAAAGGAAATTCAGAAAATAATTCCATTTCCAATATCCTCAAAAATAATAAATACTTAGGAATAAACTCAACCAAGCAGGCAAAAGACTAATACACTGAGAATTACAAAATGTTGCTGAAAGAAATTAAAGACAGTACAAGTAAATGGAAAGATATCCAGTGTTCATGGATTGGAAGACTTAAAATTGTTAATATGACAATACTAATTGGAGCAATCTGCAGATACAATATAATCACTACTAATATTCCAATAACAGTTTTTGCAGAAATAGACAAACCCAACCTAAAATTCACATGAAATCTCAAGGGACAAGACAATTTTGGAAAAGGGGAACAAAATTAAAGGTCTCACACTTCAAAACTTATTACAAAGCTGTGGTAATCAGTGATGTGGCAGTGGCATAAAAACAGACTTAAAGACCAATGGAATGAAATAGAGAGCCCAGAAATAAACCCTCACATATGTGGCCAAATGATTTTCAACAAAGTACCAAGACCATTCAATGAGGAAAGGACAGTCTTCAACAAATGGTGCTGGGAAAACTGGATATCCATATGCAAACAAATGAACCAGAAAAATACCTAACACCACATACAAAAATTGGCTCAAAATTGGTCATAAATGTAAATGTATGAGCTCTTAGAAAAAAACATAGGAGAAAAGTTTCATGACATTGAATTTGGCAATGATTTCTTGGGTATGACATAACAAGCATAGGCAACAGAAGAAAAAGTAGATAAATAGGACTGCGTCAAGTTTTCAAACTTCTGTGCATCAAGGGACACAACAAAGTGAAAAGGCCTCTGAATGGGAGAAAACATTTGCAAATCATATACCTGATAATGGATTAATATCTAGAATATATAAAGAACTCCTACAACTCAACAAGAAAACAACAAATAGCCTGATTTAAAAGGGGGAAAAGAACTTGAATCAAACAACATTTCTCCAAAGATAAACAAATGGTCAATATGTACATGAAAAGATGCTCAACATCGGTAATCACTACGGAAATGTGAATCAAAACCACAATGAGACACCACTTCACACATAGTAGGAGACCACTGTGAATGAGAAGAAAGAAAATGAGAAGTATTGGTAAGGATGAAGAGAAATTGGAACCCTCATCAATTGCTGGTAAGAATGTAAAATGGTGTAGCCACTGTGGAAAACAGTCTGGTGACTCTTCAAAAAGTTAAACATAGAATTACCATATGATCCAGCAATTTCATTTTTGGCATATAACCAAAAAAAAAAAATGAAAGCAAGAACTCAAATATTTCTACATACATACTCATAGCACTGTTATTCACAATAGCCAAAATGTGGAAGTAGTCCAAGTGTCAATCAACAGACAGATGGATAAACAAAATGTGATATATCCATACAATGGAATATTATTCAGTCTTTAAAAAAAGGAAATACTGATGCGTGCTACAAAATGGATGAGAAATGACATTATGCTGCATAAAATAGGCCAGTCACAAAAGCTCAAATACTATATGATTTCACTTATAAGAGGTTCCTAGAGTAGTCAGATTCACAAAAAATAGAATGGTGGTTGCCAAGTGTTGGAGGAAGGTAGCTTTTGTTTAATGGGTACAGAGTTACTGTTTGGGATGATTAAAAAGTTCTCAAAATAGTGATAATGGTTATATAACATTGTAAGTGTACTTAATGCCAATAAATTATGCACTTGAAATGGTAAATTGCCTCTTATGTATGTTGTACCACAATCGAAAAAAAATTTTTAATGGAACATTTAAGGGTAAATCTAGCAAAATAGGTACAGGACTTCTATGTTGAAAACTGCACAAGGCAGATGAAAGAAATTTTTAAGAGATCTAAATAAATGGAAAGAAGTACTATGTTCATGGATCAGAAGAATCAACACAGTGAAGATGTCAGTTCTCCCCTAACTGATATTCAAGATTTATCCTAATTCCTATCAAAATTCCAGCAGGATATTTTGCAAGTATAGACAAGGTTGTTCTAAACTTTCTATAGAAAGGCACACTTGAATAGCTAACACAATTTTGAAAAAGGAGAATAAAGTTGGAAGAATCAGTCTACCCAAATTTATGACTTAAAATATAGCTACAGTACTCAAGACTGTGGTATTGGTAGAAGGGCAGACTTACAGAGGAATGGAGCAAAACAGAACGCAGACATAAACCCATACAAATATGTCCAATTGATTTTTGACAGAAATGCAAAAGCAATTCAGTGAGGAAGGATGGCCTTTTAACAGGTGATACTGAATAGTTTGAACATAGAAGCATGTGGACTACCCACAAAAAAATGAACCTTGAGCTAAGTTTCGTATCTTTGTCAGGCCCTAATTAATTTATTGGTCATTTTATAAAGCAGGGAGTTAAAAACTCAGAAACATATGACAGGCATCAGGGCCTGGCAAAGAGAAAGGAATCTTCTCTGATCAGCGTTCTCAAAGCCAGTCGGCACCCAAACCCACTGAAGGCCTTCGGTTCTTCCCACAAAGCAACTACCCCAGCACCACATGCAACCAGATGCTTAGGAAGCACTTTCTGATGAAGCCAATGATCAGAAAAATGTGCAGTAGCACAGTTCTACATTTCCACCTCTCCTGCATTTAGAGATAGCCATGGGTGATGGAATCTCAGCCACAGGAATTTGAGTGGCTTTTAGGACAGGGCAGTGACTTCTCCATTCTTTCTGTCCTCTTCTTTTAGCTGAATATAGACAATGATGGTGCCCTAGATGATGTGGAACCACAAATGAAAAGGAGCCAGAATCCCTGAATCACTGTGTGGAGCTGAACTCCCTAACACCCAGAAACAACCACAGGGTCTAAATATGTGAGGGAGAAATAAACTGCTAACGTGTTCGATCTCTTATGCACATGGAAGTGATATGCTAAAGGAATCTAGCCTGCCCTAACAGAGAGCTCAAGGGAAAAGGTGAAGAGGTCCTGGCTGGGAGCTTCAGTCCTGAGTTCTAATTCCAGCAGAGGAACCAGATGGGGAGTACTAATCAGGAAACCTGACCCCAAAATCCTATCATGCAGACAAGACAATGTGTCTAGAGTTGGGGGAAACTGCAGTGCAGTGGACTCTTAAATAACTATGATTCACACCATGTTCACTGAGCGGCAAAATTAGTCCAGATTGCACTTGCTGGGGGAGCTGAGTGCTCTGACGCTTGGGCTGCTCAGATGACAGATCCTCACCCTGAAAACTGAGAGGGTCTTGCTGAGATAGCAGCTGAGTGTGCTGACCTTATTTGGAGGCTAAGGTGGAATCAACCTGTACCCACTGGTGGGGCTCAAGAGCTCTTGCTACAAATGAGCTGATCATGTGACATTGAACATGGTTAATATGCCAAATTAATGTGGAAACCACTGTAACTACAAACTTCAATTTAGTCTGTACCTTTTCAATTTAGAAACTTTTATAGCTCCAACCAAAGCTTAGCATACTGGTTAAGTCTCCAAACAGCCGCCGCTGTTCCAATTCTGGCCCTGTGACCTACCGGCAGCAGCCTGGGCCACATCATTTGACTTCTCTGAGCTTCAGTTTCCTTATCTATAAAATGGGGGGTTTTATAGCACCTTCCTCAGAATGCTGTTGGCTTAAAGGAAATAAAGCATATAAAATGCTGGCATGAACCCTGGCATATGGTAAGCATGCAAAAGCTGTTACCTACTAATATTAGAACCATAAGTGTAGGACTTCAATATATTTTAATCACAGCAAAAATATGTATTTTAATTACAGCACAAAAATATCAATGCTACTGTCACTTCTGGATGGCATTCACATTGCTTATATAATGTCATCTGGAACAAAGAGACCTACGAGGAGCATTTTGAAAGCCAACATTTTGTAAGTAGGATAGCATCTGTAGTCATCTAGCACATATATACACAGTAATACTTCAGATAAACATGCATGCTGTTGTGATTACTAAAATACAGGTTCTTTAAAGAACCTATGTGACTTTATGATGCCATGGCATTATACTCTCTCCTCAGTCAATATGCATTCCCTTATTCACCAGCTATCTGTGAAGGACGCATCAGGTGCCAGGCACTGGGCTAGGCTCTGGGGACACAGTGGAGAACAGGTGACAGGGTTCTCACGCTCCCAGAACTTGCTTTCTGGTGGGAGCACCGAGAGGGCCACTGCCCCCATGGGGAGAGGTTGGTGGCGTTCCTGGACAGTGGGTAGCAGTCTTGATGCTCAGCAGGCCCCCCAGGGTCACAGAGACTCCTTCCCCAGGACTCTTACTGTCCCATCAGACACCAACCAGTAGTGGCCCCTTGTCTCCTAAGGCCATCTGTAGTGTCACTCTCTACTACTTCTACTACTGATTCTAAGTGTAGACGCTTCCAACAAGGTCCTCGATTGTCCTAGTGCGAGGAAACTAAGCTGTTAAATCTGTGGCTCCCCTTTTCCTAGGGATGCGTCCCCAGCTGGAAAATACCTCTGCTTCTGAAAAAGGAGACATTATGATGATTTGGAGACCGGGCTGCCCCCTGGTGGGTCTGTAAGCATTTTTTTTTCCACATTCTCCTCCGTTCAAACAGGCGGACTGCGGAGGGTGCCTGCACCTCTAGGCAGATGCTCTCTGTGAGCCTGTGGCCCAGCCATCGTCCTGTGGATACTGCTGTTCCTGGAACTCCTGGCATTTCCCCTTCCCAGCCCTCGGTCGGTGCTACTACCTCACTCCTCCTGTGAGGGGTGGTTGTGTGTGTGTGTGGGGGCAGGTCATGGACAGCCGTCCACCTAACCTCTCCACTGACACTGAATCATACGATTCAGAATCTTCAGGCACCTTTTCCTGAGTCCCATGCTGAGCACAGGGCTTGACGTCACACTGCTGCTCAGGGAATACAAGCCTCAGGCTGCCTCGACTGTACCTGTCCAGTCTACTCTTCCTTCTCGCAGGTTGGGGTGGGGGCAGGAGGGCCCTGGCAGCTTGCTGGGCCTGCCCCCCCTTGTCAGGAGAGAGTCCAGCTGTCCAGACCGAGGGCTGAGGACCGTCCTCTCCGGCGAGCTGGGGACAGCCACACCCGTGTCAGCAGCAGCCAGGCAGCCGGGA
Organism: Manis javanica; assembly: GCF_040802235.1. Lineage (NCBI taxonomy): Eukaryota > Metazoa > Chordata > Mammalia > Pholidota > Manidae > Manis > Manis javanica. The sequence goes on from NC_133168.1 coordinate 81,544,177, forward strand.
TTTAACTCCCAGCCTCCTACAGCTGCGGCGCCATGAAGCCTTCATTTTTTGCCATTCGGGCATCACAGTTGCGCCTACATTTAAATTACTATGTTATAACCAACTTGCATCACCTCGTTATGACTTAAAGCCTACCAGCTTCAACTACTTAAAAAGACAATCTGGTGAGCTGAGGGAGAAAGTCTTGTCACGTGGTTCTCTGTTGTGTGATGAGCCCAAATTTATGCTCTCTCAGCGATGCCCACGGTCACCCAAGAGTCTGTGCTGCCCCCAAATCCCGAGCAGTACTTGCCAGACATTTGGGTTCCTAACAGGTGGGTACACACGAGGGAAAGGTGAGGAGGCCTCTTAACCAGCAAGCTTCCTCACCTGCTGTTTCTTCACCCAGCTTAGCGCACACCCAGCACCATGCACAGTGGGGGTCCTGGGATGTGAGTCTTTCTCTCAAAGGGGTTTCCAGACTAGTTCAAGAGACAAAAACAAAACACCCAAGGATGTACGTAAACTGTGGAATTGCATGGCGAGGACAATAAATGTAAGTAAAAGCTGAAAACGTTAAAAAGAATGCTTCATAAAGATGTGAGAGGCAAGTGCCCACATCTCACCATTTCAACTCATGTCTACTTGGCAAATGGGAAGTAGAAGTTCAAGGTCAAATGAAAGGTCACACAGGCAGGATTCAGATCCAGATCTTCCAGCTCAAACATCTCGATCCTTCCCACAATACCATACTTACAGACATGTTAGAAATAAAAGTGTCTCTCTTCCTTCTGTGTGGGAGGGGGAGCAAAGGAGGTTCAGCCTTCTCTGATGGGATAGTTGAATTTAGGGACTCCACATTTACTGGCCAAAAGTGGGCAAAGCTGGATTTGCTCTTACGTGAGCCCGTATCTTTATCCACTGGGCAAACTGCATGGACCCTGCTCCTTCATCTCCTTCACCTCACCCTCGGGGACGTCCTAACGAAGCAGCCCGGTGCCACTCCAGCCCTCTGCAATTCCATCTCCCAGAGGAAACATTGTGGGCGTAGAAGTCCAGGCTCCACCCAGCTGACAGCCATAGTTCTGCTTTCTCCCTCCGTCCTCACTGCTGGTCTGCTCCTTGGTCTACCAAGCGATGCTGGGATCACCAGTGGCAAGTGTCATTCACTCCGGAATGGACTGAGAATATGGGGAGCAGCTGGCCAGGATCTGAGAGAAAATGGTGTGGGCGTTTTCAAAACCTATGGCTGAGGGTGCCTGATTTTCCGAGCATTTTTCACCTTGTGACAGCTAAAACCTTTCCTCTATTTCAGGGTTTAAATAGGGACACTAATCAAAACTGTTCTTGCTATGCAGTCAGCCTCTCAGTGCATTAACTTTTACAAAGCTTATATCCAAGGGGCAATCAGCACAGTGTCTGAGGCTGTCTCCTTTTCCTTTATGTGTGCAATAAAAACTATACTGCCTGTTCAAAAAGGGAAAGGATAAATTACCCATAATAGGAAATTAAGAGGAATTGCCATCATAAATTAGATAGGCTGTCAGGAAATATGATAGAATGGACTGCTATGAATAAGCTTATTTCTCTGAGTGCATTCATTTTTCATGAGCTTTTATTATTCAGTAGCTTTAGATTCAATCAATGTGCTTCCATCTGTCATAAATGGCCAGGGTCTTTTCAGGGATGAACTGGGGGAGGCTGCCCCTACACTCTACCTACAAACATGAAGGGATTTGTAGAGGAATGTTTTAAGAAACCAAGACAGCATTTGCCTCCATGGAGCTGGTGCCAAGATATTTTAATTAAGTTCCCAACAATCAAAGATGAAATTTGGGAACCTGCAGAACTGAAGCAGGAAGGGTGTCAATACAATAACTTGTGCTGGACCTTCTCACTGAAATGTCCCAGGCATTTGGACTTCTAGATTATTCCAGGTCCCTTTTTTCTAGATTATCTTTCTAGATTATTCCAGCTACTTTAGAACTGAAATACCACCAGGGTCTGAAAAAATCCTGCCAAGCCAGATAAATGCCCCTGAGAGAGGCATTCTCTCCTGGCAACTCCAGCCTTCTGCCTCCAAGTCTGGAGAAGGGAGGGGGTGAGGGTTTTCCCTCCTGACCTTGACTGGGTTCACCTTATGTTTTCCTGTCTCTGGAAATGTCCTGCTGCCTGGAAGTCATGACCTCCACTGCTGTTCCTAGTAAGGTGCTGTCTGGCAACAACTGGGTATCCAGTAGGATGGCTGCCTAGCCCTACGATGGCTCCTTCTCTTCTGGGGAAGCTGTCTGAATTCCCGAGCTTGTGGGAAAAGTTGTTCTCTGGGGATCTAACACCCTGATGTTCACAGAACTTATTTCTCTTTACACTGCATTGTACTTGGTGTTATTGGGATAAAAATGATAATATCACCACTGCCTTTAAAGGCCTTTGTACAGTAGAAAATTTGAGGTGAAATTCCACTTTGAAAAGGTAGGAATAAGCACCCACCCCATTACAGGAGAATGTACATGAAAATGCCTTTGGGAAACCTTTTATCAAGAGCTGGTCGTCAGTTGTATTTAGAGCTTAATCGGAAACATGGAGAACTTGTGACACAGTGTGTAACTTTTTATAAATAACCATAAAAGACTCGTTGAGAAAAATCAAACAAAACAGAAGTATATGAAATAAGTACATGAGAAAAAAAAAGCAACTTATTTCCCACTCCACCCATTTCCACTCCTTCTGACAGGTTTGTCTGTATTATTTCACATTTTTGGGCATATACATACATATAATATAACATTTTTTAAATCAAATGCAATCATAGCATAGCATTTTACAACTTACTTTATTCATTTCATAATATATCAGGAAAATATTCCTATGTCAGTAAGTACAGATTTACCTTATTCTAAAAATATTTTGTAGCTTCCAGAGGAGGGGGTTCCCCACCCAGGGCAGGTTCTCTATGAATTTGGTGAGAAAGAAGAAGGGCAAAGGCAAAAAGGGGTGAAGGGGGTTACTGCTTACTCTCACGGTGGTCACACGCAGCTCAGTCCCCATGGCTGGTTCTGCTGTGCTCCCCAGGCCGGCTACAGGCTCTGCCCCCAGCAAGAGCCCAGTCCTCCAGACAGCAGGTCCCAGCCTCTCCCCTTTCCCCCTCCAAGCTCCCTGCTCCCACCCTCAGGCAGGAACTCTGTGGGTGGGTCTCTGGTGACAGGTGGGCGCCCGACCAATTACATACCAGGAACTGATGGGAGGAGAGAGTGGGTGTTTCCCCTCCACCCCTCCCCTGGGCTGGTGCTCTGGAGACTGACCAGCAGCTCCGTCACAGGTAAACACCCCATAAATGTGCAAATAGGCTCTTATTATTTCCACAATGGGCACTATTAAGGCCAGGCAGGAATCCTGATCAGAAAGTTCCATTTTCCCCACAATTTTATTATGAGAAATTTCAAAGATACATAAAGGTAGAGACAATAGTGTGATGAACCAAAATCATGAACTGAAATTCAACACAATCAATTCTGATTCATCTGTATCACCACCCATGCCTGGGTCTCTGGAATATTTTGAAGGCAACACATCATTTACCTGCAAATATATCAGTGGGTGTCTCTACTACAGGGGTGGTTGACAGAGGGCCAGATGAGTTCCTTGTTTGTTGTGTAAAAGGGCCATTCATGTTATACACACTAACAGGGATAGCTGTGTTCCAAACTTTATTTATACAACAGGCTGTGGGCCAGATTTGGCCCCAAGGCCATACTTTGCCAACACCTACTCTAAAATCAATAAACTTTTTGCTTTAGTATCCAACTTTTATCTTTAATACTAAAAAAGTAAATAAAGGGGTCTACTATCATCAGACTGAAAAATGTTAATAATTCCTTAATACTGTCAAATCTAGTTGTCGTTTGCTTTTGCCTGATTGTGTTACAGTCTTGTTTATAATTGAATTCAGAATCAAAATAAGGCCCAAATATTCCAATTGCTTGTTATACCTTCCAAGTTTCTATAACCTACAATTTATTCTTCAGCTCTTCTTTTCCCCTTAAAATATTTGTTGAAGAACCAGGATTTGTTTGTCCTGTAATGTTTTCCTAGTCTGGGTTTTGTTGATCATATCTTTGTAGTATCATTTTGCATGTTCCTCTGTCCTTTGTATTTCTTGTATATCACTATGAGATCTAGAGATTTCACCAAATTTAGGTTAATTTTTTTCTTTTTTGGCAGGACTGCTTTAAGAGGTATATGATGTCTGATGGTACATGATGTGTCTATGATGTCCTTAGCCACTGATAGTCATGGCCTGTTGATATCTTAAGTTTGCTATTTATTCTTAAATTCCTTTAAAGAGAAAATTTCTTTTTGGTTACTCTGAAATACAGATCATATAAGAAAAGCAAAATAGATCTCAGATCCTTTTCTTTATGTTGCTTGTTTTCAAAATAATGAGATGGCTCCCTGGACTGACAGGTAACCGGAGATATCTATCCAGTGAAGTTTGCCTCTTTTTGGTATCAGTATGAATCTATAGATTTAAACATTGCAATTATTACCCCTACTGATGCTGAAATTGCCTCATCTTTGGTCACTGAGAACTTGTTCAGGTTAGGACTTCATTGCTTAGACATCATTCTTGAGGTATTTAATTGCTTCTTTTTTCTAGTACGATAGAATTTCCAGGTTCATGTGTGCCCCAGACCCAGAAGTGAACACTTCTCCAAAAAGACCTGGTTCCTTTTAGTGATAGGTGACATTTAGAGAACATAATCAAGATTGCAGGGGTGCTTACTGCTCCTGGGGTTGGTCATTGTTTCTAGGCATTTTTGGTTGATGGATCTCAGAAATGTGTTTTGTTTTGTTGAAAAGAAAATACATTATGTGTTTATATTGATATTTTCAATTCAAATTCAGGGCTAAAGGGCTTTTACAGAATCTCATCAATTTTACATTGGTATTTCCTTTCAACCATGCCAAATATCTCAATTCTCTACACCATAAGCATAATTTCTTTTTCTGTAATAACACACAGAAAAGTCTCCATATAACAATATTAACACTACCATCAGTGATATGATTACTGAAAACAGTTTTGTTCTTGGAGGTTTTCTTATATGATTGGGCGTTTTGGTTTGGTTTAGTATGGCTCATATTCTTAGGGTATATCTCTACAGAGGATGCACAGTCAATTTATTGTTTTAAAGTCAGTTGGAATAGTTTTGTTTCTTTTTTTAAACTATGTTCTACATTGGAACAGATTAATTTGCTTCATTTTACTTTCAATTTTTAGTGATTGCTTTTTTTCATTTATTTAGCTTTGTTTTACAATTCTCTATAATATTTAAATGATTCCAAAGTTAAATATACAAAATAAGGTATATCCAAAGAAGTCTAATTTCTATCTATGTTCTACCCTATAGTTAACCATTGTTAATACTTTATCTTTCCATCTTTTAAAAAAATATAAGCAAACATGTATTTTTTTTGTATTTCTCCTTTTCTTAGTCAAATAGCCTTTTGTGTATATCCACAAGGAACGTATAGAAGGCAATATTTCCCCAGAATTTGACTATGAAATTCCTGTCCTATAGAACACCCCAAAGGGTGACTATTGGACAAAAATCATTTGGAAAATGCTATAATTCATAGTAGAAAAATAGTCTCTGAATGCTCAATGTGTATACATTAGCTGAAAACAATTTTTCTTCTCCACGAAGTGAAGGGGTCTCTTTATTTTTCAGTTAATAAAGTCTCCTCCTTAATTCATCAACCCTGTCCAAGAATAAGACTTCTGCAGCTCTTCTTCTAAGAACACGAACCATAGGACTTTGACAATTTGCAACTGTGATTGCTGCAAAGTCCTGCAATGTTGCAGTCTTGGACTCCACACAGAGATGGTTGGTTCTCCATTGATATGACATTTTCTTTCTTTTATGCCAGTTCCTCTGAACAGGGTTACTTCCTGGCATCGTGAGCTGTCCCCAATCACCCATCATAAAATAAGCCAGGAAGCCATTTTCCCATTGTTTTGCCTCCATTCTCATCTTCCTTAGTATCACTAGTTAACATGAATGCCCAGGGCTCCCTCCTTGCCCACAGATCCAGGGCACATCGTACTGGAAGGAGGCCATGCAGCTGTCACGCTTGCCCAAGGATGTGTTCTTTGTTCCCAAGGACTCCTCTTGGGTAGTTCCTTTATCTGGAGTTGAAAGGCTTCTCTCTTTGCTCCAAGCACTACTGGTGGTTAGTGGGTTTTGGACAGAAGGCAGAAAAAATCGACTTCTAACTGGTGATACATCAAGAGAAAATTAATAAGGGATTCAGAGCAGCACTAGTTGACCTGAATTCCCGAATTCTTGCTGAGAGAGGGCTTTTAGGAACCGTGATGATGAGAGCAGATCATCCCTGTTCCTTGCTTCCACTGGGCTCTTTAAACAGCACTGGGTAGTTTGGCCAATGTAACAACCCAGCAAGAATGAGTACAAAGCTTAAATCGTGCCTCTAGAGAGCTGACTGAGATGGAGATGCATGTTTCATAAAAAATATTGCAGATCTTTTCATTAGAGATCACAGAGTAGAGGCAAAGGTTTCATCAAATCAGGGTTTGTAGCTTCTAGCATGTCCGCCAGCAAAACAAGGTCTTCGTTCTGCCTTGACTTCAGCTGCGTTCCTTCCGGGCTGCTCTTGCCCCTGCATGTGAACGTCTCTCTTCTGGAGGCCTTCGGCCACCTGGCCCTGAGGTGCATCTTCTGTACACAGCGTGGGCAGCCTGCAGGGGCAGAGCGGTTCTTGTACCCAATGCCCTATCACCTCTGCCCACACTTTCTTCATCCCTTGATTGTCCCTCTGGTTCTAAAAGCCAACTGCTTTCTCATTGGCCCCTTGTTCCTCTTACACATGTGGAGGGCCCCTTTCTTCTGCTTTTCTAGTCTTTTATGCATGTAGAAGGCCCTGCCCATGTGCCTGAGGTGGAATTATATAGGTTCACATCAGGGCACCCCGACTGGGATCCCTAACTGGTGCTTCTCCAAGAATGGTCCACAGACCACCTGCACCAGAATCCCCTGTTCAAAAGATGGCTGTTAAAAAAACAAGTAAGGTCCCACTGTAGAGCTTCTGAATGAAGATCTCTTGTTGGAGGCCCAGAATCTGCCCTTTTAACAAACCCCCAAATGCTTCTTCCTGCATTAGTCTGTGAGCCACTGACCCAGCCTCTCCTACTTAGAGTTCTGGCTGCTAAGCCTCACCTCAGCGATTCTCTTTCTCTAGAAGGCTTTTTCTATATTGGCAGAGTTTCCCCACCTGCCTCGCACATACAGGCTCATACTATTAAATACATTGCTGTAATTTTGCTTTATCCTACACTCCCAAAGTCCTATGAACTTAACACATCATATCTCTGTAGCCTTTTTAGTTCTCACCAAGAGAATTCCACCTTATAGGCATGAGAATATAAGAGTCCAAAATCACCTTCTACCATTTAAAAGAAATAGAAAACTACACAACTGCTTTCATTTTCCTAATTTTTAGTTGTCTTAAAAGATAATTGACTATTTAAAGCCAAATAATAACAATGAATTATGAGAATTCAATGTATGCAAAAGCAAAATCTATTAAAACAATAGCATAAAGGATAGGAAGTGGGAAGTACATTTTGTTATTTTCTTATACCATATTTAAAGAAACATATTACTTAAAAGTAAATTGTGGTAAGTGAAAAATGCACATTTTAAGACTTAAGCAACAATTTAAAAGAAAACAGAGGAATAGCTAATATGCCAATAGTGGAAATAAAATAGAATCCTAAAATATAACCAATTACTCTAAAGATAAAGCAGAAAAAGAACAATATGGGATAAAAAGAAAGCAAATAGCAACACAGTAGATTTAATTCCAACCATATCAAAAATTATATCACAGACTCTAAACACTACCAACAAGCAAATATTGCCACACTAGATTTAAATATCAAAAGTGAATTATATGTAGTCTACAAGATATTCACATATATACAAAGACATAAGTAGATTAAAAGTTAAAGAATAGGAAAAGATAAGCCATACAAACACTAACCCCCAAAAAACTGAATAGCTATATTAATATCAGAAAAGTAGATCTCAGAACAAGAAATACTACCAAGAATAAAGAGAAATGTTATATCAATCAAGGGGGTCAGTTCATTAGGAAGACATAACAATTCTTAATACATAAGCACCTAAACACAAAGCTTCAAAAAATGTATAGCAGAACTGATACAAATGACAAGAGAAATGGACACATCAACTACAGGTGAAGATTCCTTTGCTCTCAGTAATTGATAAAACAGGCAGAGAGAAAATTGGTAGAGGTAAGGCCCTCAGTGATGCAGCCACCAGAATGGAGAATGACCAGACAGTTGCTGAGGGACCTTGATCTCCATCCCTGGGAGCTGGGCAGCATCTTCGAGTTTGATAGATGCATTTTCTTCTCCTCTGCAAATTCTGGAGGCAAAGCTTTTATAGCAACAGCTGAAGGCAGAGGGCAAAGACAGGCCCCTAACAACAATCCAGGGGGTATTCTTAGCCTCCTCTCCCAGCTCCCAAGGCAGCTTCTAGATGAGGCAACATAGCCCCTGTGGCTCTGCAGGCAGGGAGCCCCAGAGCAGAGGAGACAAGTGGGTAGAAGCCAAGATGATGAGCAGCAGCCACCTGCCAAGAAAGGCCGCTCCCGGGTCAGGATCATGAGGTCCACCCCTCTTCCTCCTCCAGCCCCAACACCTTGGAAACTGCAAGATGTCTGGAGTTGAGAGAGTAATCACCCCAAAATCAGTCCTCCAAACACACCCTCATTTAAGTTGCTGTGGTGAGAAGGCAATGGGGAGCAGCCACATCCCCCTCCAGCGCAGGGCCTCTGGGCTTTGCCTGGCGGGGAGAGGGACCAGCTCAGACTCAGGTCAGAGCAAAGCCTGTGGCTTGATACTGCAAGTGGCTGGAGGCCTGTGAGGTTGGCTCCGAATGCTGCTGACGTATGGGGGTGGTGGGGGGCACTCAGAAGAGCACAGTGATGGGGCAGACATCAAACTGTTTCACATTGATGTCCCACTGAGTCCCTAGTGTTTAACAAAATAAGACCGAGTATTACCATGGATACAAATTTTTTAATTTTACACATATCTTTCAATTTCAATGGCTTTTCATGATGTTAGTATGTATTGCATTATAGGGGTTTTCCTTCCACTGTAGGTGACCACATGCAATTCAGACCGACTTGTACACAAAAGAGAGCTTATTGGCTCACATAGCTGAGTGGCCGAGGGCACAGCTGGCTGTAGGCTTCTCAGTCCAGAGCCTCCGAGGACGCCATCAGCTGCTGCTTTCACCACTTCGCTTTGCTTGTCCCCGAGAGTTGATGCCACTCTCCGTATGACGCTCCCCGGGGAACTGTGCTGGCTGCAGTGGCCCTGAGGCCAGCACCTTCCCAGAATCAGCTGAAGAAAATAATGGACCTTCCTCACAAGCCCCAGCAAAGTTCTATATTCGCCTCTCAGCTCCAAGAGAGTTCTGTGCCATCTGTGAACCAATCACCCGGCCAGGGGGTAACATGCAATGATAGCCTGAATGGAGGTGTGTCTGGGTAAGTGGCCCATTATATGGTGGAAATGAGGAAGACATGGTCCCTAAAGAATATCTGGATTATTGCTATCAGAAAGAGGGAACACGTGGTCTGGGTAGGAAACAACATATGTCTGCTACACCCATACATTTTTAAAGATCTTAACATGCTGCCACAGCCTTCTCCAGTGGAAAAAAAGGTACCAATGTACAATGGAATCATAGTAAAAGTCTAGTATAATGGTGATGTGTATTAGATACCTATTGCCTCAGAAGATTGCCAAATGCAGTTTTATCATTTTGATTCACTTCTGGTAATAAAATAGGTACTTAGCAGATTTTTAAGCTCTCTTATTTTAGATGCACTCAGTCATTCATTAGCAAAGCTGATCACCTTCCCAGTGCTCAAATAATATATATAAACTTGGCCTAGAATTTTTAAAAGACATGCAGTAAGATTTTGTGAGTCCCCTTTCCCCTGTTACATCTTTCAGTATATTTCCACACTGATTAGTCTGTGAGTCCTGTTTTTAATTGTAGTAAAATACACATAACGCAAAATTTGCCATCTGAACCAGTTTTAAGTGTACAATTCAGTCGTGTCACAGAGACGCACATTGCTGTGAAACCAATCTCCAGAGCTCTTCACCTTGCAAAGCTGAAATTGTACACCCATGAAACAAGTCTTTATTCCCTCCCCCGCTAGCATTCAGCAGCCACCATTCTACTTTCTGCTGCTATGAATTTGTACATTCTGGGTGCCTCCTACCCATGGCATCACGCAGCGCATGTCCTTTCGTGGCTGGATTACCTCACTTAGCGCAACGTCTCCCAAGGGTCACCCATGTTGTGACACGGTCGGCCGCTTCCTCTTTTTTGAAGCTGGATAACATTCCATTGTGTATGTATGCCACATTTTGCTCATTCCTTCCTCTATCGACGGATATCTGATGTTGTTTACACCTTTTGGCTACTGCGAATATGTTTCTGTGAACGTGTGTATATACAAATCTCACTCCATGCCCATTTTCTTCACATTCCCACCAACAGTGCATAAGAGTTCCAGTTTCTCCACATCCTTGCCAACATTTGTTATTTTCTATGTGTTCTTTTTTATAGTAGCCATCCCAGTAGGTGTGATCTGAACATTTGCTGTCCCGGAAAGAAGATGGAGAGTGTGAGTAGTGGCGTGTTGAAGGTGTGAAGAGGGAATTTCTGCCAAGAAGAGCAGGCAGTGACAATCTCCCATGGGTGGCTGGTGTGGTCCTGTGCCACATCCACACATACATTTTGCAAAAGGAAACACTCCAGTTCTTATTCTCAAGAATCGGAACATTGTGGAGAAGTATGAGTTGTTTCCATTCGGAATTATATTCTTGGCGTTGTTGCCAGGAAGCCAGACATTTCCTGGATATAAAAAGGAACAGCACCTCTTCACTTAAATGAGAGGAGCAAAGAGAGAATAAACAAGAAGGTAAATGGTAGGATACAGTGTGTAAGAGAAAGAAAAAGTAAAGAAACCAAACTACTTGTTCACAGGTAGCTACAAATCCTTTACAGGCCACCAGCAATAAGGACAGCAGAAACATCTGAAGAGAAGTGAACGGAGGATAATGGGTTTGCTCATTGATTTACTGAGCTTGACCTGCATGTCATATGCTGTTCAAGACACTGGCAATTACACCGTTAAATAAGACAAACAGATGGGGCCTTCATGGAGCTTTCATTACAATGGCAGGAGACCAGTAACTAAACAAATACACACAGCATTGCAGATGGTGAGCTCGGTGGAGAATCGTACAGGGCAAGGGTAGAAGGGGGCCTATGGGTGGGGGTGGCATGTGTTCCTATCTTACAGAAAGATGAGGAAAGATCCTCTATCACAGAGATTTTTGAACAGAGACCAGAAAGAAGAGAGGGATTGAAAGAAAGAAGTAAAATCATCTCTGTTCACAGATGATGTGATTTCACATGTAAAAAACCCCAAAGATTACACACAAACACACACACACAACTATTAGAGCTAATAAATGAATCCATCATTTCAAAATACAGAATCAACACTCAAAAATTAGTTATTAGCAGTGGGCAACTCAAAAAGGAAACTAAGGAACAATCCCATCCATAATATCATCAAAAAAAATATATTAGGAATGAATTTAACCAAGAAGGCAAAAGACTTGTACACTGAAAACTATAAAGCATCACCAAAAGACATTTTGTAAACATAAATAAGTGGAAAGACATCCTATGGTCATAGATCGGAAGCCTCAGTACTGCTAACATAACGAACGACCTGAAGTGTCCTGCAGAGTCAGTGTGATCCCTGTCAGACATCCAGTGGTGTTTGCAGAAACAGAAATTCCATCCCAAAGTTTTTGTGGAATCTCAGAAAACACCTACTAGCCAAATCAATCTTAAAAAGGAAAACCAAACTGGAGGACTCACATTTCTTGATTTCAAAACTTAGCACAAATTCATAGTAATCAAAACAGAACAGCATTGGCGTAAGGACAGATGCAGGGACCCACAGACTAGAACAGAGAGCCCAAAAATAAACTCTCAAATGCATAGTCAATCGACCATGTCATCAATTATTTGCCACAATTATTCAATGGAGAAAGTACAGTTTTAAAAAAATCATGCTGGGAAAATTGGATACCACATGCCGAAGGATGAAGTTGAACCCATACCTTATACTATATACAAAAACTAGCTGAAATGGATAAATGGATCAAAGACCTAAATGTAAGAGCTAAAATTTTAGAACTTTTATAAGAAAACATAGAGGGAAAGCCTCAGGACATTGGATTTGGCAATGATTTCTTGAACATGACACCAAAAGCATAAGCAACAAAGGAAAATATTGATAAAAATCAGACTTCATCAAAATTTAAGCATTTTTTTGTAGCAAAAGATGCTATCAACAGTGATAGAACAATGCACCGACTGGGAGAAAATATTTGTAAATCATGTATCTGATAAGTCAATGGCAGAAGAATATATGAGGAACTTCTAAAATGCAACAAAAACAGAAACAAAAAATAACCCCATTCAAACATGGGCAAAGGATATGGATAGACATTTTTCCGAAACAGATATACAAATGGCCAATAAACATATAAAAAGATGTCAACATCCTTAGTCATTAGAGAAATGCAAATCAAAACCACAAAGAGATATCATTTCACACCTATTAGAACAGCTATTATGAAAAATTGGAAAATAACAAGTGTTGGGGAGGATGTGAAGAAATTGGGACCCCTGTGCACTGCTGGTGGCAATATAATGTGGTACAGCCACTGCGGAGGGCAATTTGGTGGTATCTCAAAAAGTTTAACATACACTTACCGTATTATCCAGCATTCAATTCCTATATGTCCAAAAGAATCGAAAGCAGATACTCAAACAGATACTTTACACAAATTTTCATGGCAGCATTATTCACAATACCCAGAAGGTAGAAACAATCTAAATGTCCATCACAACAGACGTATGGATTAAAAAAATGTGGCATAACCACACAATGAATATTGTCTAGGCATACAAAGAAATAAAACAGCACATGCTATAGCACGGACGGAACTTGAAGACATTATGCTGGTGAAATTAGCCAGACACAAAAGAATAAATGTAGTTCCACTTAAATGAGGAACAATTATTCCATTTACATGAGATACATAGAAGCAGTAGATTCATAGAGATAGAAAGCAGAGTAGAAGTTCCCTGGGGTGGAGGCAGTGGAGATGGACAGATACTGTTTGATGGGTACAGATTTTCTATTTGAAATGATAAACACTTTCTAGAGATAAATAGTGGTGGTGTTACAAAAACAAGGTGAATGTACTTAATGCCATTTAATTGTCCACTTACAAATGGTGAGGATGGTAAATTTTGTGTTTTTATTTTACTACAACATATGCATACTTAAAATAAAATAAAGGGATCAATCCAGGCAGAAGGGTGCGGGTTGGTACCTCTTGCTGATACTGTAAAGGGCATAAGTTTGGCTGTTCCCTGAGCGCCAGAGCAGTGCCTTGCTTGGAAGAGGGGAAACTGCTGGAGGGGCGGGTCGAGGTTGGTCTGCCCCCTTGGCCTGCAGGCAGGGGGGCGCATCTGAGCCTTCCTAGAGCAACAGGACCTGGGCAATGGCGGAGAACCAGCCACATCATCAAAATGCAGGGTCCAGGCGGGCAGGTGCCCTCTCTGCATCTGTCATCTCATTACCAGCCCCTGACACATAGCAGACACGCAAAAGTATTTGTTGAATGAGCGAATCAGTCGATCATATAGAGGAAGTGGTCTCAAATGGTATCATGACATATGATATAAGAAAACATCTGTATGTTTCAGAATCCCTGAAGGGTTTGTCAAACACAGATTGCCAGACCCAGAGCTCCTGATGCAATACACTGGGAAGATGGAGCCTGAGAATTGGCATTTCTGACGAATTCCCAGGTGATGTCCATGCTGCTGGTCTGGGCCAGACACCGAGAGCCACCGATTTAGAAAGAATAATCACCACAATTGAAGGAAGAGGCCTCTGCTCAGCTTTCTATGCAAATATGTAAACCCTTAGATGCTTTTAAAAACCCAAGACTGAGGAGTCCAAATATGATTGAGATTAGAATTCCTGCCACCCTGAGTGGGAGATGCTGAAAGCCAAATTTAATCAGATTTAAGAAAAAAAGGAAGGCAATATGGCTTTTATTTTATGTGACTGTTAACTTGTTACTCAGTAAAACAGGTGGAAAGCCAGTTCCTGAGGAAAGTTAATCCTCAGTGAGACCCACATAGACAAAACAGGAATGGATTGAAATGCTGGGTCTGCTCCTCACTAGCTGTGTGACTTTGGTAAAATACTCACCCTTTCTGGATTTCAAATAGTGCACCTAGACAATAGCGGTGATAGTAGCAAACTCATGGGGTTAGCATAAGGATTAGATGAGTGGAGTAAGTAAAACTTAAATAACTTACCGGTTTAACCATCTCCCTCTCTCCTGGACCAAACCCTCTGGCCAAGGCTGGAGGCAGGCCCACAGCCCACATTCCCATCCCTGCATTTGCCTGTACTTCTACCCTCACCAACAAAGACAGAGACGGCTCAAAATCAAGTGTGCCTATCGTCAGACCTGGTTGCTAATTGTACTCTATATTGCCGTTATGGAAGTTGACTATGTATTACTTAAATCCATGAAATATGAGTGCAAAAAAGGAAGAATATTATTGTTTCTATGAAAAATAACTTGAATGTTTCAGAAAGTCTCCATAAAGGCAAGTTGTTAAAATTAATTATTATCAGATTACATGCACGGGGGGCATCTCTAAACAGGTCAGGGGTAATAGCAAAAATCTAAAGCAACTCTGGGCTCAGCTGCTCCCACATGCCTTTAAGTCTTTGCTCCACTTTAAAGGATCCTAAACTGGAACAGACGTGGTTTTTGTAAGAATAGTGATTTGGAACATGGGTCAGGCACCATCCTTGAAGAAGCGGCCTCAGCCTTAAATTGATAGATGAGCACAGAAATACAAAGATTCATGTTTTAAACTAAAGCAAAAATGTTTGTCTAAGTATATGGCTTTGTGTGATTCCCCACTTCAGCTGACTTTTCAACAGACCAAATACCAGTCCTCGTGATGCCGGGTAAGAAGTGTGGCACTCGCTAAATGTCAGCTCCTTCTCCCAACACCCCCACCACCTCAAAAGTTTGATTTGGCATCACACGCAAATGCCATCCCTGCTGTCTAACATTTCTACAGTAAATACTACTGAGGTGTCCTGACGTTGCACCAAACCCGTGCCATTTGCAAAGAATTGTTGAGACCAGGGACGTTTCCATTTTGCACATTCAAGAAGCCTCCCCCCAACAACTGAGCAGAGTCTAGGGAGGCCTGGGAAGGTGGCAGTGTAGGCAGCACCCACGAATAGTCATCCAGCCTTTATAAAGATGAGAACACCTAGCCTCTGCAGGGCGCTCTAATGATGTCAAGCCCTTCGAAGATGTAAGCTAATCCCCTGGCACCCCTCTGAGCCGGGTCAGTGTTGTTCTTTCCAACCTAGAAGGTCAGGGAGTGGAGCACAGGAAGGTTAACTGACTTGCTGAAGTCAGCCCTGCGAGTTCATGAAAGAGATGGAGGGAGACGGTGCGTTGCCGAGGTTGCCGACTCTCTGTCCTGGTCCCTGGTTTTTCGCTTCAGTTCCTTTCCTGAGAGCTTATGTGCATTTTCTGAGCACAATAACACTTTGCTATAAAATGCATGTGTGTGTGTGTGTGTGTGTGTGTGTGTGTGTGTGTGCGTGCGCATGTGCATATGCATATGTATCTGTCCCCCTCAGTGAGAAAGCCTGGGAAAGGAGTCGTGTAGGCCACATTTCATCACAAGCCATTTTATTTTATTTTATTTTTTATTTTTCTAATTTTTTATTAAGGTATGATTGATACACACTCTTATGAAGGTTTCACATGGAAAAACAATGTGGTTAGTATAGTTACCCATATTATCAAGTCCCCACCCACACCCCAATGCAGTCACTGTCCATCAGTGCAGCAAGATGCCACAGATTCACTATGTGCCTTCTCTGTGCTACACTGTTCTCCCCGTGATCCCCCACACCATGTGTACTAAACATAATACCCCTCAGTCCCCTTCTCCCTCCCTCTCCACTCGCCCTCCCACACCCCTCCCCTTTGATAACCACTAGTTTATTCTTGGAGTCTCTGAGTTTGCTGCTATTTTGTTCCTTCAGTTTTGCTTCATTGTTATACTCCACAAATGAGGGAAATCATTTGGTATTTGTCTTTTTCCACCTGGCTTATTTCACTGAGCATAATTAGATGTTTCTTTTTAAGTCAGGAATAAAATGAAAACCCAACATGTCTATTGCAACAAAGTAAAGAATTCACAATTTGGTTTATCAAGAAGTATTCCTAGGCTCCATCATAAAAGCAAAACTATCAAATCCATTTGGGAATCACCTGTGATGGTTTTTGCTCATGAAATAGTTTTCACAATACAGATTGAAATTAATGGTGGCTAAGACCCAAGAGTTCTCCAGAAGAGAATGTACTGAGTGCAAATCTTAATGAGAAGAAAATGAGTTGATAATTGGTGAAAATGGGCTGATGTCTTCATAAAATTAATCACAGAAACCAGGAAAAGTTCACTGAAGAAAAACGTGGACCTGTATCAACCTTTAAAGAACATTTTTGCTGCTGTGACATCTGGTAAAGAAATATAACATATTGACCTTTAAGTGATGATGCTGATTTTAGCAAATTCCTCAACTTCAGTGTGAACAAGGATTAAAATAACGTGGTCAAAAATACTCATCCTTATAGCCTCAAACATGCCTTTGTGATCACAGCTGAACAGTACGTTAACCCTACTGCATCCTGGAGCGCGAGCTCCACAGGGGCAGACTTGCTGTTTGCTTTTCTTTGGACAACCAGCCCCTAAAAGGATGGGACACAACTGCTGTTCAAGAAGCATTTGTTGAAAGAATGAATGCTTCTGAATGAATGAATGAATTTAGATTCAGAAGCAAATGCCCCCTAAAACTTGGACATAGGTTATCATCTGGAAATGAAACTAATAATAAGATATACTAAAAGACCATTGCTATCTGTAAAAAATAATCCAAACGATTGCCTGTGTATGGAAGGAGGAGATTTGGAACTGCTAAATATAATCAAGATACGGGGTACAGTATCAAGCAGTCATGATATAAATGTGATTATAACCAAGCAAATAGAAGATTAATTTTTATATGTTGCAAGAAAAAAACTATTGTATATAACAGAATGGGATCTGGGACATAGGGAATCAGAAATTAAGAATTTTTCATTTCTATGACTCCCTTACTAGCAAGAAGTAAACTCCATGAGGGCAAATATTTTCTTTTTCTGCTTGGCTGACTTGCTGGCTGGAGAGATGGAAGGACAGGGGGTAGAGGAATAGAGGGACGGAGGATGGATAACTGGACGGGTGAAGGGAGGGAGGAGTTGACAGGTCATTCATTCATTCATTTATCCATGTACAGAAGAATATTTCATGATAATCCAGCACAATCCAGGAGAGAGAAATGTTGAATCTATTGAACAGAGGGG
Organism: Manis javanica; assembly: GCF_040802235.1. Taxonomy (NCBI): domain Eukaryota; kingdom Metazoa; phylum Chordata; class Mammalia; order Pholidota; family Manidae; genus Manis; species Manis javanica. The sequence goes on from NC_133168.1 coordinate 81,561,845, forward strand.
CTTCTAGCCACAAGAATCTATTTAGGGAAAGAGATTTACCACGGCTCAGTTCAGCTCATAAACATTTATTGACCACTTACTATTGAATAGTTCTCAAATGAGCTGTCAAGATTCATGGATGTTCATTAGAATATAGAATCAGCAGACTGTGATTAAAACCAAAAACAACAGTGGCCTCCAGAGGACAGCATTAGATTTCCTTCTTACGCATACGTCTAAACTGCAAGGCAGCTCTGCTCCAGAAATGGTTGGCGCACTCGCCGTGCTCCAGGAAAAACAGCCCTGAAATCTCAGTGGCTTCATTATAATCATCTTTTGTTTTTCCCTTGTTCTTGGAGGGCTGCTCAGGCCGTCTGACCATCCCCTGGGAGAGCTCCCCTCAAGCAGTGGCATGAAGATTCAGATTGAATCAATCAATTGCTCAAACACAAGGCAGATTTAGCCAGTGAGGCAGCCAAGAGCCCTCTTGGATTTAGACAGTTTATCACATGTGTGGACCGTGAAGAAGCAGAGCCAAGGATGCACACTCCAAAGGGCTTGCCCCATACACTGAAAGGAAGAGCTGAAACAATATTGGCTAGGTGACAGCAAGACAAGCTGTGGAGCACCCAGTGGCTGAAGAGGTGATGCCAACCTTCAGCCCAGGTTTTACAGCCTGCAGCTTTACTCTGAGGGGCTGTGGCCAGCACTGGGGAGCAGCCGTACCACCTAGCAGGGGGAGAGAAAGGCTTGAGTAAGGACCTCAGAGGGCTCCATGCAAACCTCCCATCCTCTCTTGTTCCAGAAGGATCTAAGGCAAGCTGCAAGATAGCTTCATGGCACAAACATCACATGGAGCTGTTCCTTCCACCTGCACACCCAGCACCTCCACCTGCACTGGAGCAGGAGAATAGAAGTGGGAAGGGTGTGCAAGCTTCAGCCCAGGCAGGAGTGATTGAGGGTCACAACTGGATTGTGACCTTCCATCTCTCCAGGCAGCAAGCCAGCCAAGCACAAAAAGAAGATATTTTCCCTCATGGAGTTTACTTCTTGCTAGTAAGGGAGTCATAGAAATGAAAAAGTCTTAATTTCTGATCCCCTGTGTCCCAGATCCCATTCTGTTATATACAATAGTTTTTTTCTTGCAACTTGGCATGCTCTGCCTGCCTGCCAAGGAAAGGCGGGGCACAGGGATATTTGAGGAACTGTGACAAATATGTCTGCTGTGGCAGGTGCAGCACCTCAGCTGCAGGACCCAGACCCCAGTCCTGGTCAGCTACCATTCCCAGAATATATGCCTTGTCTGTGTGGTCCATGGTGGCTGCATCCTAGGAAGCAGGAAAAGAACCCATTTCCCTTCCTTTTAAGGGAAAAGCCATGAAGATGCATGTACTGCCTTGGCTCATAACCCACCGGCTGCATGGGTAGGAAGTGTAGCCAGGAGGGGTGGGCAGATCGGGGGACACAGGGGGCAGAATGCATAACAGGCGTGTTGCGATCATTTGCAGGATGTTTTCTGGGTAATGTGGCACCAGTGAAAGTTAAACTATGGGAATGATTTTTTACAACTTGCAAATTTTCTCTCTCTCTCTGTCTTTCCTCTCAACAAAATGCTGAGCCAAGAGAGAGGTGTGGAGCAGCAATTAGCACATCTGGGTAAATGAGCCCAGCTTTGGCGGGCCCACGAATTGCATCAGGCAGGAGGGTCACAGACAGGTAGCAGGACTGGGAAGGCCCAGAATCCCTCTGTTTTGTTCCCTCAGAAAGATACCTAGAAAATTCGCACTCACTTGAAAACTAAGTACTTTAATAACACATGAGTTATTTACAATAGCCAAGAAATGGAAGCAACCTAAGTGTCCATCAGTAGATGAATGGATAAAGAAGAGGTGGTGCATATACACAATGGAATATTATTCAGCCATAGGAAGAAACGATTCTTACCATTTGCAACAACGGAGCTAGAGCATATTATGCTCAGGGAAATAAGCCAGGCGGAGAAAGACAAGTACCAAATGATTTCCCTCATCTGTGGAGTATAAGAACAAAGCAAAAACTGAGGGAACAAAACAGCAGCGGACTCACAGAACCCAAAAATGGACTGACAGTTACCAAAGGGAAATGAACTGGGGAGTGTGGGTGGGGAGGGAGAAGGGGAATGAGGGGCATCGGGATCAGCACACATAATATAGGGGGGGCTAGGGGAGGGCTGTGCAGCACAGAGACGACCTGTAGTGACTCTACAGCGTCTGACTATGCTGATGGACAGTGTCTGTAATGGGGTGTGTGGGGAGACTTGATAATGGGGGGAATCTAGTAGTCACATTGTTGCTCATGTGATTGTGTATTAATGACACCACAATAAAATAAAATAAATAAAAATAACACGTGAGGCATCTCATGAAAAATTACAAAGTACATCGAACAAAATCAAAGTCCCCGCTTGACAGCCCTCGAGACCAATGAGAGTGCAGCGTCCCGCGCAGGCCCGTCTCTGTAGGACGGCCGTTGAGGCCAATTTGCGTGGGGCGTCCCGCTCAGGCCCTCCCCCGACTAACGGCACTCGAGGCCAATGAGGGAGCGGCTCCGCGGAGCAGGCAGCCATTGGGCGTGCGCGTAGAAAACGTAACTCCAACGGCTGCGTAGTAGCTGCAGGCGCCGTCGTCGCCATATTGAAGAGTCAGTAGGTTCGCGAGCGCCGCCAGGAGGACATGTTCCCGGAGCTCTGTCCGTGCTGCGGTCCGCCAGCCCAGTCCCGGCGCCTCCGGCCCGCCGTCCAGTCCGCGCAGCGAGCCCGGCGTAGCCCAGATGGTGGTCCGGCGCTGTGCTCGGCTGCGCCTTCCTCCCGGCGTGCAGGCCCCGGCGGCACGGACCTCGCTGCCCGGCCTCGAATCCCCTCCTCGCTCCGGCTGGGCTCTGGCACCGCACTTGCCCCTTCGCGGCTCTCCCGCGGCGGGCAGAGGGCGGCGAATGGCCCGCACTTGGAGCCGCCGCCCCGGCCTGACCTGCGCTCGTCCAGCTCTGCCGCCTCCAGCCTGGCGCCGTCGGACCTGCGGTGGAGCGTCCAGAGCGGGCCCCGCTTCAGGGGTGAAGGCGACAGCGACGGCTCTGGGAGCCGGAAGGTATGTGGCCGCGGGGACCCCTGCCTCCGCCTGCGGGCGCGGTGGACCGTTGAGGGGGCGGCCGTGCGAAGGGCTGGGCGGGCCGCGCGTGGCCCGCGGGGCCGGGGGGCGCAGCCGACGCGAGTGGGGGGCTCGTGTGGCCGGGCCTGGGGCTGCGCCGCCGACCTGCCACCGCCACCCGAGCCGGGGCCGCAGGAGGAGGGGCCGGGCCGGGCCGGGCCACGCCACGCAGACAGGGAGGCCGGTGGGCGTCTTGCCGTGTGCGCAGTTTTCCAGCGGCGGCCTCGGGGGCGAGGGCCGAGCGAGCCGAGGGTCGGGTGGGACCCGCGGCGGGGCGGCGGGGGAGAGGCCGTCGGAGGCAGCGCTTCCTGCATTAACAGTTTCCTGAGGCTCCTGTCGTACTTGTCATTCGGGATTACCGGTTCCGTTTCCTTGCTGGTCATTGGTCTGTTCAGATTTTCCGTTTCTTCCTGGGCCACTCTTGGAAGGTTGCATTTTCCTAGAAAGTTGACCATTTCTTCTAGGTTGTCCTGTTTCTTACTATATAATTTTTCATAGTATTCTCTAATCTTAGTATTTCAGTGGTGTCAGTAGTGATTTTTCCTTTCTCATTTCTGATTCTGTTTGTGTGTGTAGACTCTCTTTTTTTCTTGATAAGTCTGGTTAGGGGTTTATCTATTTTGTTTATTTTCTCGAAGAACCAGCTCCTGCTTTCATTGATTCTGTTTTATTCTTCTTGATTTTATTTATTTCTGCTCTAATCTTTATTATGTCGCTCCTTCTACTGACTTTGGGCCTCATTTGTTCTTTTTGTAGTTCAGTTAATTGTGAGTTTAGACTGTTCATACGGAATTGTTCTTTCCTGAGGTAGACTTGTGTTGCAATATACTTCCCTCTAAGCACCGCTTTCATTGCGTCGCACAGATTTTGTGTTGTTGAATTATTGTTGTCATTTGTTTCCATATATTGCTTGATCTCTTTTTATTTGGTCATTGATCCATTGGTTATTTAGGAGCATGTTGTTAAGCCTCCATGTGATTGTAGGTTTTTTCGTCATCTTTGTGTAATTTATTTCTAGTTTCATACCCTTGTTATCTGAGATGTTTGGTTGGTATAATTTCAATTTTTTTGAATTTACTGAGGCTCTTTTTGTGCCCTAGTTTGTGATCTATTTTTGAAAATGTTCTGTGTGCACTTGAGAAGAATGTGTATCCTGCTGCTTTTGAGTGGAGAGTTCTGTTGGTCTGTAAGGTCCATCTGTTCTAATGTGTTGTTCAATGGCTCTGTCTCCTTACTTATTTTCTCTCTGGTTCATCTGTTCTTTGGAGTGAGTGGAGTGTTGAAGTCTCCTACACGAATGCATTGCATTCCATTTCCCCTTTTAATTCTGTTACTATTTGTTTCATATATGTAGGTGCTCCTGTGTTGTGGGAATAGATATTTATAATGGTTATATCCTGTTGTTGGATTGACCCTTTTATCATTATGTCATGTCCTTCTTTGTCTCTTGTGACTTTCTTTGTTTTAAAGTCTATTTCGTCCAATACAAGTACTGCAACACCTGCTTTTATCTCCCTATTAGTTGTGTCCAGTATCTTTTTCCATCCCTTCACTTTTAGTCTCTGTATGTGTTTGGGTTTGAAGTGAGTCTCTTGTAGGCAGCATCTGGATGGGTCTTGTTTTTTTTATCCATTCAGTGAGTCTATGTCTTTTGATTGGTGCATTCAGACCATTTACATTTAGGGTGATTATGGATAGGTATGTACTTATTGCCATTGCAGGCTTTAGATTCGTGGTTACCAAAGGTTAAAGGGTACCTTCCTTACTATCTAAGAAGCTAACTTAACTCACTTAAGTATGCTATTACAAACACAATCTAAAGGTTTTTTTTCCTCCTCATTATTTATATATTAGGTATCATATTCTGTACTCTTTGTCTCTCCATTGTTGTTACCTCTGGTGACAGCTATTTAACCTCAGGAAAACTTCCATCTATAGCACTCCCTGAAAAATACACTGTAGAGATGGTTGGTGGGACTGAAATTCTTGCAGCTTTTGCTTATCTGGAAATTGTGTAATACCTCCTTCAAATTTAAATGATAATCTTTTTTTTAAATTTATTATTATTATTAATATTTTGTATGATTAATCTACAATTACATGAGCAACATTGTGTTTACTAGACTCCCCCCATCGACAAGTCCCCTCCACATACCTCACTACAGTCAGTGTCTATCAACATAGTAAGATGCTATTGAATCACTACTTGTCTTCTCTGTGTTGTACAGCCCTCCCCATATACCCCCTACATTGTGTCTGCTAATAGTAATGCCCTCTTTTTTCCCCATATCCCTTTCTTCCCACCCATCCAACCCAGTCCCTATCCCTTTGGTAACTCTTAGTCCATTTTTGGCTTCTGTGATTGTGCTGCAGTTTTGTTCCTTCATTTTTTGCTCTGTTCTGAAACTCCACAGATGAGTGAAATCATTTGGTATTTGTCTTTCTCTGCCTGGCTTACTTCACTGAGCATAATACCCTCCAGCTCCATCCATGTTGTTGCAAATGGTAGGATTTGTTTTCTTCTTATGGCTGAATAGTATTCCATTGTGTATATATATCACATCTTCTTTTTCCATTCATCTACTGATGGACACGTAGGTTGCTTCCACTTCTTGGCTATTGTAAATAGTGCTGAGATAAACATAGGGGTGCATCTGTCTTTTTCAATCTGGGATGCTGTAGTTTTAGGGTAAAATCCTAGAAGTGGAATTCCTGGGTCAAATGGTATTTCTATTTTGAGCATTTTGAGGAACCTCCATACTGCTTTCCAAAATGGTTGAACTGGTTTACATTCCCACCAGTAGTGTAGGAGGGTTTTCCTTTCTCCACAATCTTGCCAACATTTGTTGTTGTTTGTCTTTTGGTTGGTGGTGATCCTTACTGGTGTGAGGTGATATCTCATTGTGGTTTTAATTTGCATTTCTCTGATGACAAGCGATGTGGAGCATCTTTTCATGTGCCTGTTGGCCATCTGAATTTCTTCTTTGGAGAACTGTCTGTTCAGCTCCTCTTCACATTTTTTAATTGGATTATTTGCTTTTTGTTTGTTGGGGTGCATGAGCTCTTTATATATTTTGGATATCAACCCTTTATTGGATCTGTCATTTATGAATATATTCTCCCATACTGTAGGATGCCTTTTTGTCCTATTGGTGGTATCCTTTGCTGTACAGAAGCTTTTCAGCTTGACATAGTCCCACTTGTTCATTTTAGCTTTTTTGTCCCTTGCCTGGGAAGATAGGGTCATGAAGAAGTCACTCATATTAATGTCCATAGATTTTTGCCTGTTTTTTCCTAAGAGTTTATGGTTTCACGACTTATATTCAGGTGTTTCATCCATTTTGAATTTACTTTTGTGCATAGGGTTAGACAATCATCCAGTTTCATTCTCTTACATGTAGCCCTTCAGTTTTGACAACACCAGCTGTTGAAGAGGCTGTCATTTCCCCAGTGTATGTCCATGGCTCCTTTATTGTATATTAATTGACCACATATGATTGGGTTAATACCTGGTCCTATTGTGTTCCACTGTTCTGTGGCTCTGTTCTTGTGCCAGTACCTAATTGTCTTGATTACTGTGGCTTTGTAGTAGAGCTTGAAGTTGGGGAGCGAGATCCCCCCTGCTTTGTTCTTCCTTCTCAGGATTGCTTTGGCTATTTGGGGTCTTTTGTGGTTCCACATGAATTTTAAAACTATTTGTTCCAGTTTGTTGAAGAATACTGTTGGTATTTTGATAGGGATTGCATTGAATCTGTAGATTGCTTCAGGCAGGATGGCCATTTTGACAATATTAATTCTTCCTAGCCAAGAGCATGGGATGAGTTTCCATTTGTTAGTGCCTCTTTAATTTCTCTTAAGAGTGTCTTATAGTTTTCAGCATATGGTAGGTCTTTCACTTCCTTGGTTAGGTTTATTCCTAGGTATTTTATTCTTGTTGATGCAATTGTGAATGGAACTGTTTTCCTGATTTCTTTTTCTGCTAGCTCATCGTTAGTGTCTAGGAAAGCAACAGATTTCTGTGTATTAATTTTGTATCCTGCAACTTTGCTGAATTCAGGTATTAGTTGTAGTAGTTTTAGAGTGGAGCCTTTAGGGTTTTTTATGTACAATATCATGTCATCTGCAGATAGTAACAGTTTGACTTGTTCTTTAGCAATCTGGATGCCTTATATTTCTTTGTTTTGTCTGATTGCCATGGCGAGGACTTCCAGTATTTTGGTGGGGAGAGTGGGCATCCCTGTCTTGTTCCCAATCTTAGAGGAAAAGCTTTCAGCTTCTTGCTGTTAAGTGTGATGTTGACTGTGGGTTGTCATATATGGCCTTTATTATGTTGAGGTACTTGCCCTGTATACCCATTTTGTTGAGAGTTTTTATCATGAATGGATGTTGAATTTTGTTGAATGCTTTTTCAGTGTTTGTGGAGATGATAGTGTGGTTTTTGTCCTCCTTTTTGTTCATGTGGATGATGTTGATGGATTTTCGAATGTTGTACCATCCTTGCATCGCTGAGATGAAGCCACCTGTTCACGGTGTATGATCCTCTTGATGTATTTTTTTAAATTAATTAATTTTTTTGATTTTTTTGAAGAACATTATATTTACTAGGCTCTTCCCTACCCCAAGTCCCCTCCGCAAACCCCATTACAGTCACTGTCCATCAGCATAGTAAGATGTCGTAGAATCACTACTTGTCTTCTGTGTTGCAAAGCTCTCCCCTTTCCCCCACCCCCCCACATTATACATGCTAATCATAATATCCCCTTTCTTCTTCCTGCCCTTATTCCTACCTACCCTCCCATTCTCCCCAGTCTCTTTCCCTTTGGTAACTGTTAGTCCATTCTTGGGTTCTGTGATTCTGCTGCTGTTTTGTTCCTTCAATTTTTTCTTTTGTTCTTATACTCCACAGATGAGTGAAATCATTTGGTATTTGTTTTTCTCCGCTTGGCTTATTTCACTGAGCATAATACCCTCTAGCTCCATCCATGTTGTTGCAAATGGTAGAATTTGTTTTCTTCTTATGGTTGAATAATATTCCATTGTGTATATGTACCACATCTTCTTCATCCATTCATCTACTGATGGACACTTAGGTTGCTTCCATTTCTTGGCTATTGTAAATAGTGCTGCAATAAACATAGGGGTGCATCTGTCTTTTTCAAACTGGAGTGCTGCATCCTTAGGGTAAATTCCTAGAAGTGGAATTCCTGGGTCAAATGGTAAGTCTATTTTGAGCATTTTGAGGAAACTCCATATTGCTTTCCACAATGGTTGAACTAATTTGCATTCCCACCAGCAGTGTAGGAGGGTTCCCCTTTCTCCGCAATCTTGCCAACATTTGTTGTTGTTTGTCTTTTGGATGGTGGCCATCTTTACTGGTGTGAGGTGATATCTCATTGTGGTTTTAATTTGCATTTCTCTCATAACTAGTGATGTGGAGCATCTTTTCATGTGTCTGTTGGCCATCTGAATTTCTTCTTTGGAGAACTGTTTATTCAGCTCCTCTGCCCACTTTTTAATTGGATTATTTGCTTTTTGTTTGTTGAGGAGCATGAGCTCTTTATATATTTTGGATGTCATGCCTTTATCAGATCTGTCATTTACGAAAATATTCTCCCATACTGTAGGGTACCTTTTTGTTCTATTGATGGTGTCCTTTGCTGTACAGAAGCTTTTCAGCTTGATATAGTCCCACTTGTTCATTTTTGCTTTTGTTTCCCTTGCCTGGGAAGATAAATTCATGAAGAAGTCACTAATGTTCACATCCAAGAGATTTTTGACTATGTTTTTTTCTAAGAGTTTTATGGTTTCATGACTGACATTCAGGTCTTTGATCCATTTTGAATTTACTTTTGTGTATGAGGTTAGACAGTGATCTAGTTTCATTCCCTTACATGTAGCTGTCCAGTTCTGCCAGCACCATCTGTTGAAGAGACTGTCATTTCCCCATTGTATGTCCGTGGCTCCTTTATAGAATATTAATATACCATATGTGTTTGGGTTAATGTCTGGAGTCTCTAATCTGTTCCACTGGTCTGTGGCTCTGTTCTTGTGCTAGTACCAAATTGTCTTGATGACTATGGCTTTGTAGTAGAGCTTTAAGTTGGGGAGTGAGACCCCCCCACTTTATTCTTCTTTCTCAGGATTGCTTTGGATATTAGAGGCTTTGGTGTTTCCATATCAATTTTTGAACTATTTGTTCCAGTTGGTTGAAGAATGTTGCTGGTAATTTGATAGGGATTGCATCAAATCTGTATATTGCTTTGGGCAGGATGGCCATTTTGACAATATTAATTCTTCCTAGCCAAGAGCATGGGATGTGTTTCCATTTGTTAGTGTCCTCTTTAACTTCTCTTAAGAGTGTCTTATAGTTTTCAGGGTATAGGTCTTTCACTTCTTTGGTTACATTTATTCCTAGGTATTTTATTCTTTTTGATGTAATTGTGAATGGAATTGTTTTCCTGATTTCTCTTTCTATTGACTCATTGTTAGTTTATAGGAAAACCACAGATTTCTGTGTGTTAATTTTGTATTCTGCAACTTTGCTGAATTCTGATATTAGTTCTAGTAGTTTTAGAGTAGAGTCTTTAGGGTTTTTTTATGTACAATATCATGTCATCTGCAAATAGTGACAGTTTAACTTCTTCTTTACCAATCTGGATTCCTTGTATTTCTTTGTTTTGTCTAATTGCTGGGCTAGGACCTCCAGTACTATGTTAAATAACAGTGGGGAGAGTGGGCATCCCTGTCTTGTTCACTATCTCAGAGGAAAAGCTTTCAGCTTCTTGCTGTTTAGTATGATGTTGGCTGTGGGTTTATCATATATGGCTTTATAATGTTGAGATACTTGCCCTCTATACCCATTTTGCTGAGTGTTTTTATCATGAATGGATGTTGAATTTTGTCGAATGCTTTTTCAGCATCTATGGAGATGATCATGTGGTTTTTGTCTTTCTTTTTGTTGATGTGGTGGATGATGTTGATGGATTTTCGAATGTTGTACCATCCTTGCATCCCTGGGATGAATCCCACTTGGTTGTGGTGTATGATCCTTTTGATATATTTTTGAATTCGGTTTGCTAATATTTTATTGAGTATTTTTGGATCTACATTCATCAGAGATATTGGTCTGTAGTTTTCTTTTTTGGTGGGGTCTTTGACTGGTTTTGGTATTAGGGTGATGTTGGCTTCATAGAATGAGTTTGGGAGTATTCCCTCCTCTTGTATTTTTTGGAAAACTGTAAGGAGAATGGGTATTGTATCTTCTCTGTATGTCTGATAAAATTTCGAGGTAAATCCATCTGGCCCAGGGGTTTTTTTCTTGGGTAGTTTTTTGATTACCACTTCAATTTCTTTGCTGGTAATTGGTTTGTTTAGATTTTGTGTTTCTTCCTTGGTCAGTCTTGGAAGGTTGTATTTTTCTAGGAAGTTGTCCATTTCTTCTAGGTTTTTCAGCTTTTTAGCATATAGGTTTTCATAGTATTCTCTTATAATTCTTTGTATTTCTGTGGGGTCCGTCCTAATGTTTCCTTTCTCATTTCTGATTCTGTTGATGTGTGTTGATTCTCTTTTTCTCTTAATAAGTCTGGCTAGAGGGTTATCTATTTTGTTTATTTTCTCAAAGAACAAGCTCTTGGTTTCATTGATTTTTTTCTATTGTTTTATTCTTCTCAATTTTGTTTATTTCTTCTCTGATCTTTATTATGTCCCTCCTTCTGCTGACTTTAGGCCTCATTTGTTCTTCTTTTTCCAATTTTGATAACTGTGACATTAGACTATTCATTTGGGTTTGTTCTTCCTTCTTTAAATATGCCTGGATTGCTATGTACTTTCCTCTTAAGACTGCTTTTGCTGCATCCCACAGAAGTTGGGGCTTTGTGTTGTTGTTGTCATTTATTTTCATATATTGCAGGATCTCCATTTTAATTTGGTCATTGATCCACTGACTATTTAGAAGCGTGTTGTTAAGCCTCCATGTGTTTGTGAGCCTTTTTCCTTTCTTGGTACAATTTATTTCTAGTTTTATACCTTTGTGGTCTGAAAAGTTGGTTGGTAGGTTTTCAATCTTTTGGTATTTACTGAGGCTCTTTTTGTGGTCTAGTATGTGGTCTATTCTGGAGCATGTTCCATGTGCACTTGAGAAGAATGTGTATCCTGTTGCTTTTGGGTGTAGAGTTCTATAGATGTCTATTAGGTCCATCTGTTCTAGAGTGTTGTTCAGTGCCTCTGTGTCCTTATTTATTTTCTGTCTGGTGGATCTGGCCTTTGGAGTGAATGGTGTGTTGAAGTCTCCTAAAATGAATGCATTGCAGTCTGTTTCCTCCTTTAGTTCTGTTAGTGTTTGTTTCACATATGCTGGTGCTCCTGTGTTGGGTGCATGTATATTTATAATGGTTATATCCTCTTGTTGGACTGAGCCCTTTATCATTATGTAATGTCCTTCTTTATCTCTTGTTACTTTCTTTGTTTTGAAGTCTGTTTTGTCTGATACTAGTACTGCAACCCCTGCTTTTTTCTCTCTGTTGTTTGCATGAAATATGTTTTTCCATCCCTTGACTTTTAGTCTGTGCATGTCTTTGGGTTTGAGGTGAGTCTCTTGTAAGCAGCATATAGATGGGTCTTGTTTTTTTATCCATTCAGTGACTCTATGTCTTTTAATTGGTGCATTCAGTCCATTTACATTTAGGGTGATTATCGATAGGTATGTACTTATTGCCATTTCAAGCTTTAGATTCGTGGTTACCAAAGTTTCCAGGTTACTTTCCTTACTATCTAAGAGTCTAACTTAACTCACTGAGTATGCTGTTGCAAACACAATCTAAAGGTTCATTTCTATTTCTCCTCCTTTTTCTTCCTCCTTCATTCTTTATATATTAGGTAACAGATTCTATACTTTTTGTATAGATTGTATATTCCCTTGCTTGGCTTTGGGGATAGTCAATTTAATTTTGCATTTGCCTCCCCTTCAGCTACTCCACCCTCCCTACCATGATTTTACTACCTCTGGTGACAGCTGTCCAACCCTAGGAACACTTCCATCTATAGCAGTCCCTCCAAAATAGACTGCAGAGATGGTTTGTGGGAGGTAATCTCTCTCAGTTTTTCTTATCTGGAAATTGTTTAATCCCTCCTTCAAATTTAAATGATACTCTCGCTGGATAAAGTAATCTCGGTTCCAGGCCCTTTTGCTTCTTTGCATTAAATACATCATGCCACTCCCTTTTGGCCTGTAAGGTTTCTACTGAGAAGTCTGTTGTTAGTCTGATGGGCTTTCCTTTGTATGTTATCTTATTTCTGCCTCTGGCTGCTTTTAACAGTCTGTCCTTATCCTTGATCTTTCCCATTTTAATTACTATGTGTCTTGGTGTTGTCTTCCTTGGGTCCCTTGTATAGGGGGATCTATGGATCTCCATGGCCTGAGAGACTATCTCCTTCCCCAGATTGGGGAAGTTTTCAGCAACTACCTCCTGAAAGAGACTTTGTATCCCTTTTTCTCTTTTCTTCTTCTTCTGGTATCCCTATAATGTGAATATTGTTCCGCTTGGATTGGTCATACAATTCTCTCAATATTCTTTCATTTTTAGAGATCCTTTTTTCTCTCTGTGCCTCAGCTTCTTTGTATTCCTCTTCTCTAGTTTCTGTTTCATTTATTGTCTCCTCCACCGTATCCAACCTGCTTTTAATACCCTCCATCGTGTTCTTTAATGATTGGATCTCTGACCTGAATTCATTCCTGAGTTCATGGATGTCTTTCCGTAACTCCATTAGTATGTTGGTTATTTTTATTTTGAAATCCCTTTCAGGAAGAGTCAGGAGGTCCATATCATTTAAATCTTTCTTGGCAGTTGTATTAACAATTTTACTCTGGACAAGGTTCCTTTGGCGTTTCATGTTTGTATATGGCGCCCTCTAGTGTCCAGAAGCTCTATTCTGGAGCTGCTGAGCCCCTGAAGCAATGTCAGGGGTTGCAGGGGAGCGGTGCTGGGGGTAGGAAAGAGCTGTTCCCCGCCTCCTGGCTCCTGTGCCTGTCTCCACTGCCTGAGCCAGTGGGCCAGGCACACAGGTATAAGTTTTTGTCCCAGAGCAGATATGGGTCCCTGCTTTCCACAAGCAGCCGGAATCCCAGTCTCCCCAGGAACTCTGCCTGTATTAACTTTCCAATCCGGTAGTCATGCATGTGTCATGAAAGCACCATGAAATGTAGGTTTGTGTGCCCAGCGCATATCTCAGGAGGTAGGTATTCAGCAGTCCCAGCCCTTCCACTCCCTCCCTGCTCCGTTTCTCTTCCTCCCGTGGGTGAGCTGGGGTGGGGGAGGGGCTCCGGTTCCCTGGAGCCACAGCTCTGGTACATTACTGTTCGCTGAGGTCTGCTCTTTTCTCCAGGTGTGTGCAGTCTGATGCGTCCTCTTTCCTGTTGCTCTCTCAGCATTAGTTGTGCCAATTAAATTTTCTAATTGTATCCAGTTTTAGGAGGAAGCCTCTGTCTCTCCTCTCATGCCACCATCTTTTATAATCTTTTGATGTATTTTTGAATTGTTTACTAATATTTTGTTGAGTATTTTTGCATCTATATTCATTAGGGATATTGGTCTCTTATTTTCTTTTTTTAAGGGGTCTTTGCCTGGTTTTGGTTTTAGAGTGATGCTGGCTTCATAGAATGAGTTTGGAAATATTCCCTCCTCTTCCATTTTTTGGAAAACTTTAAGGAGAACTGGTATTATGTCTTCTCTGTATGTCTGATAGAATTCAGGGTCAATCCTTCTGGCCCCGGGGGGTTTTGTTCTTGGGTAGTTTTTTGATTACAGATTCAATTTCATTTGCTGGTAATTGGTCTGTTTAGGTTTTCTATTTCTTTCTGGGTCAGTCTTGGAAGATTGTATTTTTCTAGGAAGTTGTCTCTTCTTCTTGGTTATCCAGTTTGTTAGCATATAGATTTTCATAGTATTCTCTAACAATTCTTTGTATTTCTGTGGGGTTGTAGTGATTTTTCTTTTCTCACTTCTGAATCTGTTTATGTGTGTCGATTCTCTTTTTCTCTTAATCAGTCTGGCTAATGGTTTATCTATTTTGTTTATTTTCTCCAAGAACCAACTCTTGGTTTCTTCGATTTTTTTTATTGTTTTATTCTTCTCAATTTAATTTTTTCTTCTCTGGGCTTTAGTATGTCCCTTCTTATGTGGACTTTGGGCCTCATTTCTTCTTCTTTTCCAGTTTCAATAATTGTGACTTTAGACTATTCATTAGGGATTGTTCTTCCCTCTTTAAATAGGCCTGGATTGCTATATACTTTCCTCTTAGAACTGACATCATTGCATCCCACAGAATTTGGGGCTTTGTGCTGTTGTTGTCATTTGTCTCCATATATTGCTTGATCTCTGTTTTAATTTGGTCATTGATCCATTGATTATTTAGGAGCATGTTGTTAAGCCTCCATTTGTTTGTGAGCCTTTTTGTTTTCTTTGTATAATTTATTTCTAGTTTTATACCTTTGTGATCTGAGAAGTTGGTCGGTTAAATTTCAGTCTTTTTGAATTTACTGAGGCTCTTCTTATGGCCTAGTAATGTGGTCTATTCTGGAAAATGGTCTGTGTGCACTTGAGAAGAATGTGAGTTCTGCTCCATTTTTGGGTGTAGAGTTCTGTAGATGTTTAGATGTTTGTTAGGTCCATCCGTTCCCAGTGTGTTGTTCAGTGCCTCTGTGTCCTTACTTATTTTCTGTGTGGTTGATCTGTCCTTTGGAGTGAGTGGTGTGTTGAAGTCTCCTAGAATGAATGCATTGCATTCTATTTTCTCCTTTAATTCTGTGAGTATTTGTTTCACATATGTCGGTTCTCCTGTGTTGGGTGCATATATATTCATAATGGTTATATGCTGTTGTTGGACTGCTGCCTTTACCATTCTGTAATGTCCTTCTTTATTATCTCTTGTTACTTTCCTTGTTTTGGAGTCTTTTTTGTCTGATAAAATACTGCAACACCTGCTTTTTTCTCCCTGTTGTTTGCATGACATATCTTTTTCCATCCCTTCACTTGTAGTCTGTGTATGTCTTTGGGTTTGAGGTGCGTCTCTTGTAAGCGGCATGTAGATGGGTCTTGCTTTTTTATCCATTCTGTTACTTTGTGTCTTCTGGTTGGTGCATTCAGTCCATTTACATTTAGGGTGATTATCAAAAGATTTGTGCTTATTGCCCTTGCAGGCTTTGGATTCGTGGTTACCAAAGGTTGAAGGGTAGCTTCTTTACCATCTGACTGTCTAACTTAACTCTTGTATTAGGCTATTATAAACACAGTCTGATGATGATTTATTTCTCTCCCTTCTTATTCCTCCTCCTCCATTCCTTATATGTTAGGTGTTCTCTTCTGTACTCCTTTATGTTTCCTTTGACTGCTTTTGTGGATAGTTGATTTTATTTTTTTTTGCCTTTAGTTAGTATTTGGTTGGTCTGCTTTCTTTACTGTGATTTTATTTTCTCTGGTGACATCTATTTTGCCTTAGAGTGCTTCCATCTAGAGCAGTCCCTTTAAAATATCCTGTAGAGGTGGTTTGTGGGAGGCAAATTCCCTCAACTTTTGCTTTTCTGGAAATTGTTTAATCCCTCCTTCAAATTAAAATGATAGTCATGCTGGATAGAGTATTCTTTGGTCAAGGCCTTTCTGTTTTTATTGCTTTAAATATATCATGCCATTCTCTTCTGGCCTGTAAGGTTTCTGCTGAGAAGAATGATGATAGTCTGGTTGGTTTTCCTTTGTATGTGGCCTTATTTCTCTCTCTGGCTGCTTTTAATAGTCTGTTATTATCCTTAATCTTTGCCATTTTAATGATTATATGTTTAGGTGTTGTCCTCCTTGGGTCACTTGTATTGGGAGATCTGTGCACCTCCATGGCCTGAGAGACTATCTCCTTCCCCAGATTGGGGAAGTGTTCAGCAATGACTTCCTCAAAGACACTTTCTATCCCTTTCTCTCTCCCCTTTTTCTTCTTATACCTCTCTAATATGAATATTGTTCCGTTTGGTCACACTGTTCTCTCAGTATTCTTTCATTCCTAGAGATCCCTTTTTTCTCTCTGTGCCTCATCTTCTCTGTATTCCTCTTCCCTAGTTTCTATTTTCATGTATCGTCTCATCCACCAAATCTAATCTGCTTTTAACACCCTCCATTGTGCTCTTCAACAATTAGATCTCCATCCAAAATTCTTTCCTGAGTTCTTGAATATTTTTCTGTACCTCCATGAGCATGTTTATGATTTTTATTTTGAAATCTCTTTCAGGAAGATTTATTAATTCAGTCTCAGTCCTTTCTCTGGTGTTGAGATTTTGCTTCGAACCAGGTTCCTTTGACGTTTCATATTTGTATGTGGCACCCTCTAGTGCCCAGAAACTCTCCTCTCTGGATCTGCTCAGCCCCAGGAGCATTGTCCCGGGTGGCAGGGGAGTGGTGCTGGTGCCCTGTTCCGTGAAGTCTGCTGTTTTCTCCATGTGTGTGCAGTCTAGTGCAGCCTCTTTCCTGGTGCTCTTTCAGGACTTTTTGCATTAATTATATTCTCGTATTATATGTGGTTTTACGAGGGGTTATCTGTCTCACCTCTCACGTGCTGTCTTTAATCCAATCTCAGCTGTTTTGATATTCCACCCAGAACTTGGAGTTCTGACTTGTCAACTCTGGCTCTGTTGGGTGCAGTTAATTTACTGTCAGGAGAGGAGCTGCTGTGATATCTTGGATTTACCTTTCTGCTTCAGAATGAAGAAGTATTAAGATTCTTAACTTATTCTTTAGGAGACAGACAACCACTCAGCCCACCTTGCGGACTGGGCAGGCAGCCTTGTCTGATATGCTCGCTGACCATGACGCCGGTATCCCAGGGAGAAAACAGAGCAGTAAATTTCATGTGTTAAGTTAATTTGAAATATTCAGGAACCACTTAGCAAGTGCACACTGTTAAGCCTTTATCCATTTCCCAAAAATTCTTAACTGCCTATAAAATCCCTACACAATGCACAACTATGGGCTCTCTTGTCCCCTCCTGGTGTGATGAGCCAGGAGCTCTGGCCTCTTACTGTATCTCTCACTGAAAGCCTCTCCTACCTTGGGTGTTTGCTAAGTTCATTCTTTTACTCCGCAGACAAGAAGAACCCGAGGATCATTTTGTGGGGCTTGTCCAGGATAACTTTGGAGATGAGTTGTCAGCATCCAAGCCTGCCTTTTCTTTCACTGTCCTTATAGAAGGAAGCTGTCTATGGCACAGAACATCAGGCGCTCGTCAGCCACTTAAATGGGACTAGCCCGGCTGCTGATCTCAAAGTCTCGAGTGACAGGATCCCCTGCGACTCCCTCAGTGGATCCCCCGTCTCCCTTGGGAGCTGGGAAAGTCACCTGAGTGGAGGCCAGGATTCCCTTTCAGAGGCATCTCCCTGGATGCGAGGTACTGAGGAAGGCCATGGGCAACTGCGAGAGTCTAGGCTGAGGCTACACTTCAGCGGCTCCTCAAAGGCCCGTGTGTCTGGAATCAGACCCCAACAGCCCAACTGTGTATCCGTGAGGAGTGTCTCTCTTTCTGTCTCACTTTCACTTCCTGCCTGTTTCTTCAGGCTGCCCTGGCCTCTGAGTGAGGCAGGGGGCGTCCCTAACTCTTCTAACTTCACCAATGTCACAGAACCCGATGCTCACCACCGCAAGGTAAGAGATCTATGCTTCACTCTTATTCCTGACGAAATGCTGTACTTCTTATCTCATAAAAATGTGTCTGGTTCATTGAAGAATGCTGTTGGTATTTTGATGGGGATTGCAGTGACTGTGCAGTTTGCTTTAGGCAGGATGGCCATTTCAACCATACTAATTCTTGCTAGCCAAGAGCGTGGGATGAATTTCCATTTGTTAGTGTCCTCTTTAATTTCTCTTAAGAGTGTCTTGTAGTTTTCTGCATATGGTAGGTCTTTCACTTCCTTGGTTAGGTTTATTCCTAGGTATTTTATTCCTGTTGATGCAGTTGTGAATGGACTTGTTTTCTTGATATCTCTTTCTGCTAGTTCATTGTTAGTGTATAGGAAAGCAACAGATTTCTGTGTATTAATTTTGTATCCTGCAACTATGCTGAATTCAGATATTAGTTGTAGTAGTTTTGGCATTGAGTCTTTAGGGTTTTTTATGTAAAATGTCATGTCATCTGCAGATAGTGACAGTTTGACTTGTTCTTTAGCAATCTGGATGCCTTGCATTTCTTTGTTTTGTCTGATTGCCATGGCTAGGACCTCCAGTACTATGTTGAATAACAGTGGGGAGAGTGGGCATCCCTGTCTTCTTCCCGATCTTAGAGGAAAAGCTTTCAGCTTCTTGCTGTTAAGTATGATGTTGGCTGTGGGCTTGTCATATATGGCCTTTATTATGTTGAGGTACTTTCCCTGTATACCCATTTTGTTGAGAGTTTTTATCATGAATGGATGTTGAATTATGTCAAATGTTTTTTCAGCATGTGTGGACATGATATGTGGTTTTCGTCCTTTTTTCGATGTGGTGGTTGATATTGATGGATTTTCGAATGTTGTACCATCCTTGCATCCTTGGAATAAATCCTACTTGATTATGATGGATGATATTTTTGATGTATTTTTGAATTCAGTTTCCTAATATTTTGTTGAGTCTTTTTAAATCTATGTTCATCATGGATATTGGTCTGTAGTTTTGTTTTTTGTGGTGTCTGTGTTTTTTTGGTATTAGTGTGATGCTGGCCTCATAGAATGAGTTTGGAAGTATTCCGTCTTCCTCTTCTCTTTGGAAAACTTTAAGGAGGATGGGTATTAGGTCTTCACTAAATGTTTGATAAAATTCAGCAATGAAGCCATTTGGTACAGGGATTTTGTTCTTAGGTATTTTTTTAATTACCAATTCAATTTCGTTGCTAGTAATTGGTCTGTTCAGATTTTCTGTTTCTTTCTGGGTCAGCCTTGGGAGGTTGTATTTTTTTTTTTTTTTGAGAGGGCATCTCTCATATTTATTGATCAAATGGTTGTTAACAATAAAATTCAGTATAGGGGGGGTCCGTGCTCAATGTACAATCATTAATCCATCTCAAGTCTAATTCTCGTCAGTCTCCAATCTTCTGAAGCATAATGAACAAGTTCTTACATGGTGAACGAATTCTTACATAGTGAATAAATTCTTACATGGTGAACAGTACAAGGGCATACATCACAGAAACTTTCGGTTTTGATCACGCATTATGACCTATAAACAATCAGGTCAGAAATGAATATTCGTTTGATTTTTGTACTTGATTTATATGTTGATCCCACATTTCTCCCTTTATTATTATTATTATTTTTATTTTTAATAAAATGCTGAAGTGGTAGGTAGATGCAAGATAAAGGTAGAAAATATAGTTTAGTGCTGTAAGAGGACAAATGTAGATGATCAGATGATCAGGTGTGTGCCTATGGACTAAGTATTAATCCAGGCTAGACAAGGGCAGCAAAACATACACAGATGCAGAAGATTTCTCTCAAAGCATGGGGGGTGAGGTTCTGAGCCTCACCTCTGTTGATCCCCAAATTCTCACCTGATGGCCCCCCTGCAACTGTGCCTGTCTTAGGTTGTTCCTCCCTTGAGGAATCTTACCCGTCTCTGGCTAACCAGTCATCTTCCGGGGCCATACAGAGAAATGTAAAGTTTGTAAGTGAGAGAGAGGCCATATTGTTTGAAAAGGTTAGCTTTTTACTTCTTTGCAGATTTATGCCCTGTGGCTTCTATGCCTAGCACTTGTCTCGAGGTATCTTTACCACCTGGAGGAATTATGATACTCGATAAATTTGATATGAGGCACGAATTCTATTTAAGGGTTGTAATTAGGAAGAAAGAATAAAAGCTATAGATGTAGCATATGGGAGGAAACATGGAAGGATTGATATTTCTTTGACATATCTTCTTGTTGAGTACCTTAAGTATGTATAGGTTTTAAACTACTAACTAATTTGCACACACATATTAACATAATAGGAATACGGTGACATAAACAAAGCAAATCTATAATTACCATCCATCTCCAGTGAAGCCAAGAAAACCATTTAGGCACCCTAGGCATTTGTGAAAATTTATCTATGATATGATGGATATTGTCCAACTGTACTTGAACCATCAGACAAATTAAAGCAGCCCATTTCTGGGATCTGTTCACATCCCATATGTTCTTTTAACCATAGATAGTCTATAGTCATGAGGTTTTGGGGTGCTACAACTTGCACCCCTCCCAACTCCTGGTTGAGTTCCAACAGTACAGATCCGGTCAAATTCGTTGTCTCACTGTATGCACATGCCAGCCTAGACATCTCCCTCCTCCCTCTTATGGCAAGTCCAGGAGACCGTGGGCTGGATGCAGCCACAACCGCAGCATCGTCCGGATCCCTGTGGAGGCTTTTTGATGATCATCCCCCGGCACAAGTCCTCCAGAGAGTGCTGATGCCGGAAGCTCCTCCTCATATCGTATCTTAGTTCATCTTCTGGGTATCCAAGCTAGGCCTTGATCTTCTGCGTAGAAACAAACAGACCCTTTGCCCACACTTTGACATGCCCTCTATACCACTGTGCAGAACTCATTGGAGGTCAGCACACAGTAACTGCTTTTTTTTTTTTTTATTAAGAGAAAGGAATATTATCAGAAAAGAGTACCTCCATAGCTGATCATCTGACACCCTTTAAGTGATCAACATTGAGGATATTTAAAGCATGCGTTGATCTTTGATTTACCAATAGTTTTATCCTATCAAGGAGTAATCCCCCTTTTCTTTCTTTCTTTCTTTCTTTTTTCTTTTTAATTTTTAATCTACACTTACATGAAGAATACTATGTTTACTATGCTCTCCTCTATATCAGGTCCCCCCTTACAACCACATTACGGTTACTGTCCATCAGCTTAGCAAAATGTTGTAGAGTCACTACTTGTGGGAGGTTGTATTTTTATAGAAAGTTGTCCATTTCTTCTAGGTTATCCAGTTTGTTAGCATATAATTTTTCACAGTATTTTGTAATCATTCTTTGTATTTCTGTGATGTCTGTACTGATTTTTTCCTTCCTCATTTCTGATTCTGTTTATGTATGTAGATTCTTTTTTTCTTGATAAGTCTGGCTAGGGGTATATCTGTTTCATTTATTTTCTCAAAGAACCAGCTCCTGCCTTCATTGATTCTTTTTATTGCTTTATTCTTGTCAATCTTATTTACTTCTGCTCTAGTCTTTATTATATTCCTCCTACTGACTTTGGGCCTCATTCTTCTTTTTGTAGTTTCGGTAATTGTCAGTTTAGACTGTTCACGTGGGATTGTTCTTCTTTCCTGAGGTAGGTCTGTATTGCAATACACCTCCCTCTTAGCACCACCTTCACTGCATCCCACAGATTATTGTTGTCATTTCTCTCCATATACTGCTTGGTCTCTGTTTTTATTTGGTTATTGATCCATTGGTTATTTAGAAGCATGTTGTGAAGTCTCCTCATGATAGTTGGCTTTTTTATTTTCTTTAAATAATATATTTCTAGTTTTATACCTTTGTAGTCTGAGAAGCTGGTTGGTACAATTTCAGTCTTTTTGAATTTACTGAGGCACCTTTTGTGGCCTAGTATATGATCTGTTCTTGAAAATGTTCCATGTGCACTTGAGAAGAATGTGCATCCTGCTGCTTTTGAGTGCAGAGTGCTGTAGATGTCTGTTAGGTCCATCTCTTCTAAAGTGTTGTTCAGTGCCTTTGTCTCCTTTCTTATATTCTGTCTGGTTGATCTGTCCTTCAGAGTGGGTAGAGTGTTGAAGTCTCCTAGAATTAATGCATTGCATTCTATTTGCCCTTTTAATTCTGTTAGTATTTGTTTCACAAATGTAGGTGCTCCTGTGTTGGGTGCATAGATATTTATAATGGTTATGTCCATTTGTTGGATTTACTTCTTTATCATTATGTAATGTCCTACTCTGTCTCTTGTGACTTTCTTTGTCTTGAAGTGTATTTTGTCAGATAGAAGTACTGCATCTCCTGCTTTTTTATCCATAGTAGTTGCATGAAATATCTTTTTCCATCCCTTTAGTTTTAGTCTGTGCATGTATTTGGGTTTGAAGTGAGTCTTTTGTAGGGAACATATAAACGGGTCTTGTTTTTTTTAATCCATTCCGTGACTTTATGTCTTTTTATTGGTGTAGTAAGACCATTTACATTTGGGGTGATTATGTAGAGTTATGTACTTATTGTAACTGGAGGCTTTAGATTCATGGTTACCAAAGGTTCAAGGGTAACTACCTTACTGTCTAAGAGTCTAACTTACTTAGAATGCTAATAAAAAAAACAATCTAAAGATTCTTTTTGTTTCCACCTCCTCCATCCTTTATATATTAGGTATCATATTCTGTACTCTTTGTCTATCACTTGACTGACTTTGGGGTTAGTTGATTTAATTTTGCACTTACTTAGTAATTAACTCTTCTACTTTCTTTACCGTGGTTTTATTACCTCTGGTGACAGCTATTGAGCCTTAGGAATACTTCCATCTATAGTAGACCCTCCAAAATAGACTGTAGAGATGGTTTGTGGGAGGTAAATTCTCTCAGCTTTTGCTCATCTGGCAATTGTTTAATCCCTCCTTCAAATTTAAATGATAGTTTGTTAGAGTATTCTTGGTTCAAGGCCCTTCTGTTTCAGTGCAGTAAATACATCATGCCACTCACTTCTGATCTGTAAGGTTTATGCTGAGAAGTGTGATGATATCCTGGTGGGTTTTCCTTTATATGTAATCTTTTTTCTCTCTCTGGCTGCTTTTAATAGTCTGTCCTAATCCTTGATCCTTGTTGCCATTTTAGTTATTATGTGTCTTGGTGTTGTCTTCCTGTGTTCTTTGTATTGTTAGATCTGTGCAGTGCCATGGCCTGAGAGACTATCTCCTTACCCAGATTGGGGAAGTTTTCAGCAATTACCTCCTCAAAGACACTTTCTATCCCTTTTTCTCCCTCTTCTTCTTCTGGTACCCCTGTAATACGAATATTGTTCCGTTTGGATTGGTCACACAGTTCTCTCAATATTCTTTCATTCCTGGAGATCCTTTTTTCTCTCTGTGCCTCAGCTTCTTTGTATTTCCCTTCTCTAATTTGTATTTTATTTATATTCTCTTCCACCATATGTAATGTTCTTTTAAAACCCTTTGTTGTGTTCCTTAATGATTGGATACCCACCCTAAATTAATTCCTGAGTTCTTGAATATTTTTCTGTACCTCCAGGAGCATGTTTATGATTTTTATTTTGAACTCTCTTTCAGGAAGATTGGTGAGTTCAATTTCATTTGGCCCTTTTTCTGGGGCTTGTGAGATTTTGGTCTGTACCAGGTTCCTTTTATGTTTCATATTTGTATGTGGTGCCTTCTAGTGCCCAGAAGCTCTACTCTCTGGAGCTGCTCAGTCCCTGGAGCGATGTCGGGGGTCACAGGGGACTGGGGCTGGTGGCTGTGGGAAGGAAAGAGCTGTTTCCTGCTTTCCGGCTGCTACGCCTGTCTCCACTGCCAGAACCAGAGGGCTGAACACAGAGGTGTAAGCATCTATGCTTTGTGTTTGTAGCTGCTGTAGGCAGGGCTTCCCTCTGGCTGGCCTGACGTCAGGGCAAGGACTGCCAGTTTACAAGCCAGGTGTGGGCTGGCCGGGAGGAAGGCACAGCAGGCTGCGTATCACAGTGAGGAGCCTTGGAGCTGTGTAGCCAGCCAGGGGAATGGAGTACCTGAAGATCATGAAAGTTCCCAACCTGCTGGGCAGAGTGTACCTGGACAATTTTGTCAGTCCTTGCCCCTTTACCAGCACTCTCACTGTTAGGAAGTCTCTCAGAATGCCTGTCCAGAGCAGCTGGATATGGATCCCTGTTTTCCACAAGTAGCTGGAATCTCAGTCTTTCTAGGTATTCTGCCTGTCTTATTTTTCTGACCCCACTAATCACCAGAGCACCATGCAATGTAGGTTCGTACTCCCAAAGCAGATCTCCAGGGTTGGGTGTTCAGCAGTCCCAGGCCTTCACCCCCCTCCCCACTCTATTTCTCTTCCTCCCACTGGTGAGTTGGCGTTGGGAAGGGCTTGGGTCCCCTTGGGTCACGGCTTTGGTACATTACCCTGTTCTGTGAGATCTGTTCTTTTCTCCAGGTGTATGCAGCCTGGCGCAGTCCTCTTTCCTGTTGCTCTTTCAGGATTAGTTGTATTAATTATACTTTTGTATTATACATGGTTTTAGGGGGAGATCTTTGTCTCACCTCTCATGCCACCATCTTTAATCCTTTCTTGGCAATGAGAGTTTTTATCCCTAACTTCTCCTCCTTTCCTATGAAACTATTTCCTAGAACAACTGAAATCCATATATTACCTCTCCTCCCCTGTTCTTTTAAATGATTTTCATTGGGATAATTCTTCTTCCAAATAGGTATTTGGCAGTCCCATATTTTCTGGTTGCATTTTCCACAAAGAAGTGTCTAGTTCAGGAGTCAAAGGATCCAGTCCCATCCCATAATCACAACTCTTCACTTGGTATGGAGTTGAGGTTTCTGCCCTCTGACAGCCGAGGCCTGCAGTGGGCCTCAGGCTGCATCTGGGGAAGGGCTTGTTGACTCACCTCTTTCCACACTGAGCTTATCTACTTCTCCTTCCCACTATGCTGGCTACCCTTTCAGACTCCTATTGGGAAGGAGAGAAGGGGAATGTTAAAGGATTTCTTTAATTCTGTTGTGCCCAGCACCCTGTCCTCTAGGGCCTGGTTCACGTTCGCCTCTGATTCTTTCTCTTGCAGATGCTGTTATTAAGTTTTTGCAAGTTGCCCAACCACTATCTGAATATCACTGGAATCTCTAGCCCTGACCGTTCGAATCCAGTTGTTTGTTTGCTTCTCCCTCAGCAAGTTAGACTTTTGTCATCCTGTCACCTTCTCTTTGCTGGGCTCTTGCCCTTTTAAGTGGCCACATAATTTGTAGACCTCCATGTACTGACTTCCCTCAGTGTAGAAGTCACTGAAGATCGAGGGCCCCTCACTCAAAAAGTACTAAGAATTTCAAGCCAGTTACTGCAGACATTAAACCCATCAGAGATTCCTTCTGAGTGTAGGTTCCATGTGACTGCACACGTCCCCTGTCCATGAAGCTGGCCGTACAGGTGGCTCTTGTGAATAAGACGTAAACAAGGCGAGGATGTGGCTTTCACTACTTCCATTCAACATAGTAATGAAAATTTTAGCCAGAGAAATAGGCAAGAAGAAGAAATAAAAATCATCCAAATGGGAAAGGAAGGAGTAAGATTATCTGTGTTCACAAATTCTATGATCTTATATATTATAAAATCTTAAAGATTACACACACAGACACACACACATACATGCATACAAGACATGCTAGAACTAATGAATTTAATAAATTCAACAAAGTAGTAGAATATCAAATCAACACACAAAAATCAGTTGCATTTCTAAGGACTAACAATAAAGCAATCTGAAAAGGAAATGAGGAAAGTCCATTTACAATAGCTTCAAAAAGAACAAAATACTTAGGAATTAATGGAGGAGGTGAATAACTTATGCAATGAAAACTACAAAACATTGCTGAAAGAAATTAAAGAAGGCATAAATAAATGGGAAGACATCTCATGTTCATAAATTCTGTTAAGATGCCAATATTGCCAAAAGAGATATACCTTCAATGCAGTCTCTGCCAAAATCCCAATGCTTTATTTTTGAGAAATACAAAAATCCATCCTAAAATTTATAAGGAATCTCAAGGGACAGTGGATAGCCAAAATAATCTTGAGAAATCTTCAACACAATTGAAGGACTTAACACTTCCTGATGTCAAGACTTACTACAAAGCTATGGCAATGAAAACAGTGTGGTACTGGCATAAAGACATGCATATAAACCAATGGATCAGAAGAGAGAGGCCAGAAATCTGTGAATATATACACAAATAATTTTCATCAGAATGTCAAGATCATTCAGTGGGGAATGGCCAGTCTTTTCAACACATGATGCCTGGAAAACCAATGACACACATGCAAAAGAATGAAGTTGTGCCATTATCTAACATCATATACAAAAATAAACTCAAAGTGTATCGGAGACCTGAACATGAAAGTTAAAACTGTAAAACTCTTAGAATAAAATGTACTATAAAAGCTTCAATGCATTGGATTTGGCAATGATTCATTGGATATTATACCAAAGGCACAGGTAGCAAAAGAAAAAAGAGAGAACTTGGACCTCAGGAAATTAAAAGATTTTATCATCAAAGACACTGTTAATAGAATAAAAGGCAACCCACAGAATGGAAAAAAATTGCAAATCATATGTCTGAGAAGAATTAATACCTAGACTATATGGAGAATCCTAAAACTCAACAACAAAAAAGCAAGTAACCTAATTCAAAAATGGATGAAAGAATTGAAAAGACACTTTTAAAAGAAGATATGCAAATGACCAATAAGCACATGAAAGATGGTCAACATCACTTATGTTTAGGGAAATGCAAATCAAAACCACAAAAAGATGCCACCTCACATCCATTAAGATGGCTACTGTATAAAAAATACTAACAGAAGATGCAAGTGCTGCCAAAGATGTGGAAAAATTAGAAACCTTATGACCTCTTGGTGGGAATGCAAAATGGTGTAACTGCTGTGGAAAACAATATGACAGGTCCTTAAAATTAAAAATAGAATTACCATATAATCTAGCAATTCCACTTTTGGGCATATATCCAAAATAATTGAAAGCAGGGTCTTGAAGAGGTATATGTAAACCCATGGTCACAGTAGCATTGTTTACAATAGCTAAAATGTGGAAACAACTCAAATAGATATTGATGGATGAATAGATAAGCAACAGTGGTATGTCCATAAGAAGGAATATTATTTAGCCTTAAAAAGGAAGGACATTTTGACAAATGCTACAGCATGGATGAACTTTGAGAGCATAATGCTAAGTGAAATAAACCAGTCACAAAATGATAAAAGTGGTATGATTCCAGTTACATAAGGCACCTAGAATTGCCAGGGGCTAGAGAGGAGGGAGAATAGAGAATTATTGTTTATTGGGCATAGTGTTTCTGTTTTTCAAGATCAAAAGAATTCTGAAAATGTTGGTGGAGAAAGAAAGTGTTCTGATGGTGTAGGTGGCTGCCCAAGAATACTTAATACCACTGAATTGCACATTTAAAAATGGCTGATAGTAAATTTTATGTTATGTGTATTTTAGTATAATAAAAAATGTTTTGCTTTTTATAGCTGAATTTCTATGATTCAGTGAGTTCTACCTTCCAGTACTAGTTATCTATGGAAACTAAAGTAAATCACATAACTTCTCTGGGATTCAATTGTCCTGGATTTTTTTTCTAGTTCCAAAATCCTACACATTTTGGAAGCTGAAGGATGATAAAGGTGTATTGCTTTCTTCCTGAATAATCAATGTCTTGAGTAGAATAGGCTCCAGACAATACATATTCTTTCTACAGAGAATGTAGTAAAGTGTGGATTAACATTGCAGCCTAATATAAATTCATGAGAAATTGATTTTCAGGTTATATTTTAGATAAATGCAATTTCAAAAACTTAGATTTTAGAGAGGATAACAGGGTAGCTGAGCTGAGGCCATGTTTCAATGAATAGATGGGAATGAGCAAGGCAGTACTTTAGTGTACACACATCTGAATGAACACAGGTTCTGAATTTAAAGGGACCCAAGGTAATATGGATCACTATTCTGGCTTGAAATTGTGGGGTTCTCTGTGATGTCTCTAGAGGTAAAAAAGTCAACCTACTTAATTTTTTCTTAAAAAATAGAATGAAAGGAATTGTCAAGTTTCTAAAAAAGTATTTCTATGTCATGGTAGAGCACAACATTTCTTATAGTTATCCACAGAACTTAAAAAAATTATTATGTATTGCTAGAACTTCAGTAGATATTTATGAGTATTATGGGCTTTGGATGAAAGAAAATATTTGCATTAAAATATTTTTACAGGAGCATGGAACCCAATAATAAAAACCCGGGAAAATCATTCTAATTCTAGAAGTAAAATTAACACTACTGTCCCCCCTACAACCTCACAGTTAATGTCTGGTGGAATTCTATAACCATCCATATGATTCACTTGCTGTGTATGTGGGGGATGTGAGAGAGGACATTTTCTGAATTAAAAAAGACCTCTCTTCTTTCCCTGTACCCCAGCTCGTGGCAGCCACCATCCTATTCTGTTACTATGGGTTCAACTTTCTTCTTTTTCTTTTTTTAGAGTCCATGTGCACATGAGATTATGCAGTATTTGCCCATGTTTGGCTTATTTCACTTATCACAGTGCCCTCCAGGTTCATCCATGTTGTCTCAAATGGCAGGATTTTTTTTCTTTAAAAAGGCTGAATAATATTCTATGTATATACCACGTTTTCTTGATCCATTAAGTTGTTGGCTGACATTTAGGTTTTGTTTCCATATCTTAGCTGTTGTGAATACCATGCAGTGAACATGGGAGTTCAGATAATCTGTTCCAAATAATGATTTTATTTCCTTTGAATATGTAACCAGAAGTCAGTTTGCTGCATCATATGGTAGTTCTAGTTTTTTTTTTGAAGAATCTCCATACTGTTTTCCATAATGGCTGTGTCAATTTATATTCCCATCAACAGTGCACAAGTGTTCTGTTTCCCCCACATCCTCACCAGTACTTTTGATTTTTTGCTAGTAGCTATCCCAACAGGTATGAAGTTTTTGATTTATAGTTCCCTGATAATTTGTGTTGTTGAACATCTTTTAAAATATCTGTTGACCATTTGTGTCTTTTTTGAAGAAATGTCTATTCAGGTCCTTTGCCCATTTTTAAATTTAGAAAAATTTCTGGATATTAACTCTTTATCATATATATGTTTTGCAAAAGTATTTCCATTCTGTAGGTTACCATTTCATTTGATTGATTGTTTCCCTATGCACATTTTTGAGTTTGGTGTAGTCCCAATTGTTTATTTTTGCTTTTGCTGTCTGCGCTTTTTGTGTCTCAATGAACTATGAAAAGAATAAACAAAACCCACAGTTTGTAGAATGAAGGAAATAAATAACAAATAGCAGAAATAAATGAAATAAGATATTAGAAAGACAATAGAAAAGACAAGCAAAACTAAGAGTTGGTTTTTGAAAAGATAAGCAAAACTAACAGACCTTTAGCTAGACTAAGAAGAGAGAATACTAGAATAAAATCAGAAATGAAAGACAGGACATTAAAACTATGTGATACCATAGAAACATAAAGGATCAAAAGGACTACTATAAATAATTATATACCAACAAATTGGATAACTTAGAAGAAATGGAGAAATTCCTAAAAACATGCAGTCTACCAAGACTAAATCATGAAGAAATGGAAAATCTGAGTAGATCAATAAAAAGTAAGGAGATTATATCAGTAATTAGAACTTTCACAATGAAGAAAAGCCTAGGATCTCATGGCTTCACTGGCAAATGCTACCAACCATTTAAATTTAAAGAAGAATTAATATCAACTTAAACTCTTATAAAATTGAAGAGAGGACACTTCTCATTTTACAAGGTCAACGTTACCTTGATACCAAAGTCAGAAAAGGACAATACAAGAAAAGAAAATTATAGGCCAATATCCCTGCTGAACATAGATGCAAAAATCCTTGATAAAATACTAGCAAACCAAATTCAACAGCACATTAAAGGGATCATACACCGTGATCAAATGGAATTTACTCCAGGGACAGAAGGATGGGTCAACATATGCCAATCAATAAATATGTTATACCACATTAACAAAATGAAGGATAAATCATATGATCAACTCAGTTGATGCAGAAAAAGCATTTAATGGAATTCAACATCCTTTCATGACAATTTTCAGCAAATTAGGTATGAAAGAAATGTACCTCAACATAATAAAGGCCAATATGACAGGCCCACAGCTAACATATTCAAGGGTGACAAGCTGAAAGATTTTCTTTAAAGGTTGGTAACAAGACAAATGTGCCCACTCTCACCACGTTTATTCAACATAGTACTGGAAGTCCTATCCAGAGCAGTCAGGCAAGAAAAAGAAATAAAGGAATCTAAATCAGAATGGTAGAAGTAATATTGTCTTTATTTGTAGGTGACAAGATCTTATATATACAGAACCCTAAAAATGTCACCAAAAAACTGTTAAACTAAATTCAGTAAAGTTGCATTGTACAAAATCAGTGTATAAAAATCAGTTGCATTTTTATGCACTAACAATGAACTATCTGAGAAAGAAATTTTAAAAACAGTCCCATTTATAATAGCATCAAAAAGAATAAACTATTTAGGAATGAATTTAACCAAGGAGGAGAGAGACCTATACACTGAAGAGTAAAACACCGATGAAAGAACGTGAAGAAGA
The DNA here is from genome assembly GCF_040802235.1 of Manis javanica. Classification (NCBI taxonomy): domain Eukaryota; kingdom Metazoa; phylum Chordata; class Mammalia; order Pholidota; family Manidae; genus Manis; species Manis javanica. The sequence goes on from NC_133168.1 coordinate 81,592,402, forward strand.
CACAGTTAAATGGAAGTAAACCCATGTTTATGGGTTAGAGAATTGATACTCAAAACAATCTACAGATTCAGTGCAATCTCTATTCAAAATTCCAATGACATTTCTTACAGGAAAAGAAACAAACAATCCTGAAATTCGTATGGAGCCACATAAGACACCAAATACCTCAAGCAGTCTTGAGCAAGAAGAACAAAGCTGGAGGCATCACACATCCTGATTTCAAGCAGTGTTATGAAGCTGTAATAATCAAAACCATAAGTTATTGGCATAAAAACACACAGATCAATGGAACAGAATAGAGGACTCAGAATTAAGCCCATACATATATGGTCAACTAACTTGTGACGAAGGCCCTAAGAATGCACAATGGGAATAAAATAGTTTCGCCAATAACTAATGTTGGGCAAACTGGGATCCACATGCCAGAGAATGAAATTGGACCCTTATGTTACACCAAACACAAAAATAATCTCAAAATGGATCAACTCAAAAGACTTAGATGTAAGACCTGACATCATAAAGCTTTTAGAAGAAAACTTAAGGAGAAAGCTCTCCTTGCCATTGGTCTTTTTAGAGAGAATTGAGAGGGAAGAAGACATGTAGAAGATTCTTCTATAATCTAGGTGTCACCAGGAGCCTCCACATTCTTGAATTCTAGCTAAGATTGCCTTTTGTTCATTTCCTATTTCTGCAAATCTTTTCTCCTAATTACCTCTCCATTAAATAATTTAGGGTTGTTTATTTCTAATCCAACATTCATTCAAACTTGAGGCATGACCGCTGCTTTTCTCCCAAAATTCAATTGTAAGAGTCAACAAAAGGCAACTTGTAGGGTCCAATATCTACAACTGTGTGTTAGATTTTCCTGTTGACTGACGTAAGTGCGTGGGAGCACACACTGCAGTGCTACTTAGAAAATAATCTAAAATTGAATATTGGCTTCCTGGTGTCCAGAAATTCTCTTGTCCGTGTCTACCAACTTGGAGCTCAGTTTTTCATCTTGTTATTCAGCTGTCTCTCCTGCTTCTCCTCTTCCCAGATGTCACAAAAATTCCTGTAAAGTTGCACTTTACAGGGCAACTCCCAAGCTTTGGTTTTGTTGAGTGGAAAATACAGTCTGAGTGGGAGAGCTGACTGGCTTTAGAAGCAATTTTTTTTTTAAAGCTGTGTGCAGGAAGAGGAAGGCAGATGGATTCCAGAGTCAGGAGGAAAGGGGATTTTGGAACAATAAACATGACCAAGGGGGGGTGTGATTCAGTTTCTGTACAGCAAATAGCAACATACATCCTTTTTCTGTCTCCATGAATCTTAAATTTATTTATTTATAAATGTGGAGCGATATCTCTTTTTGGAATTTCTCAAACTGGAATTCTGCTCCATGGTGGGCATACGTATGAGGGCAGAGACCGTGTGAGGAAATCCTTCCACTTAGAACACATATTCTGAGGATATTAGTTAGGCAGATGATCATTGTAGGTAGTGACTCAGCACCTGGGGTTGGAGACTATATCATCTGTGCTCTTGATGTTCAAACCCAGATCTGGCCGATGACCCTGTGAAAAATGGGACAGTTTTGCTGTTATCACAGACCTGCCCCCATCTGGTCAGCAGTTTGCAGGGGTACAATATATACCTGTGGTAAAGAAACAGCTTCTGAGGAGAGCCTGCGTTTACCATGGAACAGTGCCCTCTGCTGTTTCTGAGGGAGCCATTCGGCCATAGTCAGATCATGAGGGAAGGGTGCACTGCTGCAGAGACAAAGCAAGCTGCTCCTTGTTTGCAATGGTCGAGATACTGGGAGGCCAACTCCTGGCACCTGCAGCCAGTGTCAGCTGTAAGTATTCAGTAGGAGCATCAAGACAGCCCAGCCACAGCAGCTGACCTCCCCTACATCTGATCCTAGGCTCTAATCCCACACTGCATGTGAATGCTCCTTCCCTATTTTCGCTGCAAACACAGAAGAGCTTCCATTAGTTTTGCTCCTTAGCAGAAGGAATTTTTACAACAGTGATTTTTAACCACTGAAGCTTGTCTTTAGAAAACTTCTGCTTCTCAGTCTTATAAAATTAAAGGAAGCACAGTCAATGGCTGCAGTGAAGTAGTCATGTAGAACAGAACAGCAGTTCACTGTCAGGAGTTTACACTGCTAAGGGATCAGCCTTGTTACCTTTCTTTCTTTTTTTCCTTCCTTCCTTCCTCCCTTCCCTGCTCCCCCCTCCATCATAATCATCTTTTTAGTAAAACCATCTAAAGTTGCCAGAATCTCCGTCTACAGGAATGATGTCACATAGTGGAAACTTTTTTTTCCTGACTCACTTTACATTCTGGAAACAACTGTTTTTGCTGGTTCTCTCCACTCTGAATTCTCATTCTCAGTTTTGTATTGTGGGTGTGACCCTGAATGATATAGTCAACATTTATTTACCTTTACTTTAACCAACAACAAGGGCACTTATGGACTTCAAGATGTTATTAGGGATTTGTGTCCTTCCTAACAACTTTTGAACTGTGTTCTCAGCATTATTTCACGTAGCTACAGCAGAGAAAACATAGTGATGAATAATGAAATATGCATGAAAAGAAAAATTTTAAAAAGTTTTTTTAAGTGACTCTGAAATCACAATGTGTGAAAGTACTTTTTCTTTCATGATTCTAAGTCTCAAATTCATGAGTGCAGAGGAGTGGATTTCTTGCTCTATCATGTGGCAGGACAATGGTAAATGGGAGCTGGCCATACCTTATCCTCTCCTTGTGCCAAGAACGAAGTCTGGTTTAATGAAACACCTATTAAGGCCACACCTACTGGGCAGAAACTGCCAGATTCTACTGGACCCTAGAATGCCACTGCCACTCATGTGGGAATAAGCCACGTGTGCAGCGCTGCTCTTTTGAGGTGGTGGAGGGTGTTTCCGTTTAAGGTGCCAGGTAAAAACTCAGTGACTTGAATTGTCAGACAATGCATATTTGCACGTTACTCTAGTAATTGCCAGGAGAAGAGGATTTTGTTTTCTCTGAGGCCTGGGGTTAAGAAAGAATTTACTCATACTAGACAATTTACCAGATTCAGAAAGTTGCCTAATTTTTTTTTCCATTTGGTTACTTCCGTTTGAAATACTTATCTGTGGTACAAGATGCCTGTAAGCCTTTCATTAAAGGATGACTTTGCTAATGCATGATCAGCTGATTATGGGACAGGGATAGGCCCTTGACCTCAGCCAATACAGATTCTTTGGTCTTTCCTGCTGTAGCTATTGGAAAAGACTGATTGTGTTGAAGTTGCTAATCTGGTACCATAGGATTTAGGTTATTGGCAGAATATTGCCACTTAAAGGAGCAATGCCCATTCAGAGAAAGGAGGGAGAGAGATGAAGTCCTGAGGACACTGGTGAAACTTCTGGATTCAGCCATGCCTGAAACCTCAGATTTTTAGTTCCATAAGGCAATATCTTTTTTAAAAATTTTGCTTTAATTTGTAAATTAGCTTAAGTTAAGGTCACTTGCTGCTATGGAGTTCTAATTATCAGTAGTGAGCCATCTGCATTGCGGAGTTCCAGCCTCTTAAATTTTTAAGATTAACTAGAAGTATTGATGGACTCTAACTTTGCTTAGCATCTATGACATTATTCTGAAAATGGTCTACTTTGTTTACTATTTCATACTATTTAGCTTATTCTGTAGCCACTGAAATCTAGTGACAGAGCTGTTTACTGGGCAAGGTCGATCTTGGAAAGACAACATGGGAGGAAAGGTAATCAGTAGGCAAACCTCAAGGGAAAACCTGAAGAAAACATCTTCCCTTTACAAGTTCCACCATCTCCTAGTGTACACAGTCAGGTACCACTTGCCTTCTTTTTCCAAGGATGTTTGGGGATTAGTGGGGCAACAAGTCCTCAGTCCGAAGTGTGAGAGATGCAGAGAGGAAGCTTCTTAGCCTCCACAAGGTGCTCCTGTTCAGTATCTTGGGTAGTATGTCGATTAGGAGATCTGGATTTATGAAGCTTATGTGGAAAAACAGGTAACCCAGCAGTGTGATGAAAAATAGGGTGATGAAAAAGAGAAATAGAAAAATTCTGAAAAGAGAAAGCCAAGAAACTGTTAGCCAGATGTTAGAAAACCAGGAACAGAACAGTAAGTCATACCTAAATGCACACCTGGTTCCTTCTTGATATTCAGATGTCTCCCACTAAATCTTGTCTCCATTCCCAGCAACCCCTTGTAAATGTGGTCCTTCCCTAGTGCTGGCTTGCTAGTTACTGTCTTCCATCACTGTGTTTTATTTTCTTTTAGTATTTATCATTATCTGAAATTATCTTGTGAAGTAGTCACACCGATTTATACCCCACTAGCAGAGTATACATTTCTGTGGGTCTACACCCTCTCCAATACTTACCATCAGATTTTTAAAGTTTCACTAATCAAATGGGTGTAAAGTAATTTCTCATTATGGTCTTGATTTGTATTTCCCTGATGAACAGTGATGCTGAATATCTGTGCATAGGTTTATTGGTCTTCTGTGTTCCTTTTGCCCATTTATCTACTAGGTTGTTTGAGCTTTTCTTAGTAAATGGTAAAAATTCTTTATATGTTCTTGATATGAATCCTTTTCCATGTGTGCTTTGAATAACTTCCCTCTACTTTCTAACTTTCACTTGCTCTAAGTGTTGAAGAGCAAAAGTTAATAATTTTTAATCAAGGCTAGTTTATCAACCTTTCCTTTAATTAGAATCAATCCTTTTTATGTCGTGTTAAAAATCCATGCCCTAATACCAAGGTCTGAAAGATACTTCTATCTTCATTGAGAGTTTGTAGCATTTTAAAAATATGTTCACAAATTCTTTGATACTCCTCTCATTATGAGATTTCCCTTCATTGGGATGTGGACTGGACTTAATGGCTCATTTCTAAAGAATACAATATTGTGGAAGTGACGTGACCGTGTATGATTTCCTAGACGAGGTACTAAAGACACTGCAGCTTCTTCCTTACTCTCAGGAGAAAACCAGCTGTCGTATTGGGAGGCTACACAACCAGCCCTGTGGAGACGTGCATGTGATGAGGAACTGAGGCCTGTTGCCAAAAATCCAGCAAAAAAGCCAGTGTGAAATAGGTCCTGTAGCACCAGCCACGCCTTCTAATGACTGTAACTTTGGCCAACATCTTATCCGTAGCCTCACAACAGACCTTGAGCTAGAAGTACCCAGCTAAATGACTCAAAGATTCCTGACTCACAGAAACTATGGGATGATAAATGTTTATTATTTGAAACTAGTAAGTTTTTGGGTACTTGGTTAAGTGGGAATAGATAATAACTCATGCTGAAGTTTAAAGATTCCTTTCTTTTTGTGGACATCTAAGTCTTTAACACATCGGGCTTGCTTTTTATATATGCTGAATGTTAGTGATCTGATAGCATTTTTTGTCTTATTTGGGTAACGTTTTTCCCTACCATATTTTTCAACAATTCTTCCTTTCCCCTATGACATTCATAAGGAGGTCTAATCAAAGGTCTAAATGTGCACTGTTTCTAAGCTCTTTTTTTGTTCCATTTCATTGTTCAGTTTTCCTAGTCTGGTCCCAATAGCACTCTATCAGAATTATTGTAGCTTCATAGTAAGTTCTGATATCTGAAATGGCATATTCCCCACCTCTTGCTTTTCTTTAAAATTTCCAGGTTATCTCTGACCCTTTACTCCTCCAAATATAGTATATTTTAGAATCATTTCATTCAATTGCATGAAACATCTTTGGGGGAGTTTGATTGGAATTGAATTGACTATTTCTCCACTGGACACAACTGATGTATTTCTGGTGTTAAGGCTTCCTATCCATGATCATGGTATTTCTCTTCTTTCATTCATGATACTTTTAATATTTCTAATACATTTCTCTAAATTTCCCTATAGTGGTCTTGATTTCTTCTTTAAATGATGAATTTTTTTGTCCTTGTTGTGTTACTATGATTTGCACGAGCAAACCTCCACTGTTTCCTTCCTACATTAACCTTATCCGGCTGTTCTGGGCTGCCTCCAGCCCCAGGACAAATTCATTACCAACTGCACTCACTAGTCAGAGAGAACCCCTTCCCCACCAGTTCTCTGAAGTTTTTCTCTAGAGTTGATCTTAGAGCCCGGATCCAGGATCCATTCTAGTAAAGTATCTTAGAATTAGAATCAGAAGCCCTTTACAGACCTCCTTCCTCCTTCCTAGAAATCTCCTTGAAGCTGGATACAATATTCATAAGGAGGTTCTGGGTGACATTCCCAGGGAAAATCTTAGGAATAAAACCAACTTTTTAATCTCTTAACAACCAGCCTACCCGTGCCTCACAGAATGGTCAAGTAAAACAAGAGGAAAGGTGTTTGTAGTTTGGTGATCTAAACTTGTACATTGTCCTCCAGATTACCAGCTGAAGGCAGACAGCCCTTGGGAGTCCACATGGGCGATTCCATGCTGGGCACTGGTGTTGAAAGTATAGGTGAAGGCAGTCCTAGGATTTCTAGGAAAAATTCTACTAGTTGTTCCAGAACACTATATTTAGGGACACCAAAATATGTAGTACTTCATTTACCTTGTATGAAGGGATATCCCCCTTAAGCCAATATTCTAGACAATTGGAAATTACCTTTAAACACCAATAATTTTATGTTAATCATTTTGATGGAACTCTTTCTAAATCATATTTTATACCACTTTGAATATATGTTTCTCTATGCCTTCTTAAACAGATATTGAACATAATTTGACCTTTTCTTGAAAATGCAAGGACTTCATGAATATAGATTTTGCTGTCACAGTGATTCCTTCAGAACTAGTATGCACTCAGTTGTTTGAATCTTGAGTTCTTACTCAGGCTAACAAATATTTTTGAGCAATTACGATGTGCTGGATAGTGTTAGGTGCTTTATCTCTTTTTCACAATCATTTCCTCTTTTATCTGTTATTAGGCAGCAGTATATTGCATTTAGAAGTTCTCTCCCTATGTATGTATATATTTTTCATGTTGGGGGTAAAGAGCTGACATTGTAACAAGGTTTGAGGGAGGCATGTCTCATACAATAGGGTGAAATCCCAATCACTATGCTTATGTACTCCATTTCTAATCTACTGATTCTACTGGGGATCCAGACACATCAAATAAATTCAGATTGTTAAGGGAAGAGGGAGGAAATGTGAGATTTGCCACATCTCTTTTAGGTGATAACATTCCCATTTCTGATTACTGCTAGGCTGTTGGCTGCTAATACTGGAAAATGAAATCAGTAATTGCCTTTCGGCAAGAAGTCATAGCATTAGAACTGAGAAATGTGGTCACTGATGACACTAGTTTGTTGACTCTGTGTGTGTGTGTATGTGTGAGAATGTGTGAATGTGTATGCAAGGTTCTCCTTGTCGTCTGCAGGATGGCTAGTAGATCTCCCAGTTTTCAAGGAGTTTGCTCAAAGATATTTACTTGCCTTTTACAGAGCCATATTCCCTTCTTTTGGAGAGAATTGTCCTGGGAGAAGAAGAAAGGACATTGATAAATAAGCAGTTTCCTCACTGTCATGTAATATTCAGTGAGCCATTAGTTATATGTTATGTTTAGATACCATACAAATTTTTTTCATAAGCATAAACAGATGAAATTTTCAGACAATGTATATACATATATATGCATATATGTGTGTGCATTATTTATATATACATACACACACACATTATATATACATATATATACACTTACATATTTCTATATAATTTTGTATCACCTCCTTATATACTGATAGGAGTAAAGGAAGGCATAGAAACGTAAAGTCGGTTGCCCAAGGTTATACAGCTAGTAAGTGGAAGGGCCGGGCCTGAAGCCTGGACCTCTGGGAATCCACATTCTGGGCTCTCATAACTCTTTGCTTACCTTCAGCTCAGCCAGCAACCCTTAGAGGAATGAACAAGCTATGGACACCACAGAAATATATTCTGAGATAAGTTTTAGAAGGTATAAAAATGGAAAGATGATATATCCTGAATTTCTGTGACATTTCTTTTACAAAATATTTCCTTAGTTATTTCATTTTCCTTTTAACTTCCTTGGGAGATAAAAAGACGGAGGAGTTAAGATCACATTTTAAAATTGTGTAAATAAGGCTCATAGAATTGGAATCGTGAGGAACTGTGTGTTTTACACATTTGGTTCTATAGCTTGAGTCTGATGAGGGGACGTGCCCTCTGATCAGCGCTCAGGGAGCGTCTCTGTAAGGACGGCTCAGACTCAGGGCGCGGGACCGTCATGGGACTCTGGTAACCCTGATGAACACGCTCTGTTTTTCCTCTGATGGGTAGTCAGACGAATACTTTGATGAGCCATTGGGGGTAGATGAGGGGACATATCAGAAAGTATGCTAAGCCTCATCCTAGAGAGGGGGAGTCCAGTTAATTTCAGGGTCCAGTTAATTTTTTTGCTGAGTGGAATATGCAAGAGAGGGGCCAGAATAACGTGCTCAGGACAATTGGAGTCATGGTCACTGTGGGCATGTGTGACATATACCCGAACATCTAGATGACCCCAGGGACAATGGTGTATCATTGATGTTTGCTTTTTAGGAAAAGAAGACTTCTTTTTTTTCTGAGGTTATCAAGATCATATATTTCATGCCAAAAAATTTCTGGTGAATGTCAACCTTGCCTCTTAAACCAATATACATTACAAAAATAAAGTTAAATAAAAGTTTATCTTTTAGTCCTGTGAACTTGCTGCCCCAAAATGCCAAACAGGCACAGAGCCGTGATGCTCTGCATCCAATTCTATGTCCTTCTGACCTTTGCATATGTGCTGGTGACATCACGATGTTAAATATGAACAGTCTTGGGGCTTTGTCATAAAAAAGTGATGACTTCTTATGTTAACTCATGGGGCATCTCTGATCAGATAGTGACAGATAACCCTGGTGCTTCGTGTTTTGAAAGATTCGGGACCATGTTTTGATCATCTGGAAAGAGTTCTGTGATTGCAGGAGGTGGGCGGTGTGGTGTATGTGTCATATATTAGCCTCTTCTCTGTAGAGTATACCCTCAGTTAATGTTCCTTCTTGCTTGCATTCTGAACCTTCTTAGGTCTTAGACTAGTTTCTAGGAGGGCATGTCATTTACATGGCTGTAAGAGAGGGAAGACAGTTGTCTTCTTTGTTTCAGGTTGGAATGCTTTGAAATTACGTCTAGTACTGTTCTTGGAAAATGCGCATGGGAAGATTTGTGTATGTTTCGTGGCTTATAGTGTTTTGGAAACTGACAGGCAGTGGCACTGAGTGAGAGGACACAGGGTAGAACACTCACCTTATTATTTTGGCTGTTGTATTTTTTTGCAGAGTTCATGCTCAAGACTTTTGATCTAGGGGGAAATGAACCGAGATAGTGGTTGAATAAAGTACACTCAAATATTCATACTACATAATGATTATTTAAAAAGTTTTACATTCTAAAGCTGTGCTGTCCACTATGGAAGTCAGTGGCTACATGTACCTGTGAACATTAAAATTAATTAAAATTAAAAAAAAATCAGTTCCTCAGTCACACTAACCATGTTTCAGGTACTCAGTAGGTGGCCATTGGCTACTTATTGGATGGCACAAAGTTTTACTGGGCAGCTCTGTTCTAGAAACTGAGCTTAGCACTGAAGCCATACTTAGTGTTCAAGAGGGCTCTCAGGAAGCATGAAGGTATCCTTCAGAATTCCAAGAGCAGGTACCCTGTGGCCCTCCCAGGCCGCAATGCATACCAGGGCTGTAGAGGCGGTATGAAGTTTGGGTCTCTTTACCTCGATCCCAAGATTCTAAAATATTTAATAAATACAAGTACTTCTTGACTAAGTTAAGATGTTACTTCTAAAAAGGGGCCAAGAAATGGGAGTGAGATTTTTGACTTTGTTTTCTCACCATTTCAATTCTAGACAAACTCAGAAAGGGGGGGCTTTTGTCTTACCATTTCTAACCTTTCATGGTCACAGTTTAGTACTTAATATAGCGTACAGTTTGAGTTTTGTAATATGATGGCCTTCGTGTCTCTAGAGGTTAGTTTCATGCCTATCTTATATGGCCGAGTCTCTATGTTTTTGGGAAAATGAGGGTGGTATTAGTTTAATGGGCTTTTCTGTGAAAGTAGGAATGTCCTACTCATCAGAGTGCCTGACCACCAGCCCTTTTAAAATCAGATGTTCCTGCCCTTAATATAAACCTGAATAATTGAAAATGCGATAAAAGCATGAAGGGAGATGTGTTTCTGTGGTTTTTTAAGAAGGATGGAAGAAGGACCTGCGTTTTAAAGTTGGTGTGGTTTCGTGGGAGTCAAACAATCGCTAACAGAAGGGAGAGAGATGTGGTGTTGGGGCTCACTCAGTCCCAAGTAGGAATTGGTCAGAGGAATGTTTGCTCTGACCCAGGCTGAGCTGGAGTTACCACTAAAACCAAGAAGTTACTTTTTTTGCCAAAACTCACACTTCTCTCTCAAGGAGCCGAGTCTCTGCTTCTTCTTCTATTTTCCTCCAAGTTTCCTGGTACTTCTTCCAAGAGAAATAAAAGAAACCACAGTTACTAATTAGAAGCCTTACACTTTTTCTAATCATAAGAAGCATGTATTATTACGTGGTAACATGAATGTTTGGTCTCCTTTTCCAGCCCCGACACCCACCACCACTCCTGGTCACTCGATGCACTTCCTACCTTCCCGGCAGGTCCCTGGGTAATTGGCATCTTGAAAGGAAAAGTGCTCATTATGAATTTAAGAGCACAGAGGTCAGGAGACCAGGGCTGTAACGGAATGATATTGGTGGTGGGTTGTCAGGGACCCAAAGTCGCTTTGTAATGCCACTTTGAAAAGTTAATATTGTCCTAGAAAGTGTTCTTTGAAAAGCCTGGTTTCATATTATCCTGTACCTTACAAACCCTTTTCTGTCCCATTACCGAGAAACTGTACCTTAATGCAGAAGACCTGATCTTTGCAGAGCTGGGCCACATGTGCATAGTCTTCCATTATCTGGGAAACCAAAATTCAGTCAAATTTATTTCAGGAAATTTCTCTTAAGAACAAGAGTATACTTGTTTCCTCCTAAATCCCAGACCCTACATGTAGTTTTCTAATTGTTCTAAATATGTTTTTGCTGTATATATGAACTCATTTTTTTTTTTTAGGATAGATAAGCTTTATTTTGGGGGGGATTTTATTTTGGGACAGTTGGGAGAAGAATAGATACTAATTTGTTGAAGTTAAAGATATGGAACATATCCCGTAAAAATTATTGAAGAGAAGGAAACCTAGGAGACTGCATTTATCTTCCTTTCCTTCATACCCTCCTCAACCCCGTAATGGTTCTGGATCTGGAGCCTTATTATATATAACTCAATCTATTTGCAGAATGTATTGCGTCGTCTAACTGAACATCAACTTTTCCTTCCTCTGGGAGAAGTAATACTGAAATTACTACCATCACCTTGGCCAGTTCCTTCTCTTGGTCGGCACAGGAAGCTTCCAGCTGTTGTAACTTAACCTACAGAAAGGGAAGGAGATGGGTAACTCAAGGTGCAAGCAGGATTCCATTCTGAAATGCTGTCTCAAAGGTTATCTTACAGGTGGTGGATGTGCATCAGGTGTGATATCAGCTGTCTTTTTAATGGAGGAGAGTCAAACCATGCAGCGTCCTTCTGGTGAACCTGCCCTTCTACACTCCCAAGCCCTTAGCATTCATCAGGGCTCCACTCACGCTTAAACTACAATTCTCAGCTTCCTTCCTTCTTAGCTATTTCTCTTAGGGAAAACACCAATCTTGAAAAACTTCACTCTTCCTTTTCCTTTTATATACTTCCTGCTCACTCCTTTTTTGCTCCCCGTATTTCTTCTTCTTTCCTTTCCTTCCCTATTTGATGCAAGCCTATTCTATATTGGTGGCTATGTCGGAATGATGGGCAGAGGGCCATGAGAGTAGAAAGGGTACAGTGGTGAACAGGATTGACGGGCAGAGTCTCTGCCTCACAGAGCTGACATTCTAGTTGGGGACATTAACAGATAAGTCAACATGATAATGATAAATGCTATGAAAGAAATACAAACAGAGAAATGTAGTGATAGCGATGGCATGAGAGCTATCATAGGTGAAGTCCTGTCTGATGAGATGATCCTGGGTTGAAATCTAAATGGTAAATATTAGCCAAATGGAGATCTGGAAGAAATACGTCCCATGCAGGGTTGCAGCAAGAGCCAAGACTGTGAAAGAGCACATATGTAGTGTGTATGTGGAAGTTATGTGGCTGGAGCATGGGGAAACACCTGGTAAGGAGGAGATGAGGTGGGGAAAGGTTGACATGGATGAGATTATGTAGGGCCTTGTTGCTTCTAGAGTTTGGTTCTTTATTTTAATTGCCAGGTGTGAGAAGCCAGGTGTGAGAAATCGGGAATTCTCTATTTTTCACTTTGTATTTCTATTTTCAGTGTGTCCATATCTGCAGGGCCTCCACAGACATAGTATGGGCCTAAGTGTGAGCTTAAGAAGCTAAAGAGAAATAAGGCAAGGGTAAGATGGAATTCTACAGGAAATATCAAGTAAGAATTTTACCTGCTTTCTGAATAAAAAAATAAGTCCACCTTTTTTCATCTTTGACAAGATGGATTGTGGTTGTGCCCAGGTTTTTATCTTTGGAACACAATTAGAGAAACGCTAAGCAGTGTATGATGATGCACTCAGCAGGTAGAGGTCACTAAATATTTGAGTGATAAACTGAATGAATCCTTTTCTGGATGGGAGTCAGTGATAGAGTGTGTAAATTACCTAGCACACAGTAGATTGACAAATCCTAGCTCTGCTCTATGAATTCATACATTTGCCTCAGCTAGACTTTTAAATAATCACTTTAAATATGTGACATTTCAAGGTTTTACTCTTCAAAAAAAGGAAAGAGTTTTAAAAATACACAATATCATTCAGTTTTTCAAACTGAGGCTGGAAGGGGCTGATTAAATCGCCCAACTTCATATACCTCACTAAGTGCTGGGACCAGGATATAAACCAGGGACTTCAGTGTTATATATGCATTGTGCAATTGTGTTCTGCTCTCCCTAAAGGAAGAGAAACAAAATATATGGCTTCAGAGCGAAATTCCTTACCAAGGGCAGAAAAGAATTCAGTACTCAGTAGTCTAGGCTTAAGTCTGACATGGGCTAAAACTACACAGAATTTATCCCAGTTTTGATAGTTGTTTCCACTTAAAAGCTTGCTTCCTGGTTATGTAACCCAAACCCACTCAAGATTGCTTTTTCATTTACCTTTGAGTCTTCTAGTGGTCCCTTTAGATGGCCTTGTTCACACTTGGTTGCCTTCTGCGATTTCCTTGTAAGCTATGATTTTAAATAAATACATTTTTCAAATAAAAGTGCATCAAATAAAAAATTCTAGAAGACAAGCACACTGTTTGGTGTGTAGAACCAATAACATGGCCTTGATAAAGCTGCCAGGAGATTGTCCCTTAATGGATACTTGGTGCCCTTGGAAACATCTTATTCTACCTCCGTCGTCTTCTCACTAGTCTTGGCCACCAAAGCTAGAGTCTGCACAAGCAGGAGTACTTCCCTGAACCCTGTGCCATTCCGGGCTACAGAGGGCTGCAGGCATGGGTCAGAAAGTAGGGCAATCATAGGAAACCCGCCGTATTTTGAGCAGGAGTTGAGGTAGAGTGAATGCCTGGATAAGGAAAGGGGAAGCCCTTGGGATTTAAGTATTTTAAAAAGTCTGTTGAAAAAAATTAACCTTTCACCTTCCGACAAAGTGTCATTGGATTCCATTTTCTTGTGATAGAATGAAAAACCCATGGGATCACCAAATAGCCCAAATGTCGCACCCACCCCCTTCACCTCATGCTTGCAGGGGAAGTCCATGGCATTCAGGTACGAGGCTCAGCCTCAGGAGAGTGGGGCAGGGGTAGAACCCACGCCCAGCACAAACTTTTCTGACACGTGGGATCCTCTATGATCATTTTCCCTCCCTTGTGTCTTTGACAGCTGGAGCCCCTGCGGGGAACGTGGGGAAAACTAGAGCCCCAACCCACCTTTTTTTGAAGTTCTCTTATGCCGTGTACCAGGGTCTCATTTTTCCTTTCCTGTTGAGAGAAAGAAGCAGAGCATAGGTGTGGAGCTCCCTGCTACCACCCATGTTTATTCAGCTGATTGTTCTCCCTTTCACCTGGTGCCTTTTTCCCTGCAGTAACTCTACCTCACTGCATACTGTCAGGTAAAGGACCTGTGGTTTGATTTCCACATATATATGTATATACCAACTCAACAGGATAGACATGCCCACATGCAGGGCTTCCCAATACTGAATATTACCAAAGAAACTGTGCCACTGACACATATTTTACCATGACTTTTGACTATTCTTTGCATGTAAAAAAGAGGAGACTAGCTTATCTGATGACTAATGAGAGACAGCTGAGGAATAAAACCTATCAGATGGCTCTTCCCAGCTCCTTGCTTACAAGTCTGGCTATTTCTTCTTCCTGTTCTTGCAAAGTTCTTTCCCTTTCCACGGTGGTAGTATTTTCCTTCTCCCACTCATCATCTTCTGTCAGGTCTTGAGTCTGAGTGATCTCACTTTCCAGCCTGAATGACAGAAGCACATAGTGTGAGGAACAGACAGCTTCAGAACTGGAAAAGCATATCTATCAGTTTTAAGGGTTACTTCAGTGTCAGTAAATATGGCTCTCAAGTTGGAAACCCATTTTTCCTGGGTCCTTACCATCATAATCACTTCAAAGGCAGGAAAAAGAATCACTTCAGCGTTTGACCTGAGTCCTAAGTCAAACACCCTAGTGTTCTTTCAGCTCAGGTGAATATCATCCAATCTTTCAAGAATCTCTTTGAAACTTGCTGTAATTCAGGGTTTGAGCCACAGAAAATGCCAAAGAATGAAGAAGGAACTGCTACATAAGATATAGGTCTCTAGAGCAAGTAGGAAAATTCAGGTTTGTCTCTTCTCCTCTATCCCATCCCTTGGGTTGGGAACTTCCCTCAAGAAAACCCAGCACTCACCTCTGTATTTCCTCTTCTTTCTGGTGGATTTGGAGAAGAAGTTCCTGATTTGCCTCATCTCTGATTTGCAAGTCTCTTTCAAGGTCTGTGTTCAAACTTTCTAGGTTCTTATTTGACTGGGTCAGTCTTAAGATCTCCACCTCCTCTGACCTATAGATTCAGCCCACGAAAGGAACAAGGGCCAGTTATCTCAGGGTCAGTGACCTTTGGGCCAGGAGGGATATCTAGGAGACACGTAATGCAACAACCTGGCTGTTTCTGGGAGCACACCTTTCCTTTTTCATAGGAAATTGTATTTCTTAATCACGCCCTTACAGTTTGTTTCAGTAATTCTCAACTTGGTGAGCAAGAGAGGATTTTCCCAGGCTTTCTTGATCAAAGTGCACAATATCATAGTACACCTCCTCCCTGGTTCCAGGAGAAGTTTGTTTCCTTAATAGCCTCTTGTATTGGAGAGAATGGTTTCTCAGGCAAATGGTGCACAAAATCTGCTCATGAAATACACTTCCATTGAGTATTTTCATCCAGGCACCTGGCACATCACTTAGATTTGGTTTCTGCCTTATGCCGCAAGAGCTCTCCACCAGCAGACGGGGCTTCTGTTTCTCCTTCCCTCCTCCCATCTCAGAACTTCTCCATTGCCTGCTACAAAGCTTGAGAATCTAGCCTGGGAGATACTCCACCGAGTACACACAGATATGATCCAGGCATTCACTTTCAAGAATACAAACATCTTTTTTGAAGTACATTTGAATGTAATAATGGTAATACCTCAGTGGTTTAGAAAGGGTACCTGGCGAACGGGAAGCTCTCAATAACTTTTTCTTTTTGTTGTGTGTCAGTTAATTGGTTTCTCTTTGAGACTATTAACTGGGAATAAAGTGTGAGGGAGAGGCCTTTTGTTTTGAGTAGGAATGAGGGATGATTTTGGCAAAGTAAGTCCTTCCTTGGAAGGGCTGATTGGATGCAGGATTTACAACAGTTGTCACTTCAGGAGGACATGGAGTGCTTGGGGTGGTGTCAGCAGGGGGTTGAATAGACAGGAGCGTAGGAGGTAGCCGGGGGATGGGGGGGAGATGAGGGAAGTCATGCAGAGCAGACCTGCTTCACACCTTGGTCCTTAGATGTGGCTTTGCATAATCATGATACTTACTTGTGATCTAGCTGATCCTCCTTGGGTTCTTCCATTGTAGATTCCCTAAAATACCAGCAGAGATGTATTGGATGAATTGGGGAAATGGGTCCATTTGTGAAACACAGAGTAACTAGCCAAGAGTCCCAAAGGATAGGGACAAAATTAAGTCAACTGATTTCCTCCCTCCAACCGCCCAGGTTTTGGCCATGACAAAACCCAGCCCCTTGATTCTTCTGTCCCTGATCTGACTGTACCTCAGACAAGGATACAGTGAGGATATAGGGATAATGCTGGGAAATTCATTGTATGTCTTTGTAGTGGGTACATGCGGAGATGGTTCTCTAGAACAAGAACCCTTTCAGTCTTTGCTCCAGGTAATTAGAATCAATAAAGGTCACCCCTTCCTCTTAAGTCCCTTTTTGCTCCGTGCCCAGCTGCTTTCCTTAAGGCCCCATGGGCATGAATGTAGGTGCATGACCACCCTGGAAAGTAATCTTTCTGACCTGTAGCTGGGACTCTGTAAGGATCTTCAGATTTTAAGATCTTTAGTATTAAATAGGGCTCAGAAAAACCAAGCAGAAGTAGATGATTTGGTTCATTCTATACCTTAGATTCCTTTTTTTCTCCAATTCTTCAATAAACTCTGTCCCCCTTCTGTAAATGGCTTCCTGATTCTACCTTAGTCGCTCAGCTTCTGAAGTCTAATCTTTCCCCACTGGAACCAACCAGTAGAGTGTCAGAACCTTCCAAAGGGTCAGGACTCTGCTACTGACATAGGATGGGTGGGGCAGCATGTCATAGTGGGGTGGGTGACAATGGTCATTCATGCAGAGTTCCAAGGCTATGTGGGTATATGAGGAGATGGTTCTCTAGAACAAGAGCCCTTTCAAACTTTGCTCCAGGTAATTAGAATCAATAAAGGTCATCCATTCCTCTTAAGTCCCTTTTTGCTCCGTGCCCAGCTGCTTTCCTTAAGGCCACATGGGCATGAATGTAGGTGCGTGACCGCCCGGAAAAGTAATCTTTCTGACCTGTAGCTGGGACTCTGTAAGGATCTTCAGATTTTAAGATCTTTAGTATTAAATAGGGCTCAGAAAAACCAAGCAGAAGTAGATAATTTGGTTCATTCTGTACCTTAGATTCCTTTTTTTCTCCAATTCTTCAATAAACTCTGTCCCCCTTCTGTAAATGGCTTTCTGATTCTACCTTAGTCGCTCAGCTTCTGAAGTCTAATCTTTCCCCACTGGAGCCAACCAGTAGAGTGTCAGAACCTTCCAAAGGGTCAGGACTCTGCTATTGACAGGATGGGTGGGGCAACATGTCACAGTGGGGTGGGTGACAGCCGGGGGTTGGATAGACGGGTGTGTAGGAGGAAGGGAGGGGGAAGATGAGGGAAGTCATGCAGAGCCGACCTGCTTCACACCTTGGTCCTTGGATGTGGCTTTGCATAATCATGATACTTACTCGTGATCTAGCTGATCCTCCTCGGATTCTTCCAATGTAGATTCCCTGAAATACCAGCAGAGATGTATTGTATGCATTGGGGAAATGGGTCCATTTGTGAAACACAGAGTAACTAGCCAAGAGTCCCAAAGGATAGGGACAAAATTAAGTCAACTGATTTCCTCCCTCCAACCGCCCAGGTTTTGGCCATGACAAAACCCAGCCCTTTGATTCTTCTGTCCCTGATCTGACTGTACCTCAGACAAGGATACAGTGAGGATACAGGGATAATGCTGGGAAATTCATTGTATGTCCTTGTAGTGGGTACATGTGGAGATGGTTCTCTAGATCAAGAACCCTTTCAATCTTTGCTCCAGGTAATTAGAATCAATAAAGGTCACCCCTTCCTCTTAAGTCCCTTTTTGCTCTGTGCCCAGCTGCTTTCCTTAAGGCCCCATGGGCATGAATGTAGGTGCATGACCACCCTGAAAAGTAATCTTTCTGACCTGTAGCTGGGACTCTGTAAGGATCTTCAGATTTTAAGATCTTTAGTATTAAATAGGGCTCAGAAAAACCAAGCAGAAGTAGATGATTTGGTTCATTCTGTACCTTAGATTCCTTTTTTTCTCCAATTCTTCAGTAAACTCTGTCCCCCTTCTGTAAATGGCTTCCTGATTCTACCTTAGTCGCTCAGCTTCTGAAGTCTAATCTTTCCCCACTGGAACCAACCAGTAGAGTGTCAGAACCTTCCAAAGGGTCAGGACTCTGCTACTGACATAGGATGGGTGGGGCAGCATGTCATAGTGGGGTGGGTGACAATGGTCATTCATGCAGAGTTCCAAGGCTAGATGGATGGCCGAGTCTTTCGTATGGTGGCACTCAGTTCAACGGTTGTGATTCCTGGGTAGTATGAAGGGGTAGTCCCTGTGTTTTATTTTTCTTGTAGTTTGAGCTTCCTCTCTGCCCGAGTGTGGCTATGGGAACCTGGGTCCTAAGGCAGCAGTCTGATCCCATAACCGCTCATTCATCTGACACACACTGAAACATCAGAAGAGCGCTTATGGATGCCAGGCACTGTTCTAAGCATGAGGGAGACAGAGTGAACAGAACAGCCCAAACACCTGCCATCACGGAGTTTACATTACAGGGTGTGCATGTGAGGGCAGGAGGGGTAGCACAACGCAATAAATGAGTACATTTATTTTATTTGGTATGATAAAAAAGGGGAATGCTATGGAGAAACAGAGGTGAAGAGGGTGAGAGGAAATTCAGTGAGTACTGTTTACGTGGGTGGGAACTGAAGTTTTAAATAGGGTGGTGCAGAGAACGCACTGAGCATTGCCAGACCCAGAAGTGTGTTGTAGATGTGTCAAGAGGCCTAATCAATGGGAAGGAAACCTTAGGTTGTGCTGAGGTGAACATAGAATCCTCAGGCCTAACGACCAAGGGCAGTAGCAAACAAGGCCCATGGCCACCAGAAGCATGGACCAGCACGCAGCCGAAGGGCCAGCAGGCCCAGGGCACCAGCAGGAGGCGTGAGGACGCAAAGCTCCTCCTTTGATGCTTAGAGGATACGTAGCTTTTCCTGCAGCTGCCACTATTCTGGGGAAAAAGAGAACTCTGGAGAGGGAGAATCTGTCCAAAATACTGAGATATTGCCCATAGAGATTTTTAACTGGGAAAAGTCCATGATATCTCGAGTTGGCCCCATTGTATTTTCTGCCAACTGCAGTCAGAGCAGGGAGAGGGGAAGATAAAATCAATTGCACTATGTAAAGAATATGTTCCTGCATACATTAGTCTGTACACTTTGGCCACATTCTGTACAATTTGTAACTTTTCGCTTAAGTCAAGGAAACCTGGGAAGTTTTGAATCTCTACTTCAATACTGTATTGAGTTGATTTGTGGACCAGAGTGACTTCTTAACATACTGTAGTTTCTAACAAACTTTTTGTAAAATTAACGGCCTCTGATGACCTCCATTACCATCTCCCTTTATGAAGCTGTACACAGAAGAGTAATTAAGTAACAATTCAGGCCAATGGCCTCTCCCAGGATTTAATGGTAGGGAGAGTTCATTAATCCCAGCTGCTTATATAGGTTTTCCAGGAAATGCCCTGGACCAAGGTTATCGTAGCTACTAATGGATTGGATAGGGACTTTCACTGGGATAAAAATAAAGCTCTGTCCCGGAGGGGCTACCAAAGGCAAACCTGTAGGGGCCGCAGAACCCCAAAGCGTGGGACCTTGTGTGGGACGAGGACAACAGACTGCTATTAGTGAGAATTGCTAAATCAAGGTAGAAACAGGGTCTTGGGGGCAAATGAAGGTCCTTGATGTAAGCATTGCCGCTATTCGAGAGGTGGCTTGATTAACACCCAGTGCAGCATTAGAGCAGCTGTTTTCACCTTGTAACTTTTTCAAGCCGTGCTGGGCCCTGTGCAGAAGAGTCACTGAGACACATCAGACTGTGCTGCATTGTGGCCGCGAACTCTGGCCTTGGCGTGGCAGTCTGTTGTGAAAACATCCCCTCCTCTTCCAGGCTGGGCACTCAGGATCTGTTTGCCTGGCCCTCTCCCTGCTGCTGTGAGGGGGCAGGCCAGGTGCCCGAGCCCTGGACACGGCTGCCTGGGCCCTGGCCCTTCCTGCTGACTCACCTGTCGTTTCACTTCCGCAGATTCTGCTTGTGTATGTTTATAGATGAGCCTGGTTTTGAGGCTCATAACTACGCAAGACTCTAGAACGTCATTGTAGATCATTGTTTTTCGAATACAGAATCAAATACATGATTTTCCTTTTGTCCTTACTTATTTTTAGTTACTATTTTTGTGCAATCTTTAGGCTCATAAAACCTCTTTGAATTCCCTTTTAAAATACTCAGGATAGCTTTCTCAAAAGCAGAAATTTGAACTGGACTGAAATGTTAAGAAAAATAAGGAATGTACCATTAGTTCATTCTGCCATTATTTAATATCCAATAAACAACTATGGTAGTTTGAACTGGCAAAATGTGTATGTATTTTCTTTTATGATTCATTGTATTGCTGTTACAATAGCATAAATTATTTAAAAAACGAAAACTCATCAAGGATCTAACCTCAGCAAAACCCTGTATTTTTACAAGTTTTCTTCTATTTTTCCTATTGACAAACCATCTTTTGTAGTTATCATAGAATAGATAATACTGTTGTTTGCCTTCTCACTTAATATTTCTCATAAACATTTTCCAGGTTTTTACATACCATATATCATTTCAGTCAGCACACGAAATTCTGCTGAGTTGATAATCTTCATAATTTGCCCCTCCACACCCTTCTCACCTGTTTGTCTGTGTACATACCTGTCTCCCCTGGAGTGCCAGGAGAGTGCCCTGTATTAATGTTCTAGGGCTGCTGTAACAAAGTGCTGCACACTGGGTGGCTTAAACAACAGAAGTTTATTTCCTTACAGTTTTGGAGGCTATGAGGCAAGGTGCTGGCAAGGCTGGTTTCCCCTGAAGCCCCTTTTCCTTGGCTTGCAGATGGCCGTGTTCTCCCCTGTGTCCTCACAGAGGCATCCCTGTGTGGGTCTGTGTCCTTATTTCCTCTTTTTAAAATGACACCGTCATAGAGGATTAGGGCCCTCCTTCATGACCTCATTTTAAATTAATTACCTCTTTAAAGACCTAATCTCCAAATACAGTCACATTCTGAGGTACTAGGAATAAGGACTGCAGTATATGAATTTTAGTAGGACACGACTCAGCCTACAAGAGGTATTCAACAAATGTTTACCTGTGATGAGCATTCAGGCTATTTCCCCACCCTTCCCCCAAATAAAAGCACTTCAAAGAATAGATTTATATAGTCATTACATTTTTCAGATACAACCAAACTGTCAGATATGTATTTATATTTTTACCACTTTTGAATGTCTTCTAATATATCAGCTTTTAATTTTACATGTGAGGAAAATAAAGACAAGAGACACAATGAATGTTTTGCTGCTATTATGTTTCCATTTGGAATGGAGGCTCAAGTGTTTTTTTTTTAATTTTTTTATTTTTTACGATTTTTTATTTTTACGATTTGTTCCTTTATTTCCTGGTAACCTCAATGCACATCTGCTTATCTTTTTTGTTTGATGGTTTTTATTTTGTTATCATAAATCTACAATTACATGCAGGCCATTATATTTACTAGGCTCGCCCCTTCACCAAGTCCCCCCTGCAATCCCCATTACTGTCACTGTCCATCAGCTTAGTAAGATGCTGTAGAATCACTACTTGTCTTTTCTCTGCTGTACCGCCCTCACGTAGCCTCCCACCCCCCACATTATACATGCTAATCGTAATGCCCCCTTTCTTTTTCCCCCACCCTTATGAGGCTCAGGTTTTTATCATGCGTTTTTCTTCCCTATTGGAAATTGTACATTGGAATATTTTCCCCTTTCATATTATTTATTCTCTCTTTGTCTTATAAAGGCAATATTAAACCTTCTTGGTGAACAATTTCTGCCAAAGTTGCCATTGAGAGTGTTTTATTTTTTTATTAAGGTATTATTGATATACACTCTTAAAAGGTTTCACATGATAAAACAATGTGGTTATTACCTTTACCCATATTATCGTGTCCCCCATATACCCCATTGCAGTCAGTGCCCATCAGTGTAGTAAGATGCCACAGAGTCACTACTCGTCTTCTCTGTGCTAAACTGTCTTCCTCATGATCCCCCTACACCATGTGTGCCAATCATAGTACTCCTCAATCCCCTTCTCCCTCCATTCCCACCCACGTTCCTCATTCCTCCCTTTTGTCCTTTTGTTGGATTGACCCCTTTATCATTATGTAATGTCCTACTCTGTCTCGTGACTTTCTTTGTCTTGAAGTCTATTTTGTCAGATAGAAGTATTGCATCTCCTGCTTTTTTATCCCTAGTAGTTGCATGAAGTATCTTTTTCCATCCCTTTTTAGTCTGTGCTTGTATTTAGGTTTGAAGTGAGTCTTTTGTAGGCAACATATAAACGGGTCTTGTTTTTTTTAATCCATTCCGTGACTTTATGTCTTTTTATTGGTGCATTCAGACCATTTATATTTAGAGTGATTATGGATAGGTATGTACTTATTGTTATTGGAGGCTTTAGGTTCGTGGTTATCAAAGGTTCAAGGGTAACTACCTTGCTATCTAAGAGTCTAACATAACTTACTTAGCATGCTAATAAAAAAAACAATCTAAAGATTCTTTTTGTTTCCTCCTCTTTTTTCATCCTCCTCCATCCTTTATATATTAGGTATCATATTCTGTACTCTTTGTGTATCCCTTGACTGACTTTGGGGTTAGTTGATTTAATTTTGCACTTACTTAGTAATTAACTGTTCTACTTTCTTTACCGTGGTTTTATTACCTCTGGTGACAGCTATTTAGCCTTAGGAACACTTCCATCTATAGCAGTCCCTCCAAATTAGACTGTAGAGTTGGTTTGTGGGAGGTAAATTCTCTCAGCTTTTGCTCATCTGGCAAGTGTTTAATCCCTCCTTCAAATTTAAATGATAGTTTGTTAGAGTATTCTTGGTTCAAGGCCCTTCTGTTTCAGTGCAGTAAATACATCATGCCACTCACTTCTGGTCTGTAAGGTTTATGCTGAGAAGTGTGATGATATCCTGGTGGGTTTTCCTTTATATGTAATCTTTTTTCTCTCTCTCTCTCGCTGCTTTTAGTAGTCTGTCCTAATCCTTGATCCTTGTTGCCATTTTAGTTATTATGTGTCTTGGTGTTGTCTTCCTGTGTTCTTTGTATTGTTAGATCTGTGCAGCGCCATGGCCTGAGAGACTATCTCCTTACCCAGATTGGGGAAGTTTTCAGCAATTACCTCCTCAAAGACACTTTCTATCCCTTTTTCTCCCTCTTCTTCTTCTGGTACCCCTGTAATACGAATATTGTTCCGTTTGGATTGGTCACACAGTTCTCTCAATATTCTTTCATTCCTGGAGATCCTTTTTTCTCTCTGTGCCTCAGCTTCTTTGTATTTCCCTTCTCTAATTTGTATTTTATTTATATTCTCTTCCACCATATGTAATGTTCTTTTAAAACCCTTTGTTGTGTTCCTTAATGATTGGATACCCACCCTAAATTAATTCCTGAGTTCTTGAATATTTTTCTGTACCTCCAGGAGCATGTTTATGATTTTTATTTTGAACTCTCTTTCAGGAAGATTGGTGAGTTCAATTTCATTTGGCCCTTTTTCTGGGGCTTGTGAGATTTTGGTCTGTACCAGGTTCCTTTTATGTTTCATATTTGTATGTGGTGCCTTCTAGTGCCCAGAAGCTCTACTCTCTGGAGCTGCTCAGTCCCTGGAGCGATGTCGGGGGTCACAGGGGACTGGGGCTGGTGGCTGTGGGAAGGAAAGAGCTGTTTCCTGCTTTCCGGCTGCTATGCCTGTCTCCACTGCCAGAACCAGAGGGCTGAACACAGAGGTGTAAGCATCTATGCTTTGTGTTTGTAGCTGCTGTAGGCAGGGCTTCCCTCTGGCTGGCCTGACGTCAGGGCAAGGACTGCCAGTTTACAAGCCAGGTGTGGGCTGGCCGGGAGGAAGGCACAGCAGGCTGCGTATCACAGTGAGGAGCCTTGGAGCTGTGTAGCCAGCCAGGGGAATGGAGTACCTGAAGATCATGAAAGTTCCCAACCTGCTGGGCAGAGTGTACCTGGACAATTTTGTCAGTCCTTGCCCCTTTACCAGCACTCTCACTGTTAGGAAGTCTCTCAGAATGCCTGTCCAGAGCAGCTGGATATGGATCCCTGTTTTCCACAAGTAGCTGGAATCTCAGTCTTTCTAGGTATTCTGCCTGTCTTATTTTTCTGACCCCACTAATCACCAGAGCACCATGCAATGTAGGTTCGTACTCCCAAAGCAGATCTCCAGGGTTGGGTGTTCAGCAGTCCCAGGCCTTCACCCCCCTCCCCACTCTATTTCTCTTCCTCCCACTGGTGAGTTGGCGTTGGGAAGGGCTTGGGTCCCCTTGGGTCACGGCTTTGGTACATTACCCTGTTCTGTGAGATCTGTTCTTTTCTCCAGGTGTATGCAGCCTGGCGCAGTCCTCTTTCCTGTTGCTCTTTCAGGATTAGTTGTATTAATTATACTTTTGTATTATACATGGTTTTAGGGGGAGATCTTTGTCTCACCTCTCATGCCACCATCTTTAATCCTTTCTTGGCAATGAGAGTTTTTATCCCTAACTTCTCCTCCTTTCCTATGAAACTATTTCCTAGAACAACTGAAATCCATATATTACCTCTCCTCCCCTGTTCTTTTAAATGATTTTCATTGGGATAATTCTTCTTCCAAATAGGTATTTGGCAGTCCCATATTTTCTGGTTGCATTTTCCACAAAGAAGTGTCTAGTTCAGGAGTCAAAGGATCCAGTCCCATCCCATAATCACAACTCTTCACTTGGTATGGAGTTGAGGTTTCTGCCCTCTGACAGCCGAGGCCTGCAGTGGGCCTCAGGCTGCATCTGGGGAAGGGCTTGTTGACTCACCTCTTTCCACACTGAGCTTATCTACTTCTCCTTCCCACTATGCTGGCTACCCTTTCAGACTCCTATTGGGAAGGAGAGAAGGGGAATGTTAAAGGATTTCTTTAATTCTGTTGTGCCCAGCACCCTGTCCTCTAGGGCCTGGTTCATGTTCGCCCCTGATTCTTTCTCCTGCAGATGCTGTTATTAAGTTTTTGCAAGTTGCCCAACCACTATCTGAATATCACTGGAATCTCTAGCCCTGACCGTTCGAATCCAGTTGTTTGTTTGCTTCTCCCTCAGCAAGTTAGACTTTTGTCATCCTGTCACCTTCTCTTTGCTGGGCTCTTGCCCTTTTAAGTGGCCACATAATTTGTAGACCTCCATGTACTGACTTCCCTCAGTGTAGAACTCACTGAAGATAGAGGGCCCCTCACTCAAAAAGTACTAAGAATTTCAAGCCAGTTACTGCAGACATTAAACCCATCAGAGATTCCTTCTGAGTGTAGGTTCCATGTGACTGCACACGTCCCCTGTCCATGAAGCTGGCCGTACAGGTGGCTCTTGTGAATAAGACGTAAACAAGGCGAGGATGTGGCTTTCACTACTTCCATTCAACATAGTAATGAAAATTTTAGCCAGAGAAATAGGCAAGAAGAAGAAATAAAAATCATCCAAATGGGAAAGGAAGGAGTAAGATTATCTGTGTTCACAAATTCTATGATCTTATATATTATAAAATCTTAAAGATTACACACACAGACACACACACATACATGCATACAAGACATGCTAGAACTAATGAATTTAATAAATTCAACAAAGTAGTAGAATATCAAATCAACACACAAAAATCAGTTGCATTTCTAAGGACTAACAATAAAGCAATCTGAAAAGGAAATGAGGAAAGTCCATTTACAATAGCTTCAAAAAGAACAAAATACTTAGGAATTAATGGAGGAGGTGAATAACTTATGCAATGAAAACTACAAAACATTGCTGAAAGAAATTAAAGAAGGCATAAATAAATGGGAAGACATCTCATGTTCATAAATTCTGTTAAGATGCCAATATTGCCAAAAGAGATATACCTTCAATGCAGTCTCTGCCAAAATCCCAATGCTTTATTTTTGAGAAATACAAAAATCCATCCTAAAATTTATAAGGAATCTCAAGGGACAGTGGATAGCCAAAATAATCTTGAGAAATCTTCAACACAATTGAAGGACTTAACACTTCCTGATGTCAAGACTTACTACAAAGCTATGGCAATGAAAACAGTGTGGTACTGGCATAAAGACATGCATATAAACCAATGGATCAGAAGAGAGAGGCCAGAAATCTGTGAATATATACACAAATAATTTTCATCAGAATGTCAAGATCATTCAGTGGGGAATGGCCAGTCTTTTCAACACATGATGCCTGGAAAACCAATGACACACATGCAAAAGAATGAAGTTGTGCCATTATCTAACATCATATACAAAAATAAACTCAAAGTGTATCGGAGACCTGAACATGAAAGTTAAAACTGTAAAACTCTTAGAATAAAATGTACTATAAAAGCTTCAATGCATTGGATTTGGCAATGATTCATTGGATATTATACCAAAGGCACAGGTAGCAAAAGAAAAAAGAGAGAACTTGGACCTCAGGAAATTAAAAGATTTTATCATCAAAGACACTGTTAATAGAATAAAAGGCAACCCACAGAATGGAAAAAAATTGCAAATCATATGTCTGAGAAGAATTAATACCTAGACTATATGGAGAATCCTAAAACTCAACAACAAAAAAGCAAGTAACCTAATTCAAAAATGGATGAAAGAATTGAAAAGACACTTTTAAAAGAAGATATGCAAATGACCAATAAGCACATGAAAGATGGTCAACATCACTTATGTTTAGGGAAATGCAAATCAAAACCACAAAAAGATGCCACCTCACATCCATTAAGATGGCTACTGTATAAAAAATACTAACAGAAGATGCAAGTGCTGCCAAAGATGTGGAAAAATTAGAAACCTTATGACCTCTTGGTGGGAATGCAAAATGGTGTAACTGCTGTGGAAAACAATATGACAGGTCCTTAAAATTAAAAATAGAATTACCATATAATCTAGCAATTCCACTTTTGGGCATATATCCAAAATAATTGAAAGCAGGGTCTTGAAGAGGTATATGTAAACCCATGGTCACAGTAGCATTGTTTACAATAGCTAAAATGTGGAAACAACTCAAATAGATATTGATGGATGAATAGATAAGCAACAGTGGTATGTCCATAAGAAGGAATATTATTTAGCCTTAAAAAGGAAGGACATTTTGACAAATGCTACAGCATGGATGAACTTTGAGAGCATAATGCTAAGTGAAATAAACCAGTCACAAAATGATAAAAGTGGTATGATTCCAGTTACATAAGGCACCTAGAATTGCCAGGGGCTAGAGAGGAGGGAGAATAGAGAATTATTGTTTATTGGGCATAGTGTTTCTGTTTTTCAAGATCAAAAGAATTCTGAAAATGTTGGTGGAGAAAGAAAGTGTTCTGATGGTGTAGGTGGCTGCCCAAGAATACTTAATACCACTGAATTGCACATTTAAAAATGGCTGATAGTAAATTTTATGTTATGTGTATTTTAGTATAATAAAAAATGTTTTGCTTTTTATAGCTGAATTTCTATGATTCGGTGAGTTCTACCTTCCAGTACTAGTTATCTATGGAAACTAAAGTAAATCACATAACTTCTCTGGGATTCAATTGTCCTGGATTTTTTTCTAGTTCCAAAATCCTACACATTTTGGAAGCTGAAGGATGATAAAGGTGTATTGCTTTCTTCCTGAATAATCAATGTCTTGAGTAGAATAGGCTCCAGACAATACATATTCTTTCTACAGAGAATGTAGTAAAGTGTGGATTAACATTGCAGCCTAATATAAATTCATGAGAAATTGATTTTCAGGTTATATTTTAGATAAATGCAATTTCAAAAACTTAGATTTTAGAGAGGATAACAGGGTAGCTGAGCTGAGGCCATGTTTCAATGAATAGATGGGAATGAGCAAGGCAGTACTTTAGTGTACACACATCTGAATGAACACAGGTTCTGAATTTAAAGGGACCCAAGGTAATATGGATCACTATTCTGGCTTGAAATTGTGGGGTTCTCTGTGATGTCTCTAGAGGTAAAAAAGTCAACCTACTTAATTTTTTCTTAAAAAATAGAATGAAAGGAATTGTCAAGTTTCTAAAAAAGTATTTCTATGTCATGGTAGAGCACAACATTTCTTATAGTTATCCACAGAACTTAAAAAAATTATTATGTATTGCTAGAACTTCAGTAGATATTTATGAGTATTATGGGCTTTGGATGAAAGAAAATATTTGCATTAAAATATTTTTACAGGAGCATGGAACCCAATAATAAAAACCCGGGAAAATCATTCTAATTCTAGAAGTAAAATTAACACTACTGTCCCCCCTACAACCTCACAGTTAATGTCTGGTGGAATTCTATAACCATCCATATGATTCACTTGCTGTGTATGTGGGGGATGTGAGAGAGGACATTTTCTGAATTAAAAAAGACCTCTCTTCTTTCCCTGTACCCCAGCTCGTGGCAGCCACCATCCTATTCTGTTACTATGGGTTCAACTTTCTTCTTTTTCTTTTTTTAGAGTCCATGTGCACATGAGATTATGCAGTATTTGCCCATGTTTGGCTTATTTCACTTATCACAGTGCCCTCCAGGTTCATCCATGTTGTCTCAAATGGCAGGATTTTTTTTCTTTAAAAAGGCTGAATAATATTCTATGTATATACCACGTTTTCTTGATCCATTAAGTTGTTGGCTGACATTTAGGTTTTGTTTCCATATCTTAGCTGTTGTGAATACCATGCAGTGAACATGGGAGTTCAGATAATCTGTTCCAAATAATGATTTTATTTCCTTTGAATATGTAACCAGAAGTCAGTTTGCTGCATCATATGGTAGTTCTAGTTTTTTTTTTGAAGAATCTCCATACTGTTTTCCATAATGGCTGTGTCAATTTATATTCCCATCAACAGTGCACAAGTGTTCTGTTTCCCCCACATCCTCACCAGTACTTTTGATTTTTTGCTAGTAGCTATCCCAACAGGTATGAAGTTTTTGATTTATAGTTCCCTGATAATTTGTGTTGTTGAACATCTTTTAAAATATCTGTTGACCATTTGTGTCTTTTTTGAAGAAATGTCTATTCAGGTCCTTTGCCCATTTTTAAATTTAGAAAAATTTCTGGATATTAACTCTTTATCATATATATGTTTTGCAAAAGTATTTCCATTCTGTAGGTTACCATTTCATTTGATTGATTGTTTCCCTATGCACATTTTTGAGTTTGGTGTAGTCCCAATTGTTTATTTTTGCTTTTGCTGTCTGCGCTTTTTGTGTCTCAATGAACTATGAAAAGAATAAACAAAACCCACAGTTTGTAGAATGAAGGAAATAAATAACAAATAGCAGAAATAAATGAAATAAGATATTAGAAAGACAATAGAAAAGACAAGCAAAACTAAGAGTTGGTTTTTGAAAAGATAAGCAAAACTAACAGACCTTTAGCTAGACTAAGAAGAGAGAATACTAGAATAAAATCAGAAATGAAAGACAGGACATTAAAACTATGTGATACCATAGAAACATAAAGGATCAAAAGGACTACTATAAATAATTATATACCAACAAATTGGATAACTTAGAAGAAATGGAGAAATTCCTAAAAACATGCAGTCTACCAAGACTAAATCATGAAGAAATGGAAAATCTGAGTAGATCAATAAAAAGTAAGGAGATTATATCAGTAATTAGAACTTTCACAATGAAGAAAAGCCTAGGATCTCATGGCTTCACTGGCAAATGCTACCAACCATTTAAATTTAAAGAAGAATTAATATCAACTTAAACTCTTATAAAATTGAAGAGAGGACACTTCTCATTTTACAAGGTCAACGTTACCTTGATACCAAAGTCAGAAAAGGACAATACAAGAAAAGAAAATTATAGGCCAATATCCCTGCTGAACATAGATGCAAAAATCCTTGATAAAATACTAGCAAACCAAATTCAACAGCACATTAAAGGGATCATACACCGTGATCAAATGGAATTTACTCCAGGGACAGAAGGATGGGTCAACATATGCCAATCAATAAATATGTTATACCACATTAACAAAATGAAGGATAAATCATATGATCAACTCAGTTGATGCAGAAAAAGCATTTAATGGAATTCAACATCCTTTCATGACAATTTTCAGCAAATTAGGTATGAAAGAAATGTACCTCAACATAATAAAGGCCAATATGACAGGCCCACAGCTAACATATTCAAGGGTGACAAGCTGAAAGATTTTCTTTAAAGGTTGGTAACAAGACAAATGTGCCCACTCTCACCACGTTTATTCAACATAGTACTGGAAGTCCTATCCAGAGCAGTCAGGCAAGAAAAAGAAATAAAGGAATCTAAATCAGAATGGTAGAAGTAATATTGTCTTTATTTGTAGGTGACAAGATCTTATATATACAGAACCCTAAAAATGTCACCAAAAAACTGTTAAACTAAATTCAGTAAAGTTGCATTGTACAAAATCAGTGTATAAAAATCAGTTGCATTTTTATGCACTAACAATGAACTATCTGAGAAAGAAATTTTAAAAACAGTCCCATTTATAATAGCATCAAAAAGAATAAACTATTTAGGAATGAATTTAACCAAGGAGGAGAGAGACCTATACACTGAAGAGTAAAACACCGATGAAAGAACGTGAAGAAGACACAGTTAAATGGAAGTAAACCCATGTTTATGGGTTAGAGAATTGATACTCAAAACAATCTACAGATTCAGTGCAATCTCTATTCAAAATTCCAATGACATTTCTTACAGGAAAAGAAACAAACAATCCTGAAATTCGTATGGAGCCACATAAGACACCAAATACCTCAAGCAGTCTTGAGCAAGAAGAACAAAGCTGGAGGCATCACACATCCTGATTTCAAGCAGTGTTATGAAGCTGTAATAATCAAAACCATAAGTTATTGGCATAAAAACACACAGATCAATGGAACAGAATAGAGGACTCAGAATTAAGCCCATACATATATGGTCAACTAACTTGTGACGAAGGCCCTAAGAATGCACAATGGGAATAAAATAGTTTCGCCAATAACTAATGTTGGGCAAACTGGGATCCACATGCCAGAGAATGAAATTGGACCCTTATGTTACACCAAACACAAAAATAATCTCAAAATGGATCAACTCAAAAGACTTAGATGTAAGACCTGACATCATAAAGCTTTTAGAAGAAAACTTAAGGAGAAAGCTCTCCTTGCCATTGGTCTTTTTAGAGAGAATTGAGAGGGAAGAAGACATGTAGAAGATTCTTCTATAATCTAGGTGTCACCAGGAGCCTCCACATTCTTGAATTCTAGCTAAGATTGCCTTTTGTTCATTTCCTATTTCTGCAAATCTTTTCTCCTAATTACCTCTCCATTAAATAATTTAGGGTTGTTTATTTCTAATCCAACATTCATTCAAACTTGAGGCATGACCGCTGCTTTTCTCCCAAAATTCAATTGTAAGAGTCAACAAAAGGCAACTTGTAGGGTCCAATATCTACAACTGTGTGTTAGATTTTCCTGTTGACTGACGTAAGTGCGTGGGAGCACACACTGCAGTGCTACTTAGAAAATAATCTAAAATTGAATATTGGCTTCCTGGTGTCCAGAAATTCTCTTGTCCGTGTCTACCAACTTGGAGCTCAGTTTTTCATCTTGTTATTCAGCTGTCTCTCCTGCTTCTCCTCTTCCCAGATGTCACAAAAATTCCTGTAAAGTTGCACTTTACAGGGCAACTCCCAAGCTTTGGTTTTGTTGAGTGGAAAATACAGTCTGAGTGGGAGAGCTGACTGGCTTTAGAAGCAATTTTTTTTTAAAGCTGTGTGCAGGAAGAGGAAGGCAGATGGATTCCAGAGTCAGGAGGAAAGGGGATTTTGGAACAATAAACATGACCAAGGGGGGGTGTGATTCAGTTTCTGTACAGCAAATAGCAACATACATCCTTTTTCTGTCTCCATGAATCTTAAATTTATTTATTTATAAATGTGGAGCGATATCTCTTTTTGGAATTTCTCAAACTGGAATTCTGCTCCATGGTGGGCATACGTATGAGGGCAGAGACCGTGTGAGGAAATCCTTCCACTTAGAACACATATTCTGAGGATATTAGTTAGGCAGATGATCATTGTAGGTAGTGACTCAGCACCTGGGGTTGGAGACTATATCATCTGTGCTCTTGATGTTCAAACCCAGATCTGGCCGATGACCCTGTGAAAAATGGGACAGTTTTGCTGTTATCACAGACCTGCCCCCATCTGGTCAGCAGTTTGCAGGGGTACAATATATACCTGTGGTAAAGAAACAGCTTCTGAGGAGAGCCTGCGTTTACCATGGAACAGTGCCCTCTGCTGTTTCTGAGGGAGCCATTCGGCCATAGTCAGATCATGAGGGAAGGGTGCACTGCTGCAGAGACAAAGCAAGCTGCTCCTTGTTTGCAATGGTCGAGATACTGGGAGGCCAACTCCTGGCACCTGCAGCCAGTGTCAGCTGTAAGTATTCAGTAGGAGCATCAAGACAGCCCAGCCACAGCAGCTGACCTCCCCTACATCTGATCCTAGGCTCTAATCCCACACTGCATGTGAATGCTCCTTCCCTATTTTCGCTGCAAACACAGAAGAGCTTCCATTAGTTTTGCTCCTTAGCAGAAGGAATTTTTACAACAGTGATTTTTAACCACTGAAGCTTGTCTTTAGAAAACTTCTGCTTCTCAGTCTTATAAAATTAAAGGAAGCACAGTCAATGGCTGCAGTGAAGTAGTCATGTAGAACAGAACAGCAGTTCACTGTCAGGAGTTTACACTGCTAAGGGATCAGCCTTGTTACCTTTCTTTCTTTTTTTCCTTCCTTCCTTCCTCCCTTCCCTGCTCCCCCCTCCATCATAATCATCTTTTTAGTAAAACCATCTAAAGTTGCCAGAATCTCCGTCTACAGGAATGATGTCACATAGTGGAAACTTTTTTTTCCTGACTCACTTTACATTCTGGAAACAACTGTTTTTGCTGGTTCTCTCCACTCTGAATTCTCATTCTCAGTTTTGTATTGTGGGTGTGACCCTGAATGATATAGTCAACATTTATTTACCTTTACTTTAACCAACAACAAGGGCACTTATGGACTTCAAGATGTTATTAGGGATTTGTGTCCTTCCTAACAACTTTTGAACTGTGTTCTCAGCATTATTTCACGTAGCTACAGCAGAGAAAACATAGTGATGAATAATGAAATATGCATGAAAAGAAAAATTTTAAAAAGTTTTTTTAAGTGACTCTGAAATCACAATGTGTGAAAGTACTTTTTCTTTCATGATTCTAAGTCTCAAATTCATGAGTGCAGAGGAGTGGATTTCTTGCTCTATCATGTGGCAGGACAATGGTAAATGGGAGCTGGCCATACCTTATCCTCTCCTTGTGCCAAGAACGAAGTCTGGTTTAATGAAACACCTATTAAGGCCACACCTACTGGGCAGAAACTGCCAGATTCTACTGGACCCTAGAATGCCACTGCCACTCATGTGGGAATAAGCCACGTGTGCAGCGCTGCTCTTTTGAGGTGGTGGAGGGTGTTTCCGTTTAAGGTGCCAGGTAAAAACTCAGTGACTTGAATTGTCAGACAATGCATATTTGCACGTTACTCTAGTAATTGCCAGGAGAAGAGGATTTTGTTTTCTCTGAGGCCTGGGGTTAAGAAAGAATTTACTCATACTAGACAATTTACCAGATTCAGAAAGTTGCCTAATTTTTTTTTCCATTTGGTTACTTCCGTTTGAAATACTTATCTGTGGTACAAGATGCCTGTAAGCCTTTCATTAAAGGATGACTTTGCTAATGCATGATCAGCTGATTATGGGACAGGGATAGGCCCTTGACCTCAGCCAATACAGATTCTTTGGTCTTTCCTGCTGTAGCTATTGGAAAAGACTGATTGTGTTGAAGTTGCTAATCTGGTACCATAGGATTTAGGTTATTGGCAGAATATTGCCACTTAAAGGAGCAATGCCCATTCAGAGAAAGGAGGGAGAGAGATGAAGTCCTGAGGACACTGGTGAAACTTCTGGATTCAGCCATGCCTGAAACCTCAGATTTTTAGTTCCATAAGGCAATATCTTTTTTAAAAATTTTGCTTTAATTTGTAAATTAGCTTAAGTTAAGGTCACTTGCTGCTATGGAGTTCTAATTATCAGTAGTGAGCCATCTGCATTGCGGAGTTCCAGCCTCTTAAATTTTTAAGATTAACTAGAAGTATTGATGGACTCTAACTTTGCTTAGCATCTATGACATTATTCTGAAAATGGTCTACTTTGTTTACTATTTCATACTATTTAGCTTATTCTGTAGCCACTGAAATCTAGTGACAGAGCTGTTTACTGGGCAAGGTCGATCTTGGAAAGACAACATGGGAGGAAAGGTAATCAGTAGGCAAACCTCAAGGGAAAACCTGAAGAAAACATCTTCCCTTTACAAGTTCCACCATCTCCTAGTGTACACAGTCAGGTACCACTTGCCTTCTTTTTCCAAGGATGTTTGGGGATTAGTGGGGCAACAAGTCCTCAGTCCGAAGTGTGAGAGATGCAGAGAGGAAGCTTCTTAGCCTCCACAAGGTGCTCCTGTTCAGTATCTTGGGTAGTATGTCGATTAGGAGATCTGGATTTATGAAGCTTATGTGGAAAAACAGGTAACCCAGCAGTGTGATGAAAAATAGGGTGATGAAAAAGAGAAATAGAAAAATTCTGAAAAGAGAAAGCCAAGAAACTGTTAGCCAGATGTTAGAAAACCAGGAACAGAACAGTAAGTCATACCTAAATGCACACCTGGTTCCTTCTTGATATTCAGATGTCTCCCACTAAATCTTGTCTCCATTCCCAGCAACCCCTTGTAAATGTGGTCCTTCCCTAGTGCTGGCTTGCTAGTTACTGTCTTCCATCACTGTGTTTTATTTTCTTTTAGTATTTATCATTATCTGAAATTATCTTGTGAAGTAGTCACACCGATTTATACCCCACTAGCAGAGTATACATTTCTGTGGGTCTACACCCTCTCCAATACTTACCATCAGATTTTTAAAGTTTCACTAATCAAATGGGTGTAAAGTAATTTCTCATTATGGTCTTGATTTGTATTTCCCTGATGAACAGTGATGCTGAATATCTGTGCATAGGTTTATTGGTCTTCTGTGTTCCTTTTGCCCATTTATCTACTAGGTTGTTTGAGCTTTTCTTAGTAAATGGTAAAAATTCTTTATATGTTCTTGATATGAATCCTTTTCCATGTGTGCTTTGAATAACTTCCCTCTACTTTCTAACTTTCACTTGCTCTAAGTGTTGAAGAGCAAAAGTTAATAATTTTTAATCAAGGCTAGTTTATCAACCTTTCCTTTAATTAGAATCAATCCTTTTTATGTCGTGTTAAAAATCCATGCCCTAATACCAAGGTCTGAAAGATACTTCTATCTTCATTGAGAGTTTGTAGCATTTTAAAAATATGTTCACAAATTCTTTGATACTCCTCTCATTATGAGATTTCCCTTCATTGGGATGTGGACTGGACTTAATGGCTCATTTCTAAAGAATACAATATTGTGGAAGTGACGTGACCGTGTATGATTTCCTAGACGAGGTACTAAAGGCACTGCAGCTTCTTCCTTACTCTCAGGAGAAAACCAGCTGTCGTATTGGGAGGCTACACAACCAGCCCTGTGGAGACGTGCATGTGATGAGGAACTGAGGCCTGTTGCCAAAAATCCAGCAAAAAAGCCAGTGTGAAATAGGTCCTGTAGCACCAGCCACGCCTTCTAATGACTGTAACTTTGGCCAACATCTTATCCGTAGCCTCACAACAGACCTTGAGCTAGAAGTACCCAGCTAAATGACTCAAAGATTCCTGACTCACAGAAACTATGGGATGATAAATGTTTATTATTTGAAACTAGTAAGTTTTTGGGTACTTGGTTAAGTGGGAATAGATAATAACTCATGCTGAAGTTTAAAGATTCCTTTCTTTTTGTGGACATCTAAGTCTTTAACACATCGGGCTTGCTTTTTATATATGCTGAATGTTAGTGATCTGATAGCATTTTTTGTCTTATTTGGGTAACGTTTTTCCCTACCATATTTTTCAACAATTCTTCCTTTCCCCTATGACATTCATAAGGAGGTCTAATCAAAGGTCTAAATGTGCACTGTTTCTAAGCTCTTTTTTTGTTCCATTTCATTGTTCAGTTTTCCTAGTCTGGTCCCAATAGCACTCTATCAGAATTATTGTAGCTTCATAGTAAGTTCTGATATCTGAAATGGCATATTCCCCACCTCTTGCTTTTCTTTAAAATTTCCAGGTTATCTCTGACCCTTTACTCCTCCAAATATAGTATATTTTAGAATCATTTCATTCAATTGCATGAAACATCTTTGGGGGAGTTTGATTGGAATTGAATTGACTATTTCTCCACTGGACACAACTGATGTATTTCTGGTGTTAAGGCTTCCTATCCATGATCATGGTATTTCTCTTCTTTCATTCATGATACTTTTAATATTTCTAATACATTTCTCTAAATTTCCCTATAGTGGTCTTGATTTCTTCTTTAAATGATGAATTTTTTTGTCCTTGTTGTGTTACTATGATTTGCACGAGCAAACCTCCACTGTTTCCTTCCTACATTAACCTTATCCGGCTGTTCTGGGCTGCCTCCAGCCCCAGGACAAATTCATTACCAACTGCACTCACTAGTCAGAGAGAACCCCTTCCCCACCAGTTCTCTGAAGTTTTTCTCTAGAGTTGATCTTAGAGCCCGGATCCAGGATCCATTCTAGTAAAGTATCTTAGAATTAGAATCAGAAGCCCTTTACAGACCTCCTTCCTCCTTCCTAGAAATCTCCTTGAAGCTGGATACAATATTCATAAGGAGGTTCTGGGTGACATTCCCAGGGAAAATCTTAGGAATAAAACCAACTTTTTAATCTCTTAACAACCAGCCTACCCGTGCCTCACAGAATGGTCAAGTAAAACAAGAGGAAAGGTGTTTGTAGTTTGGTGATCTAAACTTGTACATTGTCCTCCAGATTACCAGCTGAAGGCAGACAGCCCTTGGGAGTCCACATGGGCGATTCCATGCTGGGCACTGGTGTTGAAAGTATAGGTGAAGGCAGTCCTAGGATTTCTAGGAAAAATTCTACTAGTTGTTCCAGAACACTATATTTAGGGACACCAAAATATGTAGTACTTCATTTACCTTGTATGAAGGGATATCCCCCTTAAGCCAATATTCTAGACAATTGGAAATTACCTTTAAACACCAATAATTTTATGTTAATCATTTTGATGGAACTCTTTCTAAATCATATTTTATACCACTTTGAATATATGTTTCTCTATGCCTTCTTAAACAGATATTGAACATAATTTGACCTTTTCTTGAAAATGCAAGGACTTCATGAATATAGATTTTGCTGTCACAGTGATTCCTTCAGAACTAGTATGCACTCAGTTGTTTGAATCTTGAGTTCTTACTCAGGCTAACAAATATTTTTGAGCAATTACGATGTGCTGGATAGTGTTAGGTGCTTTATCTCTTTTTCACAATCATTTCCTCTTTTATCTGTTATTAGGCAGCAGTATATTGCATTTAGAAGTTCTCTCCCTATGTATGTATATATTTTTCATGTTGGGGGTAAAGAGCTGACATTGTAACAAGGTTTGAGGGAGGCATGTCTCATACAATAGGGTGAAATCCCAATCACTATGCTTATGTACTCCATTTCTAATCTACTGATTCTACTGGGGATCCAGACACATCAAATAAATTCAGATTGTTAAGGGAAGAGGGAGGAAATGTGAGATTTGCCACATCTCTTTTAGGTGATAACATTCCCATTTCTGATTACTGCTAGGCTGTTGGCTGCTAATACTGGAAAATGAAATCAGTAATTGCCTTTCGGCAAGAAGTCATAGCATTAGAACTGAGAAATGTGGTCACTGATGACACTAGTTTGTTGACTCTGTGTGTGTGTGTATGTGTGAGAATGTGTGAATGTGTATGCAAGGTTCTCCTTGTCGTCTGCAGGATGGCTAGTAGATCTCCCAGTTTTCAAGGAGTTTGCTCAAAGATATTTACTTGCCTTTTACAGAGCCATATTCCCTTCTTTTGGAGAGAATTGTCCTGGGAGAAGAAGAAAGGACATTGATAAATAAGCAGTTTCCTCACTGTCATGTAATATTCAGTGAGCCATTAGTTATATGTTATGTTTAGATACCATACAAATTTTTTTCATAAGCATAAACAGATGAAATTTTCAGACAATGTATATACATATATATGCATATATGTGTGTGCATTATTTATATATACATACACACACACATTATATATACATATATATACACTTACATATTTCTATATAATTTTGTATCACCTCCTTATATACTGATAGGAGTAAAGGAAGGCATAGAAACGTAAAGTCGGTTGCCCAAGGTTATACAGCTAGTAAGTGGAAGGGCCGGGCCTGAAGCCTGGACCTCTGGGAATCCACATTCTGGGCTCTCATAACTCTTTGCTTACCTTCAGCTCAGCCAGCAACCCTTAGAGGAATGAACAAGCTATGGACACCACAGAAATATATTCTGAGATAAGTTTTAGAAGGTATAAAAATGGAAAGATGATATATCCTGAATTTCTGTGACATTTCTTTTACAAAATATTTCCTTAGTTATTTCATTTTCCTTTTAACTTCCTTGGGAGATAAAAAGACGGAGGAGTTAAGATCACATTTTAAAATTGTGTAAATAAGGCTCATAGAATTGGAATCGTGAGGAACTGTGTGTTTTACACATTTGGTTCTATAGCTTGAGTCTGATGAGGGGAAGTGCCCTCTGATCAGCGCTCAGGGAGCGTCTCTGTAAGGACGGCTCAGACTCAGGGCGCGGGACCGTCATGGGACTCTGGTAACCCTGATGAACACGCTCTGTTTTTCCTCTGATGGGTAGTCAGACGAATACTTTGATGAGCCATTGGGGGTAGATGAGGGGACATATCAGAAAGTATGCTAAGCCTCATCCTAGAGAGGGGGAGTCCAGTTAATTTCAGGGTCCAGTTAATTTTTTTGCTGAGTGGAATATGCAAGAGAGGGGCCAGAATAACGTGCTCAGGACAATTGGAGTCATGGTCACTGTGGGCATGTGTGACATATACCCGAACATCTAGATGACCCCAGGGACAATGGTGTATCATTGATGTTTGCTTTTTAGGAAAAGAAGACTTCTTTTTTTTCTGAGGTTATCAAGATCATATATTTCATGCCAAAAAATTTCTGGTGAATGTCAACCTTGCCTCTTAAACCAATATACATTACAAAAATAAAGTTAAATAAAAGTTTATCTTTTAGTCCTGTGAACTTGCTGCCCCAAAATGCCAAACAGGCACAGAGCCGTGATGCTCTGCATCCAATTCTATGTCCTTCTGACCTTTGCATATGTGCTGGTGACATCACGATGTTAAATATGAACAGTCTTGGGGCTTTGTCATAAAAAAGTGATGACTTCTTATGTTAACTCATGGGGCATCTCTGATCAGATAGTGACAGATAACCCTGGTGCTTCGTGTTTTGAAAGATTCGGGACCATGTTTTGATCATCTGGAAAGAGTTCTGTGATTGCAGGAGGTGGGCGGTGTGGTGTATGTGTCATATATTAGCCTCTTCTCTGTAGAGTATACCCTCAGTTAATGTTCCTTCTTGCTTGCATTCTGAACCTTCTTAGGTCTTAGACTAGTTTCTAGGAGGGCATGTCATTTACATGGCTGTAAGAGAGGGAAGACAGTTGTCTTCTTTGTTTCAGGTTGGAATGCTTTGAAATTACGTCTAGTACTGTTCTTGGAAAATGCGCATGGGAAGATTTGTGTATGTTTCGTGGCTTATAGTGTTTTGGAAACTGACAGGCAGTGGCACTGAGTGAGAGGACACAGGGTAGAACACTCACCTTATTATTTTGGCTGTTGTATTTTTTTGCAGAGTTCATGCTCAAGACTTTTGATCTAGGGGGAAATGAACCGAGATAGTGGTTGAATAAAGTACACTCAAATATTCATACTACATAATGATTATTTAAAAAGTTTTACATTCTAAAGCTGTGCTGTCCACTATGGAAGTCAGTGGCTACATGTACCTGTGAACATTAAAATTAATTAAAATTAAAAAAAAATCAGTTCCTCAGTCACACTAACCATGTTTCAGGTACTCAGTAGGTGGCCATTGGCTACTTATTGGATGGCACAAAGTTTTACTGGGCAGCTCTGTTCTAGAAACTGAGCTTAGCACTGAAGCCATACTTAGTGTTCAAGAGGGCTCTCAGGAAGCATGAAGGTATCCTTCAGAATTCCAAGAGCAGGTACCCTGTGGCCCTCCCAGGCCGCAATGCATACCAGGGCTGTAGAGGCGGTATGAAGTTTGGGTCTCTTTACCTCGATCCCAAGATTCTAAAATATTTAATAAATACAAGTACTTCTTGACTAAGTTAAGATGTTACTTCTAAAAAGGGGCCAAGAAATGGGAGTGAGATTTTTGACTTTGTTTTCTCACCATTTCAATTCTAGACAAACTCAGAAAGGGGGGGCTTTTGTCTTACCATTTCTAACCTTTCATGGTCACAGTTTAGTACTTAATATAGCGTACAGTTTGAGTTTTGTAATATGATGGCCTTCGTGTCTCTAGAGGTTAGTTTCATGCCTATCTTATATGGCCGAGTCTCTATGTTTTTGGGAAAATGAGGGTGGTATTAGTTTAATGGGCTTTTCTGTGAAAGTAGGAATGTCCTACTCATCAGAGTGC